>NC_081410.1:105879729-106252229 GCF_030272615.1 Cryptomeria japonica
TAAAGAGAAACCATTTTTCCACTAGTGAAAACCTTTTTTAGAGAACCTTAGATAAGTACCATGATGAAAAAATGGCAAACAAGCATCATGTGTGAATCACTTGTCTATCTAAGTTGTCTTTGGGAAAAGTTTGCCTTATTTATTCCATCTTATCTTCCTTTTCATCCCAATCCATCATCTCTATGTCCCCTTGCTATCTTCTCCCATCGACCATGTTTAACATTGATCTTGATAATGATTTATATATTATTGTAGACACTCAAAATTGTCATGTCTAATTAAATAAATATTTTATTTATTTAATTATCTAAGCCTAATTCTTCTATTAATTAAATAAATTTTTATTTATTTAATTAATTCATTTATCCTCTTCTAGCCTTATTTCTAATTTAAATAAATACATTTATTTATTTAAATTATCCCTTTCCTAAATTAAATAAATATTTTATTTATTTAATTGTCCTACTTCTTCTATTAATTAAATAAATCTTTATTTATTTAATTAATTCATTATCTTTTTCTACACATGACACATGTCATTCATCTCTTAATTCATACACTACCTACCCCTTTCATTATTTTATTATTTCTTTTACCTACCCTCTAATCCTAGCCGACCTCTCTTTTTACACCTCTCAATCTTAACCCTCCATTTCTTATTGTGTCTTCTATTTAAGGAGATGCTTTCTTCATTGTCAAACCCTAATGACAAACCCTAATGACTGATTTTGGAGTACTTGGCTACACTACAATTCCACTTGCAACCACATTCTGTTCTTTATTGAGCTCTTGTGCATACAAAAATCTGAGAGCAAGCATATCAAACAAGATCAATGGAGATAGGAAGAATGGAGATCAAAACCCTATTGGACATGTGATGGTATAATCTTTATGATTTTGAGTTATTTTGCATTGTCTTAGGTTATCTTCATATGTTATGGTGGATCTTTGTTCATTGTTAGGCTAGGGTTTGGTGGTTGAATCCATTTTAGTCTTTCAATTTTGTTATCATTGTTATCCATTTTCACCATAAACATTTTGGCACGCCCGGTGGGACTCTTGTCCCTTTGCATTTAACATTTTTGTTGTAGATTTTGCATTTTTGAAGTTGCAGATCGGACGATTTCGACGACATTTTAGGTTTTTTCCGCGTCTGCGAGTGTTCGGATCGCGTTTTTGTGTTTCAAAAGCGTCTGTGATATCGTTAATCGCGCCTGTGTTTTTGCCAGATTTTTATTTTTGCAGGTTTCTGGAATCGCGTCTGAGAATTTTAACCGTGTCTGTGCCGGATCTCATCGCGTCTGCGTTCTTGAGTCGCGTCTGTGACCTTTAATCGCGTCTGTGAACTACATAACCGCGTCTGTGTAGTTCAGACGCGTCTGTGTCTGGTATAAAGGCGTCTGTGCTTTCTGTTTTGCAAATTTTTCAAGTTTCTTTGATTCGGGTTTTCGGATTTTGTACTTAGGGTTTCAGATCTGGTTTATTTTCGGCTAACCTTTGCAGATCTAGCTAACCTGGTTTGTGCAGCTTGCTTTGGAGGCAAAAACGTTTTTGTTGAAGGCCCCTTTTCACAAAGTCTTTTTGGGTTTTCTAAAATTTACCTAACTTGTGTGCTTGCAGGAAGGGGTTATCATTTGAAACAACCCAAACTACTAACAATTTTGTTGCAGGGCCTTAGGGTTTTGTAATTTTTATTGTGTGCCTTGTTTTCATAGCTTAGCAAACACTTCAATTGGTGCACTAAAATTGAATCATTGTCTTTTGTGTCTTGAGCAATACGCTCTTTTTGTTTAATCTTTAGAGGGCCTGTCTTCCCGTGTGGTCATTAGGACTACTAGTGAGAAGAGAACGACCCAAGTGGTAGCGAGGAAAACCCACCTCATCCAAACCACTATAATCAAATGTATTCATGGTGAAAACTATGGATAACGTGTGCTGATTAGTTCATACCGACACTATGTCTCCCCATAAACCCGTTTGATCAAATTTATTTGATCATTTGTAGGGCGTAACCCCTACCGGCTGGGAGCCTTCTGTATTTACAGAGCTGAAAGTGCCGCATGTATGGCCACACGAGCGGATGCCCTTACTAGCACCTCTTTGTTTTAGATGCCCAAATCCTTCTAGTTGTTGAGGCAGGAGGTCGGACCTCTGGTAGCGGCCCACACACATACGGTTCTTAGTAGAGATACAAAGTTCGCCATGGGGAGTTTTCATGGGGACTGATGCTTGGCTGACCCGAGAAGTGAGTGCCGAGGGTGGAGCCAGTGAGGTCAAGCATCTAAGTATCCGCTCTGAATAGCGTAGCCTCGGGGGTAAAACCCTATGTGGGATCAACAACTATTGTCTTGGCCAGACCTAAGATTTGTGCTTGTCTTATGCTAAACACTCAAACATTCAAGACAAAACAACAAAACATTGTGTCTTTTGTGTCTTCAAGTGTATGCAAAAACTTTTTACATCAAACAACACACTTTTTGGAGTCTAAACAGTCTGCAAACATTGAGTCATCAACACTGTGTCCTCTTGTCACGAAAAACAGTCGAAAAATCAGATTTGGTCACAACAAAACAACTTCACAGATAGGAAAGATCGCACTAAGATTACAGAAACGCGTCTGTGTCTGTTCGAACCGCGTCTGTGTCGGATAAACACGTCTGTGAAGTACAGAATAGCGTCTGTGTTTTTGTCTGCGTCTGCGTCAAACAGAGTAGCGTCTGTGTCTTAAAACCGCGTCTGTGAAGTATACAGAGGCGTCTGTGTCAGGATTTGAAAATTTTAACAGTCAAGCAAACAAAGAAAATCAGTTTCGGCATACTTGAGCTTCCTAGGTTGTCTCTTCAGGTTTAATCTAGCATTCAGCCTGTTCTAAGGTCTTACATAGTCCATCATTGCTTCATACCTCATTTTACATTCATACTTGTCTAAACTTGAGTCAAAAGGTCACTTGCTTGTCCTCATCATACTTTGTCAACACACTACATACTACTACACTTTGCTAAGTGGTCCCTCATCAAGGTTTCTTACCTTTGGGTCTCATTTGGTCTTACTTAGAGTCAAGGTCAGCTTACCTCATCAAGAGAAACTATCCTCTCTTTGGAAGTCACACCTACTCTACTTACATACTTGGTCTTACACTTTGGATATTGCAAGTACACCTCAAGATTCATTTACACTCCATACAACTCTTGGTCTTCCATACTCTTTTCATATTTTCCATCTAGTCTCTCACATCTTGGTCAAACACCTAGTTCATGGTTGAAACCCGCCTTCAAAAATCTAGGAGAATAGCTAAAGAAGCTCAAGAATCCGTAAACATGAGTTCTTATGAGTATGACAATGATCTATTCTACAATCCTGAGCACACTACATTACCAGACATGAATGTTTATAGACACAATCCAAATGTGGAAAGCGCAAACACTATAAACAACAATGCTACACACAATGACAATGTTGACAACTCTTCAATACTATCAGCAGACATACAAGAATCTATAATGGATCCTCAATTCAATAGATTGGTTGAAGAGATAATGAGGAGAGATCGTCAATACTTTTTAAACATGAAATGGAGGGTTAAGATTGAGAGGTGTAAAAAGAGAGGTCGGCTAGGATTAGAGGGTAGGTAAAAGAAATAATAAAATAATGAAAGGGGTAGGTAGTGTATGAATTAAGAGATGAATGACATGTGTCATGTGTAGAAAAGGATAATGAATTAATTAAATAAATAAAGATTTATTTAATTAATAGAAGAAATAGGACAATTAAATAAATTAAATATTTATTTCATTTAGGAAAGGGATAATTTAAATAAATAAATGTATTTATTTAAATGAGAAATAAGGCTAGAAGAGGATAAATGAATTAATTAAATAAATAAAAATTTATTTAATTAATAGAAGAATTAGGCTTAGATAATTAAATAAATAAAATATTTATTTAATTAAACATGACAATTTTGAGTGTCTACATTTTGCCCCTCTTTGAGACAATGCGGCTTGTCGCGTTGTTTCAAAGAAGATAAGATGAACTGATACAGAGTTGCCCCAGAATAAGGAATTATATGCCCCCTTGAGAGATTGGATGAAAATGTCTGAAAAGATTGCAGACAATCTCTCGATAAGAAAGATGGGATAGAATGGGTTGATCGAATAGAGTGACAAAGTCACGGGATGAAGAATACCGACTCGGGAAATGAGGGCGAGGGCTAGGGTAGGCTATAAGATAGGCCACGGGCAAAAGACATCCTCATTGTCATCCACACCCTTAGAAGATCATAGTGCAGAGCGAGAAAAGAGCAGCAGCAGTCAGCAGCGATGGCATTCATTCATAGATTCGACCGTGTTCGCCGATTCCAGCGACCAGCCGATGCAGGAGAGCCGGTAAGTACCCGAAAACCTCCTCGTACTTTCATGCATTTCAAGTTTTGTCATAAATGCATGTTTAGGAGCAATAAATGCGCTAGGAATAGGATAGTTGAAAAGTGCAAAAATGCGCAACCGCGTCTGTGTCAGTTCCAGGCATGTCTGTGTCCAACAGGCGCGTCTGTGTCGGGTCCAAGTGCGTCTGTGCCTGGAACCGCGTTTGTGTTGAATGCGGACGCGTTTGTGAAATGTAGCAGTGTCTGTGCTTTTTAGGAGCGTTTATGTCATGTAGGGACGTCTGTGTTCCCTGGTCGCGTTTGTGTCTGGCATAGGCACGTTTGTGTTCAGAAAACGCGTCTGTGTCGCAGAAGCGCGTTTGTGCAGTCTATAAGCGCGTTTATGAGTTAAAAACACGTGTGTGTGTTAAAAGTGCGTTTGTGTGTTTAAATGCATGGTTTTAGTCTTTTAGGTCAAATCGACAGTTCTATGATGAACATACGTTGTCGATTGGATAAACTGCTGAGAGGATACACTCAAGCAGGTCCTCTAGGAAGATTAGGATAGATCAAGGCACTTTGTGATGAACAGGGAGCACCAAGATAGGCAGCACTTTGTGATGAACAGGGAGTGCGAATGTGAGTGACACTTTGTGATGAATAGGGAATGTCACACACGTAGTACTTTGTGATGAACAGGGAGCACTACTTAGGGTAGATAGCAACACTTTGTGATGAACAGTGAGTGTCACTAGGATAGATAACCAGATGCATTTAGGTAGCAAGTAGCATTTTATGATAAACAGTGAATGCCACGATAACTGACAAGATTGATTGTGTGACTGCAGGAGTATTTGCCGATGTTAGAGTCACGGGAGAGATTCCCGTCGACTCAGAGACTGCGACCAGAGTTGTCGATCCAGGACATGATATCCATTGAGGAGATGGGTCTCACACATGTGCTCTATGTGCCCGAGTTTCGGGCAAACATGGGGTTGCTGACTGCGTTGGCTGAGAGATGGCACTCGGAGACGTGCACGTTTCACCTGCCGATGGGTGAGATGACAGTGACATTAGAGGATTTCTACAGGATACTGCATATCCCCATTGATGGAGAGTTGATTCCCTATGACCGTGACGGTGACAGGGAGGCATTGAGACGGGTGTTTCAGGATCCCGGTTTGGAGATGCGAGCAGGTCATGTAGCCTAGGATACCATGACTACCACAGGTTTAGCATTGCCGGCAGTTATTGGGGGAGTCATCAGTGGGTACTTGTGTCCAGACAGGGCCACACAAGGATTGGCAGTGGGCTGGGGAGGGGCATTGGAGACGCTGATGGCAGAGCACACTAGGTATGCATGGGGGCCATGTGTCCTGGCACATTTATATTATGAGCTGCATCAGTTTGTGTACCACGGATCAGTGGGTTTGGGCTGCGGCGTGACTCTCTTGCAGGTGTGGGCTTATGAGCACCTTCCCATCACACGGCCCATTCATTTCAGAGGCAGAGGATAGGGGCGGAGCTTCGTGCACTTGTATGACATGATTACATCCCAGCCTCGGATTAGTAGATTGGAGCATTGGAGGCGCGTCATAGATGACATAGACATGGTCATCTGGAGGCCGTACCTGGGGTGCGAGGAGTGGGATGACGACGCATTGGAGCTACCCTATGTATTCAGGAGCAGGTATCTGATTGGGCGGACGCCCTATATTCTGGAGAGGCAGCTCGTAGACAGGGTATGCAGGCAGTTTGGGCGGATCCAGCAGATGCCACGGGGCTCGGGCATGTATGCCCGTACGGTCAGAGATCAGGTGCAGAGATCGTCAATACTTTTTAAACATGATGGCACAAAGTGGAGCTAAAATACCACATGATTTTGACTTATCTCAACTTATGGAAAGTCGACCCTCACAACAAACTCAATCCAACATGGATCAAAGGAGACCAAATAGTGGAGGACTAAATAATATGATGCCGGAGTCACCATCAGTTTTGCTTCAAAAACCAGCAATCCCACATACACAAGCTCAAATATATGATACTTACACTCAAAGACCATCATGGAGGCCTTATGCTCAAACACATGCTCAAGATATGGGTCAATTAAGACAAGTGGATACACAAGGACATCCTCAAAATTTTGACACAAGGAGACCCCATGTCAAAATTGGGGGCAACACAATGGAAAATGAAAAGCCTATTGAATATGGTGTATATACGCAAAACAGATATGGGGTCCCTCAACAAGAAGTTATGCCAAGTGCTCCACATATGTCGCAACAATATAGACCTCCATATGGACATATCTACGATCAGTATCATCCATATATGCAACAAGTTCCTCCTCAAATGGGTGTTTCAAACATGGGATATGCTACAAGAAATCCATCTCCTCCCAAAAATAATTTGGAGCAACAAATTAGAGATCTACAAAAGAAAGTGGAAGACATGGGCACATCAAAACCCACATATACTATGAGAGATATATGCCCTTATCCCTTCGATAAGAGCATTCCAATGCCTCCGTTTCCTCCGCACTTTGTAACACCAAAATTTGACAAATATAGAGGGAGAGGAGACCCCAAGGCACATATAAGACAATTCTTCACAGCTTGCATTGAGGTAGCAGCAGAAGAAACATACTTGATGAGGTTGTTCCCACAGAGCTTAGGAGATCAAGTGATGGAATGGTTTTCTCAATTACCTCCCGGTATTAAGTCATGGGGCGACTTAGCAGAGGCATTCATTCAGCATTTCTCTTACAACATTGAAACAGATGTCTCAGTTACTACCTTGTGCAATACGAAACAAAAGGAAGGAGAATCTTTCGCAACATTTTTACAGAGATGGAGAAACTTAGCTAGCAGATGCTCTTGTGAGATCCCGCAAAAACAAATGGTGGAGATGTTCACACAAAACGTTAATAAAGCTATTGGCTATGATCTCATAAAAGCTTGTTTGTCTACATTCAAGGATGTCATTGAAAAGGGCCTAGCAACAGAAAAAGTCTTAATTGAACAAGGAGTTATCAAGCTATTCAAAGAAAACAAAGAGGACTTCAAAGGAAAGGACAAACCAAAATTTTGGAAAAAGAACAAGAACACGGTTAATGATGGTGTTGTTGATGCCAACACAGTAAGACCAAAGTTCGTCTTTTCTGGTTCAAGTTCTACCAACAATCAAGTGAACAATCAAACGGCTGCTAAACCACGAAGGAAGTATACTCCATTCGGAGAACCACTTGAATCAGTATTCAAAAAGCTTGTAGCAAACAAAGTGATCACGGTCCCAGATTTTCCTCCATATGAACCAAAGGTAAAACCGAATTGGTGGAATGATGATGAATTTTGCAAATTTCATAAGAGCAAGGGTCATAAGACAAGTAACTGCCATCGATTGAAAAACATTGTACAAGATCTCATTGACAGAGGAGATATTGAGATTGAGGGACATTCATCTAACCAAGAGCATGAGGTGTTTAAGGAACCATTCCCAAAACATGACAAGGGAAAAGGCAAAGTCATAGATGATCAAGCCAATTACACTAGAGCATCTTACAATTATGATTCCACTATTAATCACATCTCAATGGACAATCATATTTCTACCATTACTATCAAAAATAAAAATCCTGAGAATTCTTCTCAAAGACCCAAAATTGTCCTAAAAGGTGTGGGATCTTCGTCCGCATCTACCTCTGAATGTCATGTTACAACCCGTCGAGGTAAGATTACATTGCCAGGTACCTCTACTAAGAATACCAATCTTCCGTCAACTAAGCCTGAGTACGACCTTGTAGAGCAATTAGGGAAAACACCCGCACTCATCTCTATTCTTGAGCTCTTACGTACATCTCCTGCACATAAAGCTATCCTTGATAAAACCTTGAGAGATACTGCTGTCCCTACTGATCTGAACGTGGACCAGTTTCAAGCCATGGTGGGATATTTATCCGTTCCACACTCCCTCACATTCATAGAAGCCGATGACGCCTCCATAAGTCAGCCTCATAATGCACCTCTACACATTGAAGCCTTCATACATAAACACCGAATAAAACGAGTCCTGATAGATGGAGGAGCAGGTCTTAATATTTGTACATTGAGCACCATCAGACAATTGGGATATTCTGACAAAGCTGTAAATTCTACAAACCAAATCACTATTAAGGCTTATGATGATGAAGAGCGCTCGTCCAAGGGTACAGTCACCTTACCACTAAGAATAGGGCCAGTCACAAAGGACATGGTTTGTCAAGTCCTGGATCTAGACCTCACGTATAACATATTGCTAGGACGTCCGTGGATTCATGAAATGAGGCCAGTCCCATCAACATACCACCAATGCATTAAGTTTCCTCATAATGGAGTCGAGGTAACGGTCAATGGTGATCCAAATCCATTCATATATTGCAATAACTTGAGATCACATACTGAGACTATCATTCCCAGCAATCGTGAGGCTACTCCTTCTTCAGCATATATTGATCTTGAGTCATTAAAGCCCTCGACATCCAAACAAGGTGAACTTAGAGCCAAGTTTCAAGACAAAGGCATGGGAGAATACACTCTGAATCAAACAATGTTCTTACGACAAGTCATGACCTCTCCCAAGGAATATGGGAGGCCACATCCTAATAAGCAAATCTCCATCATGCTACTCAAATGGGATCCTACCGTCTTTCAAAAATGGGGCGAACTAGAGGAAGAAAATTTATATAAAATGCTATATAAGGACGCTGAAGAGGATACACATGATCAAATTATAATACCCTGTGAGAACTATGGCAAAGGTTTCAAAATTCTGCAAAGATTCGGGTATGATGGAAAAAGTCCTCTTGGACTACGCAAAGAAGGTGTCATGGAGCCTTTACAACCTAAGCTAACTACAAGAAGGGAACGCTCCAAGGGGCTTGGTTTTCTAAATCCCAAGATTCACAATAAAAGAACAAAACAGATATGGCGAGTCAAAGTGGCTGAAGTTCAACAAGAAGATGACTATTCTACAGATTCCAACGAATGGGAATGGGGTTCAGACAAATCCTCCAGCGACTATGAGCTCAACGAGACATTTAGAGAGCTAGAGGAACCTACAGAGGAGGAGGAGTTTTACAAGAAATTCAGAGTTGGTCAAGAACCGACCCATGAGGATCCCGCACAAGATTCGTTTCAAGGCCCTAGGTCAAGATCACATAGGATGAGGACACCTGTCCCTGAGGGTGCTACTAGTGATGATAATTTGGACTCACTCACGATCGAAACTGATGAGGAGAGTGCCATTGACGACCTCGATGACTATCTTGACATACCTGAATATAACCACATCTTCACTATTAGCCTTGCGAACTCTGAAAACACTAAAGACCTTCCCCTCGTACACCCCCAACTCATTGACTGGGATCAGGATGGACCAGCACAGCTTGATACATTTCAAAATGACGAAGCTATTATCGATTATCTTGGCATTCACGACGATCTTCCTCTTGGAGACCATAAAGCAGGATACGCCATAGAGCTTAATAACATGGCATACTTTGGTGAGGGTGTCGGGCCTTCTAGTCGTAAAAATGTGAAAATAAAAACAAAACAAGGGTCTTATGGCGAAAACCACACTGTGGCGCTATCTGACTTTAAAAAAGTAAAAAGAAAGGAGGTATCTGAGGGTGAAAACCTCTCTGAGGCGCCCAAAGATGGAAGGCTTGACATTCTCCCACCATCATACGAGGAAAAATCATCCATGTTGGTAGAGGAGACTATAAAGACAAACATTGGTACAACAGAGGTTCCCCATAACATATTTTTGGCTCAATCATTGACAGAGGCCAAGAAAGCAAGATTCATAAGCTTCTTTAAGGAACGACAAGTTAACTTCGCATGGTCTTATGCTGATATGCCTGGACTAGACCCTGATTTAGTAATGCATCATTTAACAGTCAAACCGGGGGCAAAACCAGTAAAGCAGAAATTGAGGAAAATGCATCCACAAGTGGCATTATTAGTCAAGACAGAACTGGAGAAATTACTGGATGTTGGATTCATACGCCCAATTGATTATCCCGAATGGATTTCCAACTTAGTACCTGTAAGCAAACCAGATCGCAGCATCCGAATATGTCCAGACTTCAGGGATATCAACAAGACTTGTCTGAAGGACGATTTCCTATTACCAAACATTGATTTAATTGTTGATCTCACAGCAGGCCATGAGATGTTATCTTTAATGGACGGATTCTCTCGATATAATTAGATCAGGATTGCACCTGAAGATCAACATAAAACATCATTTACTTGTCCATGGGGAACCTTCTGCTGGAATGTCATGCCCTTTGGGCTGAAAAATGCAGGTGCCACGTACCAACGAGCTATGACTACTATCTTCCATGATCTCATGCACATAACCGTGGAAGATTATGTTGACGATCTTTTGGTTAAATCAATAGACAGAAATACACACTTGGACATACTTTCAGTCGCTTTTGATCGGTTGGAAAAGTACAAGGTAAGACTAAATCCTAAAAAATGTGTCTTTGGAGTAACCTCCGGGAAGCTCCTATGATTCATTGTGTCTAAAAGAGGAATAGAAGCTGATCCAGCAAAAGTCAAGGCTATCTTAGACATGCCGCCACCCAAGAATATCAGTCAACTTCGGTCTTTACAAGGGAGACTCCAGTCCATATGAAGATTCATAGCACAACTTGCAGATAAGTGCAATCCTTTCCAGCACCTGCTACACAAAAACATCAAGTTCAAATGGGATGAGAACTGTCAACAGGCTTTTCAGGCACTCAAAGACTATCTTTTGAACCCGCCAGTTTTGATGCCACCAATTCCAGATCAACCATTGCTACTTTACATATCAGCTACTCCAACAGCACTGGGGGCACTCCTAGCACAGCAAATACCTGACGGCAAGGAAAAAGTAGTCTACTATATCAGTCGCACATTGGTGGGATATGAGCTAAACTACACTCCAATCAACGTGCATGTCTCGCTGTGGTCTTTGCTTCACAGAAGTTACGACATTATATGCTCACTCACAAGACTAAGTTGATTGCCAGAATTGATCCACTAAAATATCTTCTCAACAAAGCTACACTTACTGGGCGGCTGGCCAAGTGGGTAATGATCTTGAGTGAATTCGACATTGAATATGTGGACAGAAAAGCCATAAAAGGACAAGCCATCGCAGATCAACTGGCAGATGCTCCCATGATAGATGATGTTCCTCTACAGTCAGAATTTCCAGATGAGTCCATTCTAACAATATCACCTGCAAAGCCATGGCAACTATACTTTGATGGCTCATACACACAGCATGGGGCAGGAGCGGGTATACTCTTTATAACTCCTCAAGGCGATTCTATACCAAAGTCATACCGCTTATCATTTCCTTGCACCAACAATATAGCGGAATACGAGGCATTAACAACTGGGCTAAGAATTGCAGTTCAGTGGAAGATCCAAGAACTTCATGTTTTTGGGGATTCTCAACTGGTCATCCGTCAAGCAACTGATGATTATCAAACAAAGGATGAAAAGCTAATGCCTTACAAACAACTGGTAGATGATCTGAAACAACACTTTGCAAAGATAGAGTTTGAGCAGATACCAAGAGAACAGAATCATGCTGCTGATGCCATGGCTACAATTGCTTCGCTCATTGATCTACCGCAAAATGAGACCTGCTATGAGTTCCTGGTTGACAACCTGCTGATTCCGTCATATGAGATCACTCCTACGGAAATGATATGTGTTGTTGGTTCTGAATCCCAGTTATATGGTTCCATATTCACATACCTTCGCGACAATATCTTACCTCCCGATCTATCGAACAACCAACGCTGCACTTTCATTCGCCAATCCTCCCGATACGTTATCCTAGCTGATATCCTATACCGACGAGGTCTAGATGGCACCCTCCTTAGATGTTTAGAGAGTGATGAAGCTCAAATTGCGTTACGAGAAGTGCACGAAGGGATATGTGGTCCGCATACTAGTGGTCCTACCTTGGCCAAGAAACTCATCAGGACTGGATACTACTGGCCTACTATGGAAAAAGATGCATATCAGTTTGTCAAGAAGTGTAAACAGTGTCAAATTCATGGAGACCTTATACATGCACCAGCACAGGAACTACAGCCACTTGCATCTCCTTGGCCCTTTTGTCAGTGGGGACTCGATCTCATAGGCAAGATTCACCCTCCTTCCAATGGACATAAATTCATTATCATAGCCACAGAATATTTCACAAAGTGGATTGAAGCCGTGCCTCTCACACAAGTTACTGGGAAACAAATCGCTACTTTCATTCTGAACTACATCATTTACCGATACGGGATTCCTACTTTCATTATTACCGATAACGGGCGTCCTTTCAAGAACCAGGATGTTCGTGAACTCTGTGAGCGCTTCCATATCTCTCATCGTTTCTCCACACCATATTACCCTCAAGGTAATGGCCAAGCTGAGGCGTCTAACAAAACCATTCTCAAAATCCTTAAAAAGACAGTCGACGACGCTGGCCGTAACTGACATGTCCAACTCAATCCTGCACTTTGGGCCTATCGCACAAGTGTCCGCACACCTACAGGAGCTACACCCTACTCACTTGTCTACGGCACTGAAGCCATCTTGCCTATTGAGGTCGAGTTACCTTCTTTACGGGTCTCCTTGAGAAACATAATCAACGATGAAGACTACAGGGTCTCTCGCTTACAAGAACTAGAACTGCTGGAGGAACGACGACACACTGCTTTTAATCATCTCAAGGCTTACCAACAACGAATGAGTCGCAGTTACAATCACAAGGTCAAGCCTCGCACATTTGAGGTAGGTGACTCAGTCCTCAGAGAGAACCCCAAGAATCAGCAAGACAGAGATAAGAAGGGCAAATTTGAACCCAACTGGCTTGGTCCTTACATCATCACAGCAGTATATGGATCTGGGGCATATCAGCTCTCAACTACAGAAGGTGAACCCTTGGAGGATCCTATCAACAGCATGCACCTTCGCAGGTTCTACACATAGCCCTTCAGAATATCCTAATTCAAAAATACAAAAAAATCAAAAAATTTCAAAAATACAAAAAAAAAAATTATAAAACAAAAAAATCGTTACATGGTGAAAACCTGGCAAACAGGCGCCTTGTGACACAAAAAAAATTGAAAAATCAAAAAAGTAAAGAGAAATAATTTCGTCCAATGGTGAAAACCACTTCGGTGGCGCCCTGGGCAAGTACCATGGTGAAAACTGGGTCACCAGCGCCATGCGTAGAGACTTTGCTCCTCCCTCTTTCAGGATTCTCTTTCATCCTTTCACTTTGCACACACTCACGACCAATTCATCCATAATAAACTTACCCATTCCCATCATGGCTTGTTATTGATCTACCTAAGATTGGTTAGCCATTCATAATACACATCCCTTTCCATCCATAATAAATCAGATCTTATCTGTGACTACGGCCAATTCCTAAGTCTAGTAATGGGTGTGGAACTAAGAACGTCACATGTTCAAGGAGTACAGTTTCTTCCAGCTTTCTTCAGTCTGTCCGCGCTTAATCCGCAATAAAGCAACATCTGCATCGCCAGTCCACAATAAAGTTCCGCCTTCTCCGCAATAAAGTATCAGTTTCATGGATTCAGTCAGTTTCAGATAAGACACAGCAGCAACAATGAGCTTCAACAAAATCAAATCTTTCAATAGACTCAGACAACATATGGTTCAGTGCTATCTATCCTTTTTGTGAAAGTGAACATTGTGACCACAATCGAATAAGACTTAAACAAGTGACAAGAGACACTAAACTTGAGGACTACAGTGGATGTTGGTGTCGAGTCTTAGTTTTCTTTTGATTTTATCTTTTTGGTGACATGTCTTTTAGCTTTTCCAGGATGTCTTTGACTAGAGATTCTATCTCTAGGATGTCTTTGACTAGAAAGGCGAGGATGGGGTATCGTCACCTATTTGCATTTGCTATCTGTGGATTGTCTTTTAGTAATGCTATGGCTTGTCCAAGGATATGAGGACACTGTGAGTCTAGTATGAACTGGGGCATTCCTTGTTTGTGACTGTCTTATCTTCATGCAAACAGGTACAATGACTTTCTGGGCCGAACATATGCCTTGATTGTCATAACCTATTTTGCCATAATAAGCTCAATGATGATAACGCACAAGAAGCTCTTTCACTTTCATATCTTCTATCTTCCATCCCCCTTTCTTGATTGACTTCCATCATCCTTCTCGAGTCTGCGTAGCCTGCTATCACATGACTGAGTATAATGACACACCAAAAACATTTGCATTTCATATAGTTACACCTACATCACCACATATAAGCATTTCATACATACATATAGATATCACAATTGCATCACATCCTGCATACAACACATGTTAGCACATCTCACATTTTCATTATGTAAATAATCATTTGCATTATCATATTCATTTGCATTACATACATTCACATTTGCATCATGCATACACATATAAAACATAAAAGAACAAAGATATATTGCATTGCATCATATAAGCATCCATATCATAAAACATATACATCATAGAAGCATCTCATCACATAAGGTACACATGCATATAGCTGCCGCAAAAATGAATCATCTCTCATATATAATCACAATGTGTCAGGATACAATGATGTCAAAAGAATCATATGGCTACAAAGAATCACCCGCAGGTGTCTACAATACAACAATGGTACATATACTGATACAATGGGAGCCCACTATAGCTAT
Organism: Cryptomeria japonica; assembly: GCF_030272615.1. NCBI lineage: Eukaryota > Viridiplantae > Streptophyta > Pinopsida > Cupressales > Cupressaceae > Cryptomeria > Cryptomeria japonica. The sequence continues at coordinate 105,894,854 of NC_081410.1, forward strand.
GAGGAACTCCCTCCCTCGGAGCCGCCTGGCCTCGACTGAGTCTGAGCTATAGATGGACCCGCTCCAGGATCCCCCTGTCTCTCTGGTGGTGGTGGAGGCCCCATGACCCCACCGCTGGATGCCGGTCTCCTGCGACTCCCTCCCGTAGCCGTCGCTGTGCGCGACGATCTATGGAAGCTCCTAGCTCGCTGATCTGCTAGCACGGCTGCATAGTATAGATCCCTCCAGTAGGCGATCTCCTCTCCGGCTCGCAAAACATATGCGTAGCCTGCCCCTGCATCCTCTGCTGCCCGCCTCCCTACCCTCAGAGCTGTCTCGGCCTCTGTGTATCTCTGGATGGCCTGATCCCTCTCCCGCTCTGTGTCTCTGACCCTGATCCTGAGGTGGTCTCTCTCCCGCACCAAATCCTCAATCTCATCTGCCTGGCCCTGGCAGATCTCTCGTAGCCTCAACACCTCATCCTCCTCAGAATCTCTGCTCTCAGCCTCTGCCTGTGGCTCCTCCCCTGCAGGTGCCTGTCCCTGTGCCTCTGCCTGCACCTGTCCCTGTGCCTGTCTAGGTACCTGTGGCTGTACCTGTCTCTGTCCCTCTGCCTGCACCTGTCTAGGTCCCTGTGCTCTAGGACCCTGTGCTGCTGGCACCTGTAGGGGCTATCCACCCCGACCCCTCACCACCGGAGCTGCTCTCTCCTGTCCTCCCTCCCTCCGAGGTGCCACCCGCCTCTCTCCCACCACTCCCCTCTGCCTCCGCCGGCCCCTACCTCCATCCCCTCCACCATCATCGTCATCTCCTCCACCCTCTCCCTCCAGTGGCTCTGCTGGATCTGTCAACCTGGGAAACGGATGCTCTGCCCAATACGCAGAGTACTCTGCATCCATCCCTGCATCATCTACCTCTGGCCACATGTCCCAGGGCATCGGCATCATCTCTGCTAGCTGTGTCACCGCCTGATCATAAGATAATAGTGGCCCACACTGCACCTGATCTCTGACCGTATGGGCATACATGCCCGAGCCCCGTGGCATCCGCTGGATCCGCCCAAACTGCCTGCATACCCTGTCTACGAGCTGCCTCTCCAGAATATAGGGCGTCCGCCCAATCAGATACCTGCTCCTAAATACATAGGGTAGCTCCAATGCGTCGTCATCCCACTCCTCGCACCCCAGGTACGGCCTCCAGATGATCATGTCTATGTCATCTATGACGCGCCTCCAATGCTCCAATCTACCAATCTGAGGCTGGGATGTAATCATGTCGTACAAGTGCACGAAGCTCCGCCCCTGTCCTCTGCCTCTGAAATGAATGGGCCGTGTGATGGGAAGGTGCTCATAAGCCCACACCTGCAAGAGAGTCACGCCGCAGCCCAAACCCACTGATCCGTGGTACACAAACTGATGTAGCTCATAATATAAATGTGCCAGGACACATGGCCCCCATGCATACCTAGTGTGCTCTGCCATCAGCGTCTCCAATGCCCCTCCCCAGCCCACTGCCAATCCTCGTGTGGCCCTGTCTGGACACAAGTACCCACTGATGACTCCCCCAATAACTGTCGGCAATGCTAAACCTGTGGCAGTCATGGTATCCCAGGCTACATGACCTGCTCGCATCTCCAAACCGGGATCCTGAAACACCCGTCTCAATGCCTCCCTGTCACCGTCACGGTCATAGGGAATCAACTCTCCATCAATGGGGATATGCAGTATCCTGTAGACATCCTCTAATGTCACTGTCATCTCACCCATCGGCAGGTGAAACGTGCACGTCTCCGAGTGCCATCTCTCGGCCAACGCAGTCAGCAACCCCATGTTTGCCCGAAACTCAGGCACATAGAGCACATGTGTGAGACCCATCTCCTCAATGGATATCATGTCCTGGATCGACAACTCTGGTCGCAGTCTCTGAGTCGACGGGAATCTCTCCCGTGACTCTAACATCGGCAAATACTCCTGCAGTCACACAATCAATCTTGTCAGTTATCGTGGCATTCACTGTTTATCATAAAATGCTACTTGCTACCTAAATGCATCTGGTTATCTATCCTAGTGACACTCACTGTTCATCACAAAGTGTTGCTATCTACCCTAAGTAGTGCTCCCTGTTCATCACAAAGTACTACGTGTGTGACATTCCCTGTTCATCACAAAGTGTCACTCACATTCGCACTCCCTGTTCATCACAAAGTGCTGCCTATCTTGGTGCTCCCTGTTCATCACAAAGTGCCTTGATCTATCCTAATCTTCCTAGAGGACCTGCTTGAGTGTATCCTCTCAGCAGCTTATCCAATCGACAGCGTATGTTCATCACAGAACTGCCGATTTGACCTAAAAGACTAAAACCATGCATTTAAACACACAAACGCACTTTTAACACACACACGCGCTTTTAACTCATAAACGCGCTTATAGACTGCACAAATGCGCTTCTGCGACACAGACGCGTTTTCTGAACACAAACGTGCCTATGCCGGACACAAACGCGACCAGGGAACACAGACGTCCCTACATGACATAAACGCTCCTAAAAAGCACAGACGCTGCTACATTTCACAAACACGTCCGCATTCAACACAAACGCGGTTCCAGGCACAGACGCGCCTGGACCCGACACAGACGCGCCTGGAACTGACACAGACGCGGTTGCGCATTTTTGCACTTTTCAACTATCCTATTCCTAGTGCATTTATTGCTCCTAAACATGCATTTATGACAAAACTTGAAATGCGTGAAAGTACGAGGAGGTTTTCGGGTACTTACCGGCTCTCCTGCATCGGCTGGTCGCTGGAATCGGCGAACACGGTCGAATCTATGAATGAATGCCATCGCTGCTGACTGCTGCTGCTCTTTTCTCGCTCTGCACTGTGATCTTCTAAGGGTGTGGATGACAATGAGGATGTCTTTTGCCCGTGGCCTATCTTATAGCCTACCCTAGCCCTCGCCCTCATTTCCCGAGTCGGTATTCTTCATCCCGTGACTTTGTCACTCTATCCGATCAACCCATTCTATCCCATCTTTCTTATCGAGAGATTGTCTGCAGTCTTTTCAGACATTTTCATCCAATCTCTCGAGGGGGCATATAATTCCTTATTTTGGGGCAACTCTGTATCAGTTCATCTTATCTTCTTTGAAACAACGTGACAAGCCGCATTGTCTCAAAGAGGGGCAAAATGTAGACACTCAAAATTGTCATGTCTAATTAAATAAATATTTTATTTATTTAATTATCTAAGCCTAATTCTTCTATTAATTAAATAAATTTTTATTTATTTAATTAATTCATTTATCCTCTTCTAGCCTTATTTCTAATTTAAATAAATACATTTATTTATTTAAATTATCCCTTTCCTAAATTAAATAAATATTTTATTTATTTAATTGTCCTACTTCTTCTATTAATTAAATAAATCTTTATTTATTTAATTAATTCATTATCTTTTTCTACACATGACACATGTCATTCATCTCTTAATTCATACACTACCTACCCCTTTCATTATTTTATTATTTCTTTTACCTACCCTCTAATCCTAGCCGACCTCTCTTTTTACACCTCTCAATCTTAACCCTCCATTTCTTATTGTGTCTTCTATTTAAGGAGATGCTTTCTTCATTGTCAAACCCTAATGACAAACCCTAATGACTGATTTTGGAGTACTTGGCTACACTACAATTCCACTTGCAACCACATTCTGTTCTTTATTGAGCTCTTGTGCATACAAAAATCTGAGAGCAAGCATATCAAACAAGATCAATGGAGATAGGAAGAATGGAGATCAAAACCCTATTGGACATGTGATGGTATAATCTTTATGATTTTGAGTTATTTTGCATTGTCTTAGGTTATCTTCATATGTTATGGTGGATCTTTGTTCATTGTTAGGCTAGGGTTTGGTGGTTGAATCCATTTTAGTCTTTCAATTTTGTTATCATTGTTATCCATTTTCACCATAAACAATTATTTTGTTACATGCTTTCATAAATCTTGACATAATGCATCCTTCTATGAAAAATCCTTTACCCACATTATTATCACACATGCCATACATTGTATCTCTTTAGTCCAACATAATAAACAACATTTACAAATTAGGGGTATGATTTCTTTTGTAACATAGTTCTTCGAGACCACATCATTCCTTTCAATTCACTATCATTAATCAATTTAACCATCCATCTTCCTATCCATTAGCGGTAATCCCTTAATCCATTGATTTAACTTTCCATCCACTATCATTAATATTTTAAGTGATCCATCTTCATATTCATTATTGGTAATGCCTTAGCCCATTGATTTTCCTTTCCATCCACAATAAAAAAGTCCTCTAATCGATCCATCCAATTTGTTAAGCCACTTATCCTAAATCAACCTATTACATATCTTTATTTCTAGACTTGGTACTCCCTTGTTATTAATTATTATATGGAGTTAATAATCCCATCAATAAGAAACCCAATGTTATAATCCAAAAATAGTCTAATACAATCCTAAATCAATTAATCCAATGTAAGCAATCCTTATCTACATATTTTTCCTAACACTTTAAAATCCAATCATCCTAAAAGCATCTACTAGCTCCATTCATAGCCTTGGTGTAAAATCCTAATCGACTTAATCCAATCAAGCATCATCATCAGGATTTATCGTTCCAAATCCTTGTGTTTTTATTAGGATATATGGTTCCACAACAACAAGACCATCATCACATTGCTCTCATGATATATCATTCCCACATCAATCAATCATCAATTTCAACTTGACCAGGGGCAACATCATATTTTTCTTTATACCATTGATGTATGATTTCTTGGTTTTTCATGTGTGTGATATGATTTTTTCTTTTACCTATCACAATGACATCATGGTATTTTATATCATGGTGCTATCAAAATATGATTTCTTGTGATGTCCAATTCCTCAAGTGTTTGACACCTCATTACCATGGTATCTAACCTTAGTGTACATAATGATATGATATATAAGAAACTAGGTTAGTTGCATTATTTTGTATAACATTCTCCAATTTCCTTTTCTTTTCAAGAGCCTACTTGGATCCCTTTGGATCCACAGTCTCTTGAGGGGGAATCATACTATCCTCTTTTTTTATAAGTCCCATCCTTTCTTATTTAACATCTATGTTTTCATCCTTCTTTGAAATGAAATTGTTTCTTCTAGTGGCAACATCATCTCAAAGAGGCGCCAAATGTAGACAATTAATTTTTATCCTTGAGTCTTGATCATTTCACTGAATTGGATAAACTTATTTATCAAGACTTTGTTCTTAACTAACCTCCTAGTTTTCATTTTTCATAATTACTAAATAATTTTCATGTCCTAATTTTTCCATTTCATGTCCCCTTTCCATATTATTCAATTAAGTATATCCCCCACATGACCACCCAAAAATGAATAAAAGAATCAAATATTTCTTTTAATCTCCTCCACCTATCTCATAACTATCTCTTGAGAGGGTAATTTTAAAATTAAATAATCCTTTTCATTTCTTACCCTCCATCTATTAACTACCCAACCAACTTAGTACCAACTATTAATCTATCTTTAGATTCTCACCATCAATCTTCATCTTTGAAAACTTGTACAAATCTCTCCATCTTTAGCCATTTTCCAAGAGAATCCTAAATTCACTTAACATTATGTTTCTTATGCGAGTAGCCATATCTTTCAACATTCATGAGAATATTAATGATTCAAAGAGTTTGCTAAAATGCAACTCTTTTATTTGAAATTTTATGTAATTATCTATATTTCATGATGACAACTGCATTGCTTCTTTACAATAATTTATTATAATCATATAATTTGAATCAATAGTAGATGGTGAAATTATAGGTTATCTTTTACTCATTCAACTTATCTCTCCTCCGAATAGAGTAAAAATATAAATAGTTGTTGATCTTATACTATCAAGATTTATAGCTCAATCTAGATCCACAAAACCTTGTATTTTTAAGTTGATAAAAAGATTAGTCCCATGATAACAAATACAATAATAAGTTTCCCTCAAGTTCTTGAAAAATATTTTCACACAAGTCTAGTGTTCTTTGTCAATATTGACATCAGTCTACTAATAACTCTTGTTGCACAGGCAAATTTTGATTAAGTATTAATCATGACATACATCAAACTTCCTAGTATACTAACATAACGAACATTGATAATGTCCTACAAATCCTCCGAAGAATTAAAGTATCATTGTGAAGACAATTTAGTGCCTATAAGGAAAAAGAAGGTTTGTAGGTTTACTATCTTGTATATCAAACATATACAAAATAATTTCAATGTACTCCCTTTAAGTTCAATCACAAATTCCTATTAGCCAAAAATATGCACATAGTATATATCTCTAAATCCTTTGTTTCAAGCTTGTTTAAAAGTTGAGCTTTGAGATACTTAATTATTATTTTATTATTTTCAATGATTAATATGTCATCAATATATAATATAATAATTTGCACTTTCACCAAAAGAAGGTGCAATGGTTACACCGGTTGTAATCCTTTGACTTTCTCTTAACAAAAAATTGGAGTCTCCAAATAAAAGAGCTTGAAAACAGATCCTTGCTTCAATACCAATCTTAAAAATGAAAAACCAACGAAATAATCAAAAGTCCCACGTTTTTCACATTAGAGTATCTACCAAGACCTCCAATCCAATACCCACTTTATCAAACCATATGCATGCATTAAAAATACCTCTACTCTCATAGTTGAAAACAAATTTATCATTACTCGAATGAAAGGGATTAAAAAAAAGAGGTGTTTCATTTCAATGTCATTCAAGTATGACTAGTCTACTTATATTTAAAAAATATATGTAAAATATGCCGAGAGATGTCTTATAATAGAAGAGAATCATCTGTAAAATAAATGTTCTTCTAAATACTAAACACCAAGAATACAAATCCATTAAAGTCCTGCATGCAAAAAGATGTGAATCTAGCAGGAGACAAGTGACGAGGGTTCTATTTTATTTGGAGTAATAAAATAACACCTCCACAAAAGCTGAAACATGGCATATTTCATGCATTTACCTATCATTTGCATGTCAAATTGTTTCAAAAATGAGTTTTTATTTACGAACATTTTGATGTCATTGTAGATGCTTGTAGACATAAAAATTTCTTATAAAAGAGACACAAAATGACAATATAGAATTGAATTCATTTGATTTATAAGTTACCTAGAATATTTGAGTCCACACAATTAATTAATTGTGGCAATAAAAAATAATGGATCAGGCAACAAACATCAATACCACAAAAAAAAAACATATTTCTTCCATCACTATTGTTGTCGATGCCTCTTTAACTTCCTACTTCCAATCAATCCCTTCTAATATGTGTATTGCCATGTGATCATCTATCCATAGAACTAGCAATTGCACTTTGGTGTGCAATGGGTACGCCGAATAAGTGTGGAGGGTCAATTAGAAAAAAGGGTTCATTTCTTGCATACATTTATTCAATACATGACATCAATTGGTAGGTCATTTAGCAAATGATGTTTTTTTGTGAAAAAGGTATCAATGGAGAAGTGATAACTTCAAATCAACTGTGCATCCTCTTACAAGGATTGAAATGCAATTGAAGCAAAACCTCTGAATGAGAAAGTTAATTAGGCTTCATTACCAATAAGCGAGAGAGAGAGAGAGAGAGAGAGAGAGAGAGAGAGAGAGAGAGGAGAGAGAGAGATGAGAGAGAGAGAGAGAGAGAGAGAGAGAGAGAGAGAGAGAGAGAGAGATGCACTTTTCATTAGCTTGACAGATTCCAAGGACAATTGCATATATATTTTTTGCATATTTTACGATCATAGAAATTCTACTAAGCAATTTTCTCCCACATAATTGGATCACTTTAACTATAATAAAGATTATTTCTCTACTTAGAAAATAATATTAAATTAATCTATAAATTATGATGTAATATTAAATAAAATTTTCATGATGTTTATTATAAACTATATATTATAATATAATAATGAGTTAAATCTTAAAAATAAAAAATAAGATATATATATATATATATATGCAAGAGTAATATTAATATAAATAGTTTGTTTAGTGTATAATTATAATTCATGGGATCAATTTGTAGCCCATCTAACAAATGATGTTGTTTGTTCAAATAATGTCTTAGTGAAGAAATGATAGCTTGAAAATAATTATGCATCCATTTATAGGGTTCTAAATATGAGAGAAAATCCTCTAAATTGGGAAGATAATCAGGATCCGTTATCAACAATCTCATATTATTATGTAGCATATGAGGTCAATTGGAAGGACATTTAGCAAATGATGTTGTTTGTGCAACAAAGGTCTCGATGGAGAAGTGATGGATTCAAATCAGCTATGCATCCACTTAGAGGGATTTAAACACAAATAAAATATAGCCTCTAATTCATGAAGATAATCGAGTTTCAAACCACAAGATCATGTTATGTTTGCAGTAGGGAGAGATGATGAGAGGAGAAGCATAAGAGATAGAAGAGGGGGATTGACAAGGAAGAGCAATAAGAGAAAGAAAGAGAGATACAAATCAACTAAGCATTAGGGAGAGAGAGAGAGAGAGAGAGAGAGAGAGAGAGAGAGAGAGAGAGAGAGAGAGAGAGAGAGAGAGAGAGAGAGAGAGAGAGAGGAGAGAGAGAGAGAGAGAGAGAGAGAGAGAGAGAGAGAGAGAGAGAGAGAGATGGAAGATATAGATAGAGATGGAGGGGAAAGAGTGGAAGATAAAGGAGGTGATAGAGACAAGTAATAGAGGGAGAGAGATAGAGATAGTGATATCCCTTAGTACCTATCTCTTTTTGTCTCTTTCTCTCTACCTCTCTCACTCTCTTCATCTTTCTATAATTCTCTCTCTTCTCTATTGAGTTTTTTGTGCCAAGCTCCACCAATTAGATGCACAACCATAATGTATAGACCATTTAATTGTACTTTCAGTAGTGCATGCTTCACCACTTCATGCCTTCTTAGCTAAAAACTAACAAGAAAAATCCTTAGTGTGAAATTCATAGCTTGCAAGCATAAAAGTATATCTGATTGGAGATTTGTGGACCAATTAGTATCCAATATAGTGAGAAGGATGTTGACATAGGTTTACACCTAGTAGGATGGCTACATCTTTGATAAATCTTGGACCAATGGTACAATAATTTTAATGGAATAATAAAATATTTGTAATCAATATGTATGCCCCCATATTGTTTTTTTAGTCATCTATACACTATCCTATCATTGCTTTATCCCTTTATCCTTCTGAAGATAGAAGAGATGTGAGGGTTCAAAATAAAAAAACATAAAGGTAATTAATGTGGAGCTACACTTTTACATTTATCAAAGAAAATTTTGCATAACCACTTGGAAAGATGCGATTTAGAATTGCATTGTTCTCCAATAATATCAGTTTTTCTCGATGGTAGGATTAAGTTAGAAAGGGGGGTCAATTTTTATAGACTTGAATAGTGAGAGATACAAGAGAGAACAATAGGAATAATGGATATAGCGGGGAGGTAGAGAGAGGTGGGGGGGGAGGGGGGAGGAGGAGGAGGAACTATCTAATGATTGCATGTGTCCATAGGGAGCTATGCTTAGAGAAATAAGCTATTTGGTTAAGGCCCAATGATTCAAATTTAAGACTTCCTTAATCGACACAAAGAAAAACATAGAAAGAAATGGAGAGATGAAGGAAGAGGCAATGACATATAAAGAGAGTTAGTGAGATCAAGAGGGAGAGAAGGGAAAGATTGATAGAGACGAATACAAAAATAAAGATAGAGTAGTAGAGATAAGATATATTAAGGGAAAGAGAGAATGGAAAGAGAAACTAGCTTTTGTCAACCATGTTGTGCTAGAAAACCAAATTTGAGATGTGTGTATATAGACACACACACACGCCAACCAGAAAAATAGAGTGAGACATAAAGAACAAGGAGAGAAGAGAAAGACAAGGATATACAAAGAAGGAAGAGGGAGATAAAGACAGAGACACTAATTGCTGAGTTGAAATTTCTATAGGAGAGAGGGCCAAGGGAGGAAGCTACTTTAAAATTGCATAGGACATGACACTTTTCATTAATTATTTACAAGCTATAAAATGTTTGTTGGTTTGACTCTCTTGTGATTGACCCATTATATCTCCTTTCTCGATTCTCTAGTTTACACTTTTTTTCTCATATTTTGGAGTCTTGAATTATATTATGCCATTATTTTCCTTATACCCATACATGCTTTGCTCTAGTTTGACATACAACCTTATGACTATGTGGATACTATTTCAACTATATGTTCTTGAATGTTGATGCATTTTGAGGTTAAGTCCTCCTAAGTTCCATAGAACCTCACACCCTTCTAATAAATTTTGTGTGTTGATAATCAAATTCTAAAATGAATTAACATTGTATTTAATTTTCTATCCAAGGACAATGTTAAATTGAATTTGATCTAATTTATTCTATTATATGTTTATATTATTTACAAATTTTATTTCTAACTGATTTTTTTTCTATAATTACAAAATAATATTAAATTAATATCCACATTATTATGTAATATTAAATAGAATTTAAATAATATTTATTATTGATTAATATTTTAACTATAATTTAATTATATAATAACTAATACTTATTTAATGTAAAAATAATTATACAATATTTAATAAAATGTATATAATATTTATTTCTCAATTAATAATCAAAATATATAATAAATATTATTTTCACAATTATTAAATTAATAATTTTATAAATTATCAAATAATATTAAATAAAATTTAAATAATAATATTTTTATTTATAATTTTAATTTAAAAATTATTAATACATACATGATATATGAATCACTAATTTCTTCCTTTTTAATGTATGCTTTTTTAAATATTTATCTTACCTTTCTATAGTATTTTTTTTAAAGTATTAAATTCTCTTACATAATCCATTTTTTAAAATGTTTATAAGATAAAAAACCTACATACAGTTGTGATCAAAATCCAAACGTGCTTGATTTTCGTCTACATAGGTAGATTATACTTTTTTATTTTCGCAAGGGTGTTTAATGGATAAACATTGAAAGGTCACCGTTTTCAATTGCGGAAAGATTGTGAACACGTATTCTCACACATTTTTTAAAGTGGCGTGAATGGACAATGGAATCGGAAAAATATCATAGGAGTACCGCAATAAAATATCCAGTGCACAAACCATATTTCCATTGTTGATCGAAAAAATGTGACGGGAGCACAAAACGAAATCCAATGAACAAATGACAATATTTCCACTGTGACGATTTGTGTATTGCAATTCAAAAAATTTCGGGTCCGTGATTAGACTAAAGTGATGTCACCAAAATTCTGCTAGCAAATGAAAACAGTCAAAATTCAACCGTTCCGATTATTTACATCGTCTTGCATTCCGTTTAGGATAATTTCAGCCATAGATTTCTAAAATCAATTGATTTACTTTAAATAGGGTATACGCGCATTTAGTAATGCATCGGGAGAAGTAAAAATAATTACGAAAATAAAAAATTTATCAACGGCGGTAGACGTTCCAATCGTCTTGCACGACTTTAGATAAATGCACACCATTGATTTTATATTTCAGGTCATCCATTCTCAGATAGGAGACGCCTTCGACATAATAATACCCTTAAATTTTTTTGCTGCATAATATCTGAATTTAATGCGTATGTAACTAAAGTTTGGACACTGGGATAGATGGTAGGCATTGAGCTAGTGGAATTTATAATTAATTCAACATTCTGCACAAATTTTGTCGTACTGTTAACAACACCAATGAGAAAAAGTGGACGAAATATTATTAAAAATAAAATGAACCAAAACAAGTCGTTCCTATAAAGGCAACTTCAATATTTAAAATAAATTTTGCTAAAAAAATTCTCACAAAATTATGTTCTCTTAATATTTAAATATCTTTTTTCCATCAATTTTTCTTTATACATTGAACTTATTTTTATACACTTATTTACAATAAATTTATTTCTTCCTTTGCACAGATCAACCAAGTAACCAAGTCTCACATTTTTTTAAAGGTCAATCTCTCCTCCTTCATGACCTTCCTCCAAAATTTTCTTTTCTTGGAACATAAAGTTTCCTTCACATAACTTGACTCGCCATCAATACGAGAAAGAGAAAAAACATAATAGAAATGGAAATTTGGTGGGTTGTACTTGTTGGGTAGTTTTTAGTGGCTTGTAGACCTTGTCATAGGTGGTGGAGAACTTGATTCATCATAGTTATATTATCCTTGATAAATTCCCCTTAATCATTCTATAAGGGATTCTTTCTTTCCATCCTCATTGCCCTATGTACTATTTCATTAATTTATAAATGTATCTTTCTACTATAATTTATTCTCAAAATGTATCTTCCTACTATTAATTATTTATTGCACCTTATTCTTTTTAGGTAATTAATATTGTTTGCTTAGGTATGTTAGTAAATAAGAGCCCTTGTAATCTCCTTGATCAATGGAAACACATGCTAAATGTACCCCATTCAATGCCTTGATTGAAGGTAGTTACATGCCACATCTCCCTTATTAAGATGAGTTCACTTGATATACTTTATCCTACAATTAAGTTGATCCTTTAGTAAATTTCTATCCTTTAGGACACTTGTCACCTTGATTTATGTATCCTAGAGCTTGTATGTCATAGTTAATTTCCTTGTTTTATATAATTTGAGTACCATAACTATGGATGCTTAAATCTTGGTGTTCTCATTATTTAACTATTGAATCTATTATCATCTTATTGTTCATTTTGAGGTAGATTGTTATGTATGCATAATTCTACCATGGCGTCAAAGTAGGATAGTATAAGCCTCATTCAATTTCAAATTTGGGACAGTAATTTAATTTCTTTCCAAGGTTTATATTCTTTCAAATTAGGTATTTTTTAAATCATATAGTGTAGGAGGCATCCATGTAAGAAACAAGCTATCTCATCATGTTTTGAAAGGCCCATTGAGTTACGTTATGCTTTTGTTTAGTCTAAAGTAGACATCATGAAGTTAAATAGCTGATTTTTATTTATAGGTTTTGATTTTTATCTTTTGTAAACAACACATTTCAAGGAGTTTATGCATAAATTAGATCTCATTGTTGTAATTGGAGCAACCAAAAACTTATAGATCCATATAAAATTAATCAACATTGAAGTATTTTTCAAATGAGACACAAATATTTTTCCCTAGGGATGTTGTATAGCCTCCTTGCACTATATATATAATTCTCTATTTTTTTTAATTAAAAAAATATAAAACCTCATGCCCACCTACACCCTTACCATAAAAGTAGGTATGATGGGCAAGGATCTGCACAACCTCATCACTCTTTCTTAAAAGGGGCATAGGGCATATTACCACTATGAACCCATCTTGGGAATCATGTGGGGTACCACCCTACCTCCACTAGTAGCACCACCAATTCACTACCCATGTGCTATCCACCTATCACCAGACTAGGGATGTCCTACCACTTGCATTTTTAGTTTGAGTGGCCAACTTTAAGCGACCTTTTTTTGGACACAAAATATTTTCTTAAGCATTTATTTATGAAATGAGACACAATTATGTGGTATTCATATAATGTAACTAGTTGTTGTTTCCAAGGAAGATTGGTTTTTCCAAAATAAGTTTTCTCATGCTTTTTTCTACATAGCTCCTATTTGAGACCATTGGGTCCCTTTTTTGCAATTGCATGTTGCTTGTGTACTTCAAAATGGAGTGTTCATTTTCTCTTGTTCTATATTCTAGAGTTGTACTTTTAACATTTTGTCCTATTTTATGTTCAAATAGTGGAGAAACCAAAAGGTACAATGTAATATATTAGTAAATCCAAAAATACTTATACAAATGAGAGCAACAATAGAAATTACCATATTGCCACCAAAAAGGAATAATAGAATTATCTAAAATAAATGAGATGATCTTACTATAAAGGCAATAATCAAACCATAAACGAAACCCTAAGACAAACTAAGATCATGACAACTATATTAATCATATGACATGAGGCACAAACATTAAATGACCTAAGTACACATATGTAGCAAGGTATTAATAGTTTCTAGAGTGAAAATATTTAATAATACCCTTTTTAGACCAACACCCCCTCTTTAATTCAACTTAGGGAGAATGATAAAATATGAAAAGATGCAATGATTGGTCTCAACAATAAGACCATGTTAGGTATCCAAGTACACAATTTCTCACAACGGAGAAAAATATAAAATCCTAGGAGAAAAAACTCATCTCCAAAAGAGAGAGAAAAATGAAAACTTGAAAAGGAAAGGAGGACTCAAGATGACCTCCAAAGGGCCAATCCCATCACAAATATAAAAGGTGTCCCAACATAGGAGATATAATATGGGAAGGAATAAAAACCCTCCAAAAGATGATTCTAAAAAGAGTAGGAACATTAAGGACATCATTGAAGCATGAAGAAGCTACAAATAATTATGAAGAAGGATTGTTATAGTACAAGAACTAAAGAACCTCCTTTAAAATCAAGATGAAGATTAGGATAAAAAAATAAAAAAAATTATGAGTGAATCCAATGATGCTACTTGAACAATTATCATATGGCTAACCGAGTCAACAATATGACAATCAAATATACAAATGGCACATCAATATGCATGAGTGACCTTGACAATAGTAATCAACCAATGTACACATAATTTGATAAGTTAATAATAATATGGTTCCAATAGTCTCAAGAAAATCGATCAACTAAGGATAGAATATCACCTGTATAAGTAGGGATGTGTAGCTCACTCCAAAGAGAAACTAAGGAAAAATTACCACAAAAAATATGGTACCCCCTATAATGTTGAAAATAAAGTAGTATCATAGGTCCATAACATTGTGTGTCATAATATAATGCAAGAAAAATAATAAACAATATTAGAAGATGCAAAAGATAGTACTTGCAATTAAAAAAGGTGTGCAAAAGCAAAGCACACTCACATGAAGGTAAATAAGGGTGTGGTTACAAATAAAAAAGTGCACACAAAAAGCTCCCCATGACACTATAAAATAATGCGAGTACAATAATGGTACAATATGACGCACAACATCCCAAAACTATATGTACAATATATGGAACATTGGCTCAGTGCGATTACAAATCAAGAAGAGAATTCCATAAATTCTTGTAACGTATAAAATTGATTGCATGTTGATAATGAAGTTCTACTAAAATATGATAGGAAACAAAAGGAACCATTACCAAATACATAGAAAAAATCCACTTTGAAAAAAATAACATCAAAAAGGAATATGTATACAAAATTTATGGTCCTTGAATGTTCCCAAAATGAGCATTGTGCAAATAAAGATCACTAAGAAAGCTAAAATTATATTTTAAAAAATAAAAAATAACCTATTCTATCAAAAAGAGCACATAATTTTACCCCATTTACAAATAAATGCTCTAAAAAATTCCCAGATTTGTAAGAATAAAGCCTTTGAATATGGGATTTAAAATGAAAACTGTTGATAAGAAGGGGGTGCAAAATGAGAAGGTGTATTGTTTTCATCATGATGTCATTTCAAAATTTGGAAACAATACTACCAAATTTGAAAGATCAAGAACTTCACCAAAATTAGAGGCACAACTAAATTTGGTGGACCACCAAAAATACCAAAAATAGAGGCACTATTAAAACTTTCACTAATTGTTTTTATATGTGAATGTCTTCATGGTTTTCACAAAAGAAACTAATTAAAAGAAAAATTAAAAAGAAGAGACAAATTTTTAATTTTTATGTCTGAAATAAAAATATATTTTTTAATTATGTGGCAGAGGGAGGGGGATGGTTAAAGGACACTTCAAACCCTTTCCCACACCTATTAAAGGAGACCCTACCTTAAGGTACTATTCCTCTTAATTGGGGTGAGGCCCAAGGGCTTGCCAACCCTACCAAAACAAGGGGCAAATACCCATGCGAATCCATGGGGCATAATAGTTTTTTTATTTTTTATTTTTTAATAAATCATCCTAGGTACTAATGGTGGTGGCACAATTTTTTATTTTTTTTTCTTTTCTACTAATTGCTCTTACCAATTCTACACATAATTCAAGATGCTTTAATAACAATCATATGTAAATATCAATCTGTACGACCATACAAATAGGTACCATGGCTACTCAACCAAGCCATTGAAAAAAGATCAAAAAATACCCATCACCAAAACCTATTATGCCTTTTAAAAATAGGGTATTTTTTGTGCCTTCTAGTTGTAACTTGGAAGCCTTTTTTTTCTTTGAGAGGCACCTTGCAAAAGTCTCTAGACAAAAACCTCAAAAAATTAGAAGCGGCTTATTAGCTGAAAGATTTGCAACTAGAGATCATTGAGAAAGGTAAAAAAAATTTAAAAAAAAAAAAAACTAAAAACAAGTTACATCATCACAAAGAGCACAATTTTTACCCCGTTTAAAAAAATTGCTCTCAAAACCCCATATGTGTAAGAATAAAGCCTTTTAAGATGGGATTCAAAAACTAAACTACCAATAGTGAAGGGGGTGTAAAATGAGAAGGTGTCTATTGTTTTCATCATGATGTCATTGCAAAATTTGGAAACAATACTGCCAAATTCGAAGGATCACCAAATATGAAGGTATGATAAAATAAAAAGACCTTCACCAAAATTAGAGGTAGATTTGGTGGACCACCAAAAACACCAATAATTTAGGCACTACTTAAAATTCCATAAATTTTTCTACATGTGCATGTCTTCATGGTTTTCACAAAAAAAATATTTTAAATGTTTTTAAAAAGAAGGGATATTTTTTTAATATTTATGTTTGAAATACAAATATAATTTACAAAAAAAATTATGTGGTGAAGGGAGGGGGATGGTCAGAAGGCACTTCAAACTCCTGTGCCATACCTATTAAAGGAGGCCCTACCTTAAGGTACTATTCCCCTTAATGGGGGTGATGCCTAAGGGCTTGCCAACCCTACCACAATAAGGAGTGAGTATCCATGTGGCTCCATGGAGCATAATATTTTTTTTAATAATTTTTAATTTTCTTTTTCTATAAATCATACTAGGTACTAGTAATGGTGGCATAAATTATTTAAAATTTTCTTTTTCTAGTAATTGCTCATACCAGTTCTACACTTTATTCTATATGCTTTAATAATAGTCATATCTCAATATCAATCTGTATGACCATACAAATAGGTACCATGGCTACTCAATCAAGCCCCCCCCCCAAAAAAAAAGATAAAAATAATCTCCTTCAACAAACCCTATTACGACTTTATGAAAATAGGATTTTTTGTACCTTCTAATTGTAACCTTAAATCTCTTTTTCTCTGTGAGACATCTTGCAAAATTCTCTAGACAAAAACCTCAAGAAAATAGAAGGGGCTTATTAACTTAAAGATTTGATACCATGTTGGAGTTATGGAAAAATCGACAAGAACAACAATCTACTAGAAAAGCCAAAAAACCTTATAAAAATGAAAGCTACAATAAAAATTGATATATTGCCACAAAAAATAAAGTACAAAATTATCTATGTACAATGAATGTGATGATTTGATATAAAGGCAAGAATCAAACCTAGATGAAATCTCAAGACAATCTAAGATCATGACAAGTATCTTAATCATATGAAGTGAGACATAGAAAGTAAATAACCCAAGTAAGGGTAAGTAACAAGGTGCGAAAATTTCCCTAAGTAAAACTAGTTAGGTAATGCAGCTGTTTTACACCATCGATTTGTTATCCATGTGCCAATTGCCTACCACTAGACAAGAGAAGTGTTGTCATTTTCATTTTTAGTTTGAGTGTCCAACTTTGGTTTCTTGTCAACATAGAGACTTTTCTCAAGTAAATTTATATGAAATGAGATACAATTTTATTCTCTTCATTGTGATGCAACTAGTTGTTATTCACAAGCCTTATTTATTTATAAAATATTTTTTTCTCATATTTTTCTACATAATTCCTATTTTGAGATCATTGCATAAAATTTTTAAAGTGCATGTTTTTTGTGTACTTCATAGTGGTGTTATTCATTTTCTCTCATTATGTTATGGAGTTTTACTTTAAAAAATTTGTCCTTATCTTGGCCTCTTTGAAAACTTAGCAAATATAACAAGCAACCTAATGTCACAAACATTATCCTTGTGTTGTTTCTTGGTTTTTAGACCTTTCCCTAGCTATAAATTCCTATACACTAGTGATATGTAAATATCCATGCAACATGCTAGAGTCCCATTAAAGTTTATTGATCCTTAACTATTTCAAGCATTTCTCTTCCTTGCCACCTTTTCATCTATAGATAACCATTGTGAGAGAGAATCCCGATGACTACTCACCTCCTTCTCCCTCTCCGACTCATTTGAAACTATTATCTTTCATCATATCAATCTTTCTTACAAAACTTGGAGTTATTTTCACACATTCATCCATTATTAACAATACTTTGGGCTCTTACTAACACTATGAACTTGATATGAATATTATTTAGTACTATAAAAATCATGGGAGTGTAGGATCAATCTTATAATAAGCATATTGACCTCCATTATCTCCTTTATAGAACTTGTGAGTTGACTTACATTGTATAATTTTCTCTAACTTCTTTGTTTCCTATCATTGTTGTTGTTGAATCCCATTTTCTATTGCCTTTGGTACTTGGAATCACATTTCACTATAATTGTTATTCTCATTCTATTGCACTCTATTCAACATTGTTATTTTTCTTTCATTCTTTAATGTAGTTAGGATAAAAAACACACACACTTTCTCTATGGTTATCAAAATCTTGGTTTCATATGAAGGTTGGGAAATTGACATAGGAAATTGAATTGAAGGAAATATCCAAAATAGCCACAAAAATATTTTCCTTTGTCTATTTTAGCTATAGGTTTCATCTAGGAGAGGATATTCAATCTTTTGGGAGTTCATTAATATATTTCCTTCTCTTCCTTTTCATCTTTGTACCATTTGGTTAGATAATTTAATATTGGTTATTCCATCATTGATGATCTTCTTAGGAGTTTTATTTTATTCTTATGCAGGACTAGGCATTTATTTCAACAAAAAATAAATTTTAGACATTTTTTTCCATACAAGACTATAAAATATCACACATATGTTCATTATTAGATTTAAAATTTGATCCAAAGAGTTTCAAGTTTCACCTCTATATTGTCTTCTATTGATATTTTATGTTTCTTTTTTATATTGTCAATTTTTTAATTTATTTTTCAATAAAAGTAGATTATTCCACTAAACTTTTTTATTAATATTTTTTTATTTTATTTTTTAATTCAAAGAGCATACCAGAGGAAATAACCCTGGGAAGAAAACCTCCGGTCACAACTCATAAAATAAACCTATAGTATCTAGGAGATCAGTTTATACACCCCATGCAAAACCACATACAAAATGCGGTCACCACACATATAATATCAGTTTTACATAGAGCCCATATAATTTTCAAATGTAGACTCCACAGTTTCTTTCAATGGAAGAAGACAGAATTTTCCAAAGCCCTGTGCCAAATCCCATGAGCCAAAAACCTTCCTGCCAAAAAAGAAAGTATCAAAAAACCTTTGGAAAAACACTATTGTATCAAATACCATGAGCTCGACACTCCTCCAAACAACGAACATGAATACTTGAAATGAAAGGGGAAAGCGGGAATAATTATCATCATAAAATTTTACATCAACATTACTCAAGAAAATCACATAACTATTACTGCAAACCTTCCCATACCCTAGATGGAATTTCCTCAAAACCCACCTCTCACTGATTAGCATTGCTATCAATGGCTAAATTTGCCAAATAATCTACCATCTTATTAACTTCTCTGTAACAATGGGATAACAAAAAATATTCAAACAATTCTAATTTTTGTAAAATTAGATCAAGTATATACCGCAAATTCCAACAATTTGATTTCTTTTTCATAACACATTGAATAATCACCATAGAATCACCTTCAATTATTAAGCTTAATTCCCAAAGAGATTGCCATATCCAATCCAAAAGACAAAGCATGAAATTCCACATAATTGTTAGTTTTAAAACCAATAGCATGACACTTAGCTTGAATAAAATTTGCATTGTGATCATAAATTACCATGCCTACCCCAATTGGCCCAGGGTTACCACAAGAGGCCCCATAAAAATTCAGTTTAAAGTGCCCCTTCTGAGGAGGTTTCCATCTAGCAGAGCATCTCTTACCTATTGCATCATTCTTTTTCAAAATTGAACCATGAGAGGGTAAAACTGACAACATCTTCCAAGCTCTAGTAACTATACTATCCCAGTGTGAAAAAGAAGTAAGATTGTCCAAATTCTTATAAATAAATGACAAAGCAACCTCAAAGATTGAAGACTCAATTTTTAATAGAACCTCAGACACAGGAGAACTTGTTTTTTTAAATATCCTATTGTTTCACTTTAGCCAAATATTCCAAATCACAATAGATGGAGATATGATCCAAAGGCATGCATAAAAAGATGAGGCAAACAACCACTGCCAACATTCATAAGCATAATTACAATGCAGGAACAAGTGTGAAGAAGATTCTAAATTTTTGTTACAAAGGACACAAGGGAAAATGGTAGTAATACCAAGCCTATCAAGTCGCATACCTGTAAGGACTCTATCCTGAACTGCCAACCAAGCAAAGGCTCCAGCTTTAGGAAGACAAGCCGAATGCCAAAACAACTTATAAGGTCAGGATGACAAATCTTTAGCAACCATAAGATAGTTGTAACCATCTTTAATAGTGTACTTACTAGAAATATTCTTTGTCCAAATAAGTTCATCCTCAAAATCAGAAAGAAATACAATTCTATCCCCCAAAATCTTCTCAAAATCTAATTTCATACTTTGATCAATATCTAAGAAATCAATCGACTTCCATCTAGCTAGCTTAAGGGGTCCACTAGTCACAATTTCAAAATAATCTACTACAAAAATACCCCAAAGGGAGGAAAGAATAGTGATAAGAGGAGACCAATCCCTAATATTCACCAAAGGTGTGTATCCATTCCATACTTCATCCCAAAATCTGACCTTTCTACCATTGTGAACAATCCATGAGAGATGAGGCAAAATAACCGATCTACATTTACAAAGGAAATTCCAAATGGCAGAACCCGAAGACAAATTTGAGACTTTAAAAATGTACTCTCTCAGTCCATTATTTAAATATTTGGAAAACATAATCTGTGCCCATAAGGAGCTAGGCTTGTCATATAAATTTCAAACCAACTTAGCACCTAAGGCTAAATTCTGATTCTCTAGACTCCAAATTCTTGTTCCCCCAAGTTCCTTAGGCAAACATAGCTTATCCCATGCAACTAAAGGGAATTTTTTCTTGCCATCTTTATTATTGTTCCAAAGAAAATCTCTAAGGATATCCTGTAAACTAACAATAACTGCTTTTGGAGACTTCAAAATAGACATGAGATATATGGGAACAACATTCAAAACAGACTTGATGAGAACAATTTTACCCGCCAAAGAACCATCTATGGTTCCATGAGAGAATTCTTTTAGAAATGACCGAAATAATCTTATCCCAAAAACAAATCTTATCCTGTTTAACAAAGAAAGGAATCCCAAGGTAAGTACATGGAAGATTTCCAGTCTCAAATCCCCAAAAGGATTGCAACCTATGCTGAACCAGTTGTGATGTATTAAGGAAGAAAATCTTTGATTTATCACCATTCACTTTCTAACCAGAAAACGATGCATAATTTTGTATTATTCCTTTAATCACTTTTGCCTCAACTAATGAAGCATGTCCAAATAATAGAGTATCATCTGCAAAGAGACAATGAGAAAGGTTTCAGCTAGGAGAATAAACAAAAAGGGAGAAAGGGGATCTCCCTGTCTCAAACCCCTGGTGGAAGAGAAAAAACCACAAGGAGAACCATTAATTAAAACAGAGAATCTTGCAAAAGAAATACATGCACGAAACCATTTGACCCAGGCTTTGGAAAAACCTAACTTCTCAAGAACAACACATAAAGCCCCCCACTCTACTCTATCATAAGCCTTCATCATGTCTAGTTTAAGTATCATGGCCGGTGTTCTTTGGGTGGAAATAGAATGAAGCACCTCATGTGCTACAATTGCACCCTTTGTCGTCTCCCTTCCAGGAACAAAACCACCTTGCTCCAATGAAATGTTCCTAGGTAGAATTTTTGCCAACCTAAGGGAAATTGCCTTCGTAAATATCTTGTACAAAGTGTTACATAAAGCAATGGGGCGGAAGTCAACAAAAGTCTTAGTATCCTCTTTTTTAGGAATAATTGCAATCATTGTAGTATTAAGTTCTTTTAAAATAGACCTATTTCTCCTACCTTCCTCGAGAGCCAATAAAACATCATTTCCCACAAAATCCCAACATTTTTGAAAAAATAAAGGAGTAAAACCATCTGGTCCCGGAGCTTTATTCAGATTCATGGCAAAGACAACACTCTTAACTTCTTCTAAGGAAAAGGGAGACATCAACATCTTATTGTCTTCCAAAGATACTAAAGGAGGAATATTAGATATAATATCATTGCTGAGATTTCCATTTTCTGAAGATGATAATGACTTAAAAAACCTAACTGCCTCTGAAGCAATATCCTCTAGCTCTATCAATAAATTCCCATTCAGACACTGAATACAAGATATCCTATTCTTACATCTTTTAATCTTAGTTGAAGAATGAAATTTTTTTGTGTTCTTATTACCATCTGAAAGCCATAACTCTCTAGATTTCTCCCTCCAATAGATTTCCTCTCTAGCTAACACCTCCTCAAGCTGTAAGTTTAGTGACTTCAATTCATGAAAAACTTGTGGCACCATACCATGTTGAAGCACATGAGTATTAAGACACTCAATCATATCTTGAATCCTTTGTTTCTCCTGAAAAATGTTCTTAAAATGCAAGATATTCCATTCCCTAATATTCAATTTCAAATAACTTAACTTCTTAGAAATCTGAAACATATGGGACCCAAAACAAAAAGGAGCAGAATTCCACCATTTCATAAGTAGAGGCAAAAAGGAAGAATCCCTAAACCACAAGGGCTCAAATTTAAATGAAGACTTAAAAGAAGACCTATCCTCAATAACTGATAGGGAAATTGGAAAGTGATCAGAACCCGAGACCGGTAGAATAGAGGAAAAGAATTCAAAATCTGAATCAATCCAATTCTCAGATAACAAAAACCGATCTAATCTCTCAGCAATCTGAGAAAAATCCCTTCTCATGTTTGTCCATGTGAAAACCCCATTCCGAGACTTACAATAAAAAAGGCTCATATCAGAAATGAAATCCCCAAAGTCATCCATAATCTTTTTATTAGGGAAAACACCTCCTCTTTTCTCATCTAAATCAGTGATAGCATTAAAATCACCCCCAAAGATAATAAAGGAACCATGTCTTAAGGGAGAAGAAATCCTCTTTAATTCACCCCATAACTTACTCTTCCCTTGAATTCCTGACGGGGCATAAATATTAAAAAGCCAGAATTTAACCTTCGAAATCTTGCTTATAACTAAAGTCAACATCCAATTTGTACTAGATTGCACTAACTATACCTCAATATTATAATTATTCCAAAGCAGTGCCAAACCTCCTGAAGCACCACAAGAAGGAGAAGAAAGAAAATTCCACCTTCTCTAAGATGAAAAAACCGAATCAGCAGACTCCTTTGGCAACTTTGTTTCTTGCAACATAAAAATATCACACTTAAATAAGTCCATCTAGGACTTAATTAAACGTCTCTTGTTAGGGGCATTTAAGCCCCTAACATTCCAAGAAATAATTCTCATTGTCCTCGAGGGGAGGCCGAAGCTCCCCTCTTCCCATTAGTCGGAGAATTTTTGCTTTCCCCAAAGCAACCTTGCAAATTACGTTCCACAGCCCCTGACCTTGTCACAGGAGGACTAGTCATAAATCTTTTACTCCTCTTTCTTTTTACACTTACAGGAGTTAGGCATGTTTTCTTAGGCCTACCAAGAGAGACTGAACACCTCCCTTTCCCACTAGCAGGAGAAAAGGACAAAGTCTTTTGAATTCCAACATCGATTTCCATTTGAGTCTTAAGATTATTTGGAGGCCTACCTCTCCCAGGAGAAACCACTGATGGTGAAAAAACCAAAGTTGTTTGGACAATTGGTAAACTCTTGCATGACTTTGGAGAAGCCATGATAATTGGATTATCTTCAAAACCCAATTCTGTTGCAGCCAAAACCGCAAAAGGATTAGCAGATTCCGAAATTGGAAGGATCGAGTTTATACCCCCCAAATCATTCTCAATTGAACAAACAACTCTATCAGTAATACCCTCATCCATCTGATGTGCATGATTGTTAAAAATATCATTTACTTGCTGAACCAGATTCTCATCTAGCATAATAACTTGGACAACCTCTGACGGATTACTATTCCCTAAGGAAGATTCATTAGCCATATTAATTTCAACATTCAGAGGGGAATTATTAGACACCAAATTCTTAATTTCCTGAACTAAAGAAGCATCATTAGGAAGAACTATGTCAGGTACTTGTTTAATAGTTTCCATATCAATCACTACATTTTTATCTAAATTCACATTCTTTGAAGAATCAAAAACCACTTTATGAGTGCATGCAGGCAAATTGCCATCCTTACCTTTTATGTGATTATTTGGCATCTTAGGGCAATCTATTGTCAATGAATTATCTACTTCATTTATCAGTGGATTACCATCCATCTCTATACCCTCGTTATTAGAAAATGTCTTCAGAAAAGATGAAAGTGAGACCGAACCCGAAGTGTGATCATTTGGTTTCCCATAACTACGACACAATGGATTATTTTCAAGATTAATGTGACCTGTTTCTACCAATTTATGCAAAGAAACATTTCCACATCCTTCAACCGAAGGTCTCGCCAACAAACTATCTTTATTAAGGGATTTAGGGACAAAGCCAACAACTTGCTGGTTTTTCTTAAAATCCATAAGTAACGGAGCATCCAAAAGTAAAGGAGACTTAAGAAGCTCTGTATCTAATTTCTTAATTGACTAGCGCCAAATACCATCACGAGACTTGATATTACAAGTATGTGGGCAAACATTGTTAGGGTTAATAAGAACACAAATTTTTACCAGAACCTCCCCCTCCACAAAGTCCATTTTAGATGTTAAAAAAGTTCCAATAGTACTTCCAATTTGCTCAAGAACATCCAGATCCATAAATTCAAAAGGAATTTTTGGTAAACCAAACCAGAAAGGAATAAGTTTCGAACTAGACCAAGCAGGAACAAAAAAGGTTTCGAAGCCGCAATTGAAATTAAATATTTTCCAAACCAATGATGCAAAGTTCTTAATACCTCATCTCTGAAAGAAGGAGAATCAAAGACAATAATAAAAGCATTCGCAGACAATAATTGAAAATAATGCATATCCCCCCATCTTTTTTGCAACTTATGATAAAGCTTTAACAAACTAATTTGATCACCCCAAATTTCCCCAGAAATAGCATTCGAATGCAAGCAATTCGCTTTCTGATCGACATAGGAACCCAAAATATCAATATAAGAGATAGGAGGCCAAACCTGTGATGAAGAAACCCTCAACATAATAGGATCAGTAGGTATCTTACTTACCTTTTCCGAACTAGCTTCCTTGAGGTTCACATTTACCTTATTTCCCACCTGCTGTGAAGAAACAGAAACCCTAGCCGCAGTCTCCTTATTTGCCAAGCCAATGACCCTAGCAAACATTCGCTGATTTCCCAAATCCAAAGACCATTTCCCCGAAAAACCCTTCAATTTCTTCTCAGAATTCCCTTGATTCTCACCAGTATTAAAACGCCCTCGAGTGAATCTCCTTCCATTGTTATTCTGCCTCGATGCCACACTGCGTCTGTTCCGAAAGAAGCCTTGAAAGTATTTTGAAACTGGTCGAAAAACCTTGTTATTTCCGCTCTGGTTTACCTGTATCGCCATGTCCTTCCATCTGTCATTCGTGTAGACCCACTGCGGAACATGAGGTGGTTCTTCCCAACCCACATCCGCCCATGAACCCAAATGCCTTCTATCGGCCATGACTGTATTCATTTACTGAAATTTGTAACCCTAAAAATCCGTTATTGTTGCAGCAAACCCTAACTGTCAAATATTCACTCTATTGAACTCCTTGGAATAGCCTGGAGTATATTATTGTTGACGTCTATATTGTTACTATTCTGAACTTTGACTTCATACAGCATCTTTTATATCTAAAAACCTCCTTTTATTTTTGTAATTCCAGATTTTGACTGATTTTACCCGCCTTGAGTTTGGAATTTTGCTTCTAGGCCTGATTTATCTCCTCCAAGGCCTGATTAATTCGTTCTCTTTGCTTGGGTATGCTAGTCTGCTCCTATGTTCTGTAAGCTTGTTCTAGATTCGCTGTGAATGGCTTGATGATTGAGACGAATAGTTCGCTCCTCTCTGATCCTTAATCTGATCTGCAAGTCTGCCCTTCAAATTCGCCTAGATCTGTTGGTGAAAACCTTAGGTTTGCTCCTTTATCCCGCTCCCTGAATTCACTTAGGTCTGATTCTTATCGGATAATTATTCTTCAATACCCCCGTTCGAACAACATTGCTCATCCCACTCTCTCGGCCAAGGACGATTACTCTCTGTTTAATGTCGTGTGTAAGCAAAGGTCGTTGTAGTCAAAGCAGGGTATCTAGCGAGCTCCTATCGGTAGTTGTGGATGAAGCTGCTGACATATAGAGTCTGGTAATGGCCTTGAGCTATTGACTCCAGCAAACACAAACAAAAGAAGAAAGTAATTTAATGCAAAGCAATCTCTGCTGTAATTTTGCCACTAAATAAAATAATTTACCGCCTTTAATTCTATCTCACATACCCTTTATCATACTCCATCCTACCTTTCCTTGAAAGGTTACGACAATTCACAAATAGGGATCTATTGTCAATTTTGTTATTTAAGTTTTAGTAAACAATAAAATTTTGGTTTTTAATAGTGATTTGCTTGCTTAAATAATTGAAATATTTCATAGTTAAGAATTGTAGATTAGTTAGTATCATCTACTCTAATTAGTAGCATATGGGAGCTTTACTCTAAAAAGGTTTATTAATCTTAGTGTAGTGCTTGCAAGATCATTTAATAAGATAATTTTACCTTTCCTTTGTTAAGTCAAATGTCGTACTCTATGATATGTTTATTCTTTCTTGGCTTTGGTAAATCTTTTACTTTCTTTTTGTGTTGAGATGAATAGCTTGGTACAATGTCTCTCTCATTGGGACTAATTTGCCTTCCTCTTTCACTTGTTGACTCCCTCTAATTACAACCATCCAACTCTCTTTTATTTGATACCATTCTATATTGAGTCCTTGGAGAAGGGAAACTCTTATTTTCATTAATCACATTCCAGACTTTAGATCCATTTTCTTCTATTTTAGGGTTCCTTGCTTTCTACAAAAGAATAATGTGTTAAGAATCCATAACTTTCATTTAATTGAGGAGTTCATGTTCCTCCTTTGACTAATTAGCTTGGTTGATTTCCTCCTCTTTCAAACTCTTCTCATCCACTACCTCATCCACTAGTGTAATATTATAATCAGACTTCTCCTCGTTTAATGCCATCGTCTTATTCTTGTTGTTTGGGTAGTTTCTCACAAAATGATCCAATCCATGAAAATTATGTTACATAGAAGCGATATTCTCAGACTCGGTTGACTAAATCTTGTGTTTATACTTATAAGAGGGTTTTATACTAGAGGCAAGCTCTTTGTCTAAAAACAAATTCCCACAAATTTTGGCACAATTAGTCTCTTCTTGAACTTGAAAATAACATCAAAAGAAACGAGATTCTAATGATAACATTTATGCCTACTTGTTGCTTAAAATATTGTTTATCTAGTATTCATCATTGTTAATCTAGAATTTGTTAAACAGAATTTAATGTCTATTTTGCTTCTAAATTATTATTGAAGCATTCTTTTCTTATCTTTTATTATGAGTTAAATATCACAACAATTAATGAAAGCTTTCAATTACACTATATGTTTGGTTGGTATTTGTAGTTTTAAATGCAACTATCATGTTTAGCTTATAGCACAATGTTTAAACTTATCTAATATTTATGTGCACTTGCATTGTTTAGTCTTTACCCTTAGTTAACATTGTTTTTTCCCTAATGTTGAAATGTGCATCAACATTTTATCTTAGGTAAATAAAAAAGAAACACATTTACTTTTATTTAGCATGAGCATGATAAAAATATGTTGACCCACACAAAGTAAATTTTGAAAACTAAACATACAATATATTCAATAAAGACATTTATACATATACATATCGATCATTAATAACAAAAATAATATTTGTACACCTGAGTTGGCCTAATGATGAAAATTTTGTACTCTTGAAGGAGAGATCATAAGTTCAAATCCTTTGGAAGGTAAAGTATGTGCACCTTGTTTGAGTAAAGTTAGTTTTCGATCCTTAAATATAGATCACCTCACCATTTCCATCCTTGAATACTCAATTCTAACAAATATTAGATAGTTTGAAACATATTGCCTCACCATTTCCATCCTTAAATATAGATCGTCTCACCATTTCCATCCTTGAATACTCAATTTCATCCTTAAATATAGATCGCCTCACCATTTCCATCCTTGAATACTCAATTCTAACAAATATTAGATAGTTTGAAACATATCGCCTCACCATTTCCATCCTTAAATATAGATCGCCTCACCATTTCCATCCTTGAATACTCAATTCTAACAAATATTAGATAGTTTGAAACATATTGCCTCACCATTTCCATCCTTAAATATAGATCGTCTCACCATTTCCATCCTTGAATACTCAATTCTAACAAATATTAAATATTAGATAGTTTGAAACATATTGCCTCACCATTTGCATCCTTAAATATAGATTGTCTCACCATTTCCATCCTTGAATACTCAATTCTAACAAATATCAGAATGGAATTTCTGTTTGATATCGACTATAAAAAAATTCATTTCCATTTCTATTTCTATTCTTAAAATACCCAAATTCTAACAAATATTGATGAGAAACCCCTTGATAAGAAACCCCGACCTCTTTTGGTACATGAATAGAATAAGCTTAAGATCTCAATCTCTTTAAACTAAGCTTGAGATACTTAAAAGGATACCACATCGAGCAAACATAGGGGGGAATCTAAGTTTAAACCTTGAATACACCATGATTTTATGGAGCCCTAGACACTTTTGAAACCTAGGGTGCAAAAAAATGCAGGCCCAACAAATCCCAACTCCAAGTATTGTAGCGACATGTGGCAGGCAAAAAGCTAGTTGATTCAGGAGACGTTGACTGCCAGAATTTGACCAAAATGCCTTGCTTTTCCAAAAGTAATCGATCCAGTCGAGCCAAAGCAGTAGCGTATCCACCTGGAGCGCCATAAGAAGATCCTGCCCTATCGTTTGCCAAGGGTCGAACCAGGGAAAGCGAATTTGCCCATGTTATCCCTTCGTGTTGTCCTTTGAAATGTTCCTTCGTTTTCCAGCTAATAACTGGTTTTGCCAATTGTCCCCGCCCCTCTCCTCTAGTCTCTGGAGGGCCCCTTCTCTAGAACAGTCTTGACGATTATGGCATCTTTGGGCCCTTGTGGATTTTAGGTAATCGATATCGATGGATAGATAGAGTTTTTAATGAGATTAAAATATGAAAAAATTAAGTTCTGATACAATGAATTTCTGCATTTCAGTCCACTTCTTATTCAATTTTAGGTAATCGATATCGATAGATAGATAGAGTTTTTAACGAGGTTAAAATATGGAAAAATTAAGTCTTGATGTAATGAATTTCTGCATTTCAGTCCATTTCTTATTCAAGGAGATGACAAGCATCCCCTCCTTTTCAATTGTCTTCATGATGAATTTTGTGTCAAGAAACAGCTGTCATTAAGTTGGCATACTTGTCTACGATATCTTTGAAAGCATCACATTCTAGAATAAAGTGTTTTTCCATTCCACTACCTCAGTATTGCAAAAAATATGCACCCTTTCAACATATGCCTCTTGATGGTTGTAGATGACGAAGCAAAAGAAGACAATTTAATGTCCACGAGGCTAAGGATAGCTTATGGGACAGCCTGCCCAATCAAACCAACTTTTGCAAATCAATTCTTTTCTTATGCAAGTTGATGATGAGTGCACCCAACTTCTCAATATACTCCTCACTTAATAAATTATACCACAGGCTAGTGGTTAAGGTATTAACAAACTTATCCCTATATTGTCCTTGAAGTCGTCACACTCTAAAATAATTTTCAGTTTCCACTTTCCCGTAGGTGCAAAAAGTACTTTTCAGTGTATGACCCTATAGCGAAGGGTGTAATTTTAGAATCAAGGATCAGCCTTGGTTGTACTTGTGGTGTTTGGATCTAAAATTAACTTGGATGAATGAGAATATGTGTATCGTGCATGGAATATGATGAGCAGGAATTAGTAATGAGATAGAATCACAATTATTTAATATTTATAAAGTTAAAGGTAGATATTAGACTTTTTAATTTTAATTATTTGAATGGTTGAATGTCTTTCTTTATATAGACTTGTAAAATTTATCTATTACACAAGTCTTTATTTTTTCATTATTGTTAGGACTTGCAATCAAGTGACCATTTCATTTGTTCATTTATTTGATGTTTTATTTCTTACAAGACTTATTTCTTAGCATTTATTTAATGACAACCATGGGCCATCTATTTTTTTCTACTTTTCTATTTGTTGTTAGATATTTCAGGAGAGCCACCATAATAATGACTTTGATAATAAGTAATTGGGATCCAAAAGTGCATGATCAAAAGAAAATTTAAACTATTGACTTCAATAGGAGATCAAAGCTTTTAGTTTGAATTTTCTTGTGATCATGTGCTTTTGAATGCTCCTTATTTGCTTCCATTTTAAATCACACCCATAAATAACTACTGGAACCACAATAGTCCAAATAGAATTCAAATAGTTTTCTAATCTCATAACTTGACTTCTATGTTGGCATTTTGCAAATGATAAACTACTCTCCAACCTCTAAAATTCTCTTCCTTTCACAAGCTTCGCAACAAAATTTTTTGAGGTTCATTCCAAGGTAACTTGTACTCTATTAGTTCTTTTAAAATAATCCTTTAAAAATTATTTAAGTTATTTTCCTTCTTACTATTGGAGAAGACTAAGAACTCGGTCTTGCTAATGTTAACTTGCATACCCAAGTCCTTAAAAAAGTGCTCAAGTGCATATAGGTACTCTTGCAACTAGCAATTGAAATGAGATTATCAGTTCATAGAAAATAATTCTCACAAGGAACTCTTCCAAAAAAAATAT
Source organism: Cryptomeria japonica (assembly GCF_030272615.1). Lineage (NCBI taxonomy): Eukaryota > Viridiplantae > Streptophyta > Pinopsida > Cupressales > Cupressaceae > Cryptomeria > Cryptomeria japonica. The sequence goes on from NC_081410.1 coordinate 105,926,252, forward strand.
ATGAACTGCTCCTTGTAGATTTAGTCATTCATTAAGTTTCTTGATATTGGTGCTCATTTCTTAAATCTATAATTGCATCACCTCTACTGAAGTGCCTACTAACCCTATATCTTGAGAATTTTGAATATAGTCCACCTACCAATGTCTTTAGCTTTCCACATGGTGTTTTTTCCTCTTAATATAAATTGAGTTTTCCTTATTTGTTTGTTAGTGTCTAGGTTGCTTTATTCTCTCCAGCTTTAAATAATTTAATTATATTGTTGGTCCTAGATTTTATTGAAATAGAGTTGTTGTGCTCTTTACCTAGAAGAGATCAATCTTTCTTCAAGTAGCTATAAAATTCGTAGTACCAAAGAAGATTTATTTCCTTGATTTTGTTTATGTGAATTATTAAACTATCAACTTACAATGTGACAAACTTAATGATGGTTGCAAACAACTTTAGATTTCATCTTGGTCTTTTAGATGATTACATAGTCAAAATATCCTTGATAATGGTGTCATTATGTTGAGTTTGGAAATCATTGCTTACACTTCTAGAATGATCGATCTACTTCAAGGCCAAGCATATGTCATTCCTAAAGTTGGATAGATAAGTAATTAAAAGTCAATTGCTAAGAGTGGATAATACCCCCTTCACTTTGGGCTTAATTAGACATAGGAGGATGTTTGAACCTAAAGACAATCTTTAGAAAGATCAAGGCTTGTTGGAAATTTATGGTTCCCTGATTATAATATTGAAACATAATTCACATACAAATTAACTTCCTACTCTTATACTACTGGTTAAGGATATTGCACATTTCAAGGTGTATACAATGTCAAACACTTCTAAAAATAGTGTCTTATATTGGGATATAGAGATGCAGTAAACCATAAGAAACAAAAAAGAGATATGATGCTTAACAAATGATCATGATTAATAATTTCCCTTCAAGCTTTTTAATATCCACATGTAATAAAGAAATGACCATTACACACAATGTTTGCAATATATTTAAGTGTTGCAACAAATTAATATTACATAATTTACGCCAGCAAATGTGTTGATAGAAAATCCTAAGGTAGGAAGAACTTGTCACACTTCTTCATTTGAAAGCTTTCCTAAAAATATACAACTAGATAAGGAGACATTTCGTTACAAGCATATACTACATGATAGTCACTTTTTGTGATTTGCAAGACAATTTTGTCTAATGGTGAATGGGCATGCAAGGATTGAAATCCTAGATCTTGCTTGATGTTGTAGCCAAGTGAAAATGAAGAAATGACCAACCTTTGTTCTAGAAGAACTAGTATATATATCACCTTTTTAAGTCATTAAACCCTTTCAAATATTGATAAAGAGCAAGGCATCATCAATGTTACAAGTTAAACAAGTTGAGATTTCTTAAAATCCATTGAAATGGTAGTCTACAACTTGCATGGGAATCATTCACATTAGAACCCAAATTATTTCATTATCAATACGACACGATGTTCTCATATTTCACTAAAAATACATTTGAATCCACACCCTTGAAATTAGACAACTATTTTTAGGTGGTAAAATTCCTTGTTGTAGCATAAAATTGGTCATCAATTATGATCTAGATCATTCAAGGAAGTACTCGTGGGAGTGAATACCACAAAATGTAGGAGTTTGAGAGTTTTAGGAATCACAACTGGGAATAATTCATAAATCATACCACTTGTCGAGGATCAAATATTATTAGTATTCTATATTTCATTATCAAAATAAGCAAATAAGGGTGATCCTTTATCTCTAACTCTAACAAAAAACAAGAAATTATCAAGAGTCGAGGATTGGGGATACCAAGAAATTCATCCAATAAAGCATGAAAATGAGAATAGTTTGAACTCTCATCTTGATAAGGTAATATAATGAGAAGTGTCGAGGATTGTGTGTACCTCATGTCAAAAGTACCACACTAGGTGTATTACCATATCTTTAATTTTGATGAAATATGTATAAAAAAAACAACAAAAGTTGAGGATTGGGAATACTAAGGAAAAGGTAATTAGGTAAAGGGATGATTGAAAGTTTAGAAGTACATGTTGCCTTAGTATAAAGGATCAAGAAGCCAAGGATAAGATGAAGGGCATCCAAACAAGATAAAGTTTAAGGCTTTGACAAATGAAGTGGGAAGAGTGCAGGCCTAATAAAAGGTATGTCGAGATGGGAAAGTTTGACAAGGTCCCAAGAAGGGAAACTTTCAAATCTTAACAAGAACAAAGGAAAAGACAAATCAAATTGATTTCCAAGGATTACATTTGATTAAATTCATCACTCTCCTCTAGTTCCAAATCAATAAAAAAGACAAAGATCTCTTTGAAATGATGAAAAAATAGTCGATAAATTTTGTTTTGAATGTGCATTTTTTAGATATGTTGGCATACTATTATTGCCTTTAAAATTCAACTCAACAATTCAAAAATCTACAACAACTTTCAATGATGAATGTTCCTTAGTATTGCCAAGTAAACATTTACAAATACCCCTATCAATCATTTAAAGAATAAATCATAATGATTTTTTTTTTTGTAGTGCTTCACAAAGTAAGATTAAAACCACAAACAACCTAAAGCAAAAGCACATAAAACTGAACAAAAACTAGAAGCAAAACTCAAAAAAAAATGAAAAAGAAAATTGATTGTGCAAGATTTCACATGAACTTAAATGATCAAAAATTAGTTTCATGGATGAGAGAAAATTGATCATGAAAAAAGACCCAAATCAAATTTGATAGTTACACCCTTTTCTATGGTAAAGGTAATAAATTGATAATCATTTGGTTCAAAATTTAATTGAATATTTTTTGTAAGAGATTTATAGGATTTCTTGATCCAATTCTTGAAGTCTTGTGATTTGAATATAAATTTTCTTTAAATATGTAAGGCTTCTTGATCCTATTCTAAGAAACATTTGTTAGGTGAAAGCTTCACAAATTCACATTTAAATTTTCTATTAAAAATTTGAAAATTTGACTTTTTATTTACAAAAATTGTAAATCCTTTTCAAATCATAAAAAGAATCATGTCTTCCAAAATTTTTTTCTACAATATTATATTTAAACAACAATTTGAAAATCTATCTTAAATTATGATCCCTCTTTTCTTATATATATTACATTGTCTTTTAGAACATTTATATTCTATTAAGAGTTTTTGGTTTTTTGTTTCTCATTAGAATTAAAAGCCCCTCCCTACTTATATTAATCAAAAACATTTATATTCTATTATTTTCAAAAAGACCCTAACCTTTCACCACTCAATTATTTTAGAAAAATAATAATATTGACAAACTATAACTTAATAAAACAAATGAGCCTTATATCCGATTTAAATTTTGCATGTCAAACATAACTTCTCCACCAGACAAGTCAAATGGAAAAGTAAAAAACACATTTGTTTATTTAAATTATATACGATAAAGACACAACTTGATTTGAAAATAAATATTCTTTTGCCTCTTATATAATGTTCTCTTGCAACATTGTGAGCATGTCACAACACGTCAAGAGTAAACGTACTCTTGAAAACAAGGAGATACGTCTAGTTCTACAAATACTTTAAACTAAATATATTGTTAAAACAAAAGTATGATTAATAAACGGCATAATTTACTACATAATTTATTTTCAAAAGGGAGTAGTAAATTGACTAGTTTCTCATTTTTTTAAAAGCAATATAAATTAAAATTAATATCTAATTTAAATCGACATAATTTAAAATATATATATTTTTTAATATTATTTTATTAAATTAATATGTGGATGATCATTAAGTTGTGGTGTTGTTCTTATCATGGTTCAAATTTACTGAGGTGTTAGGGGGAATTTATTAGTAGTGTTATAGCTAACTTCAAGCATCAATAGATTCTAAACGGTATATCAAATTTTGATGATTTTTTTTTGTTGTCTCTGTATGTAATTTAACTACTTATAGCTATTGTTCTGGCTTCCTCATAATGATGGTTTTGTTATATGTACAAGAGTAAAAAAGTACACATTTCAAAGTGTTGTGCACTTAAAATTACAAATACTTATGGACAAATGGTCTAGTAGTTGTGCAAAAATGGGTCAATTATGATCCAAAATGGCTAAAATTGGTAATTAAGAAGTTGGATGCACTCTAGTGCATGAGTATGACTAATAACATTTCAGTGTTCTTTCTCTATAATTGACTGTTTAAAATAGAGATGAGACCTATTTATGACCTCAACCATTCATAATTACCAATCAGAATATTTAAAATTTATCAATGGGCAAAACTTTCTCAAATTAAAACTGTGTATAATTAATTTTGTTACGTTAAATCTCCCATATCAGTTATTTCCATTAAAAGCAAAAAAATAAAATAAAATGAACATGACAGAAAAGAAGAAAAAGAAAACTATACAGGAATCTTTTTAAGCTTTCAATTTTCAGCAGTTTCAATCTTGGACAATCTAAAGGCATACGGTTAACGAACTGTTAAAAGCTCTGTATAAGTGCCTGCTTTTTCTTTTCACAGATAAAAGATTTTATTAAGCAGTGTTGGCATCCAAGGTGATCTCGAACAAATCAGATTCGTCTGGTTCAGTGGGCATTTTGTCGGCGAGCCAGAGAGGATCAATCCTCTCAATTGAGAAAAACTCCCGACTGTCTTCCAAACAATTTAAGGAGGAAGGATCTGTAACCCTCCTTGAATTCGCATCCTCATAACAAAAACTCCGCTGCCCGAAATTCACCAAAACAGTAACATCGTAATTGGCGGCTATGGTGGGATAAAGTGGGCTGCCAAAATCAACGGTTCCACACATTACGCTGCGAACCCACACGCCATTTAACGTAAGAAAAACGCACCTCCTTGCCGGTTCGAACCCGCAACCTATCACACTCCCTACGTTTCCCCACTTGTGCATTTCTTCTTCGCTGCCCGCGGGCCGCTGCCCTGAAAAAACAGTAGTTCCAAATGTACAAAATATTAGCCTTTAACGTGACTGAATCTACTAGTTAACCTTTAAACTATCATTATAATCGATACAGATCTTTTATTTTATGTTAAAGTAATTCTGTTTTGACATTAAAATACTAAAAAATTATTTGTAAATGATAATTATTTAGAATTTCTAAATGGGCACAGTGAATCTGTCAATTCCAGCTATTGCTGAATCGTCTCCTCAATCTTGTACAGAATTTGGTTTGCATGGGCTGTCTTAAATAATAGTAATTATCGGTCACATAAATAAGGTCCAGCTATATATACATATATATATATATTTTTATTTTTTTTTCTTGAATCAATCTCCATCATTCCAGTTGTGTGACTTTCGTGAATAAATGGATTTGAGCTCTCAAAATTAGCGAATTCGCTTCACATTTACCTATAGATTTAACACGGGTATTCTTATCAATTTAAGGTAAACGTACAGTTTAAATTATAATATTACTTGACAAGCCATAAAGATATGATTTAAGGCGTTTTTGGAATCAATTAGGTAAAGTTTTTTTGGTATTATTGTTTGAAATTACTTTCTGTGCTACAATAAATTTATAGAATTGATTTCAAAAGCGCTCTGAATCATTATATGTCTTCTCAGAGCGCTATCTTTTCTTTTCCTTACAGTGGAATATTTTGAGTACACTTGGAATGAAATGTTGCACTTTTTAAATTGGGATGAGATGTTTCTACCTAATTAGATGTCACTGATATGGACACCTCACAGCAGAGATTTGGGGATTTGGAATGAGATGTTACATCTATTTTTAGATGTTCCCTTTGTTATGAGATTATTGAGTAATTCTTTTTGTCTTTTTAAAGAATAGTTATAACTATCATCAGATCCAAATACTAGGCTTTTAAAGAAATGTTTATTAATTTCATCAGATCCAAATATTTGGCTTTTTAATAGATGTTCCCTTTGTTATGAGATTATTGAGTAATTCTTTTTGTCTTTTTAAAGAATAGTTATAACTATCATCAGATCCAAATACTAGGCTTTTAAAGAAATGTTTATTAGTTTCATCAGATCCAAATACTTGGCTTTTTAAAGAAATGTTTATTATTTACTACTGTATTTATTTACACACTATTCAATATTTAAAAGATTGAATTTTATGTTTAGATTTTTTCAAAATTAAGCAAACATAAGATCAAAATTTATCAATATAATGAAATCTTCATAAACTTTTCTTTAATACTATCTCTTCTTTATTTTTTTAGAATTTTCTAAAATCGATCTTATACTCTTACAAACTTTACCTATGATGCTATGAAATTTTCTTAATTAACAGGCAGCTGTATAGATTTATTTCAAATTTACACAATCCCTCCAAATATCAATGCAACATTTAAAATACACTTTTGATCGTATTTACTAATTAATCGAAAATTATAAAAATCCTTCTATCCCTCCCCAACTTCTCTTTTTTAATTCCTGGAAAAACTATTTTTCACAATCAATTCTGTATTAACATCTGTGAATGAATTAACTTTGCCACAGCAATGCTCAAATCACCTATAATTTCTTACAATTGGGTACCCAGTAAATCAATATTGGAGAAAAAATTCCCAATGATCTAAAAAAATCATGTTAAAAATTTTGAATTTGTTTTCAGTTAAAGATTTCAAAGGACATACAAAATCTGATATTCAGAAACAAAATCATACCGCAACCAGAAAAAAACAGTTTTATGTAGAAGCATACCGTTCAACAAAACGGCACCGGTAGAGTAAAATCCCACAGACCCGAGATCGAGTCCCGGCATTGTACATGCGCAGCTCCCAGATGCGCCCTGCCCGACTGCAATAACTCTTTCTTTCCCCTTCCTTTGCCCCGCGCTAACATTCTTGTTACTTCCTGCAACATCGCTCAATCTCAGCCCTTCGCCTGGAGCAATTTTAGGATCTGAATTCACGAGATGCAGAAGATTAACGCCGTCGTCGTCGTCCACGCCATCCTCAAAACCCATACTATTATAAAAAACCTTGTCATCTGCTGATCCTTCCGAAATAATGGTGATCTCAAAATACGACTCTTGTGGAAACCCTAAACTACCGAGCGCAGGCCCCGGCAAGGGTAAAGCCGTATGGAGAGACACGAATTCTGAAGAAGCACAGGCCGGATTAAGCCGAATTTTTTGCATGAGATTCGAACCCGAGACCGGTTCCCATGAAATCTCCGGCTCAGACTCTGCGCCTCTGCAAAGTCCGCACGAAAGGGGGCTGTGTTTGTTCTTCTCTCTGTTAAAATAATTGTATGTGAAGGCAAATGTTGTCCAGCCGTGCTCCAGGATTTCTGCTACCAAAGAAGGATGATGATCCCATCTGAAAGCCTCCACAGAAAAACTGTATTGCCCGTGCACTTTCTTATTCTTTCCCTTGTTCTCAAGTCTTCTGCCTTCTGATATTACGACTATTCTCTGCCTGGCCGCCCCGGGTCTCGAACCTCGGCCTCTCAGAAAACAGCTCAGAAAATACACAGCCAGCCCCAGCAAAACTAGAAAAGCGATGGCGGCCGATGCACCGGCTATGACGATCTGCCATTTATGCATGTAGATTTAATTGTTCTCGCTCGCATATTTTACATATCAACGCAGAGGAAAACAAAACAAAAAGGCGGCAAAAATCGTTACAGAGAATCATTAATTCACAAAAATATCAGATTTGGCCAGTGGATCACACTTTAATGCAAAAATATAACGGTTGAGTATACCGGCTTCTCTCGACAAACCTGTAATTAATATAAATAACAGAGAATGTACTGTAAAAAAGGATTTATGGCAGTAACAGCACTTAATTTCATGCTTCTGTGCGACTTCAAATTCTCATCTCGCACGTACAGTGGGCGTAAACGCACTTTCACGTGTTGACTGGCTGGAGAAACCCAGGAATTTGGACGCTGGGTGATTCGAACCCGGGACCGGGGGTTGAGTATCAAAACGTTCAACGATGGGGCCGGCAAGCTTTGGTACGTGCGAGGAATAAACAGAAACGAGATCACGCTCTGATCAAATCGTGCGTGACGTCATATCGTGTTTAAATCAGGATAGCTTGCGTGAATTTGACGGATATAGTGGGGCCCATTTACTGGAATTTTCTATAATATTACCCACAAAATGACGCTACTTTTTAACCATTACCGTGAGTGGGAATACGCGTATGACTTTAGTACGGTATTGGTTGGCACCGTCAACCTACACGCCACGTGGCAAGTCGGAGCTTGTGTCATAGAACGCAGCGTGAGAACAAAGGTGATCGTTATACTCCGTTTAAGTAACGCCTTGGAACTTATCATCCAATTAATCTATGCTGAAAAGGAATAACTTTGACGCAGCGTGAGAACAAAGGTTAATCGTCACACTCAGTTTAAGTGACGCCTTACAACTTATCATCCAACAATTAATCTATGCGGGGAGGAATAACTTTGACGCTTGCAAATAAACCACTCTTTGTCGTCTACTCCGTAGGCGTAGGCGAATAGTAAGTGGGCGTATAAGACGTGTATGAATACCTAAGGATTTCTTTTATTAAAAAGTGCTAGAATTTTGAAATATTTCATAATGATATTTTTTTTTTACCCTGTGATGGGTATTGGATGTCTGAATTATCTTATTCTTTAACAAGTGCATGGTTCTTTTTATTTAATATTTATTTTTGGTGATAAGGGTCCGTTAACCCGAAAAAAAAGAAAATAGAAATTGAATTAAAAGAAGGGATTTAATTGGTAAGGTTTTGTAAATGGGGTTGTAAGATAAGTGGGTTTAATCTTGGAGGAAACTTCGTGGTCAAGCGCCCTTGATTTGGAGTAGTATTGGGATGGGTGACCTCCTGGGAAGGTCTAATGCTTCACCTCTATGAGCATCACCTAGATGCAATGAGTGCTAAGTGGACCATTCATTATCATGAGAGATGAGTTCTTGTGAACCACTACTCATGAAACATGTTCAGTGAGTTTGACTCGAAAACTACACAGTTGAATCCTGATAGCAATATCATAATTCGATTTATTATATAAAATATCTCTTATTTATCAATTAATGAGCTAAAGGGGCTCTATAATGAATGGTTCATAAGGCACAACACTTCTTGAAGGTTTTGCAAATGGGTTGCAAGCTAAGTGGGTTTAATCTTGGAGGAAACTTTGTGGTTAAGCACACTTGAGTTGGAGTAGTACTGGGATGGGTGTGTTAGCAGCAATCAAGAAGGAAGACTGAGAGATGGGGAGGGGGACGGGGAGGGATGGGGGTGGGGGTGAATCAGTCTTCACTGGAAATCAGATAATCAAACACCAAAGCATAAACTGATAAACTGCAACAACTGAAAGATAAGCAAACGAACAACACAACACACAACACAAAGATTTTTGACATGGAAAGCCCGGTTAAGGGAAAAACCACGGTGGGAACCTACCCACAATAAGATGATACTCTGCAGTAGTATGTGAAAACATTACAATGGGGAATGCATATGCATTTAGACACACTACCCAAAAGATATATGCCTGGAAGGCTCCAACTCTCAGGGAAGACTCATTGACTTACAAAATGAATTGGACTACAATCCGAAAGGAATGAACTGCAATAGTAGCATCTACATATGCCAAATAACGGTTCCGGTTAAGCACAGTTGTCTGCTCTGCAACACCGATCTAACCACAACACTTCACCGAATGATATATCTTTTGTTCGCACACACAACTCTCTCTAATAATGCAGACATAACAACAACACCTAAATTACATAAGTATATCACCTATATATACAAATCATCAACCTTGATAGCAAGGTCGGCTAAACCCTCAACAAACTGGATCAGAAAATCTTCACAAGCTCACTGGAGAAAACCACAGGTATATGTTGACATCAATGACAACAACATATCCAAATTCAACAATCAAATCCAACAGACTACAACAATCTCCCAACAATCTTAACAACTCAACAATCTCCCCCTTTGGCATTGATGGCAACATATGAATGTGAAAAATAGTCAATGCAAAGAAAGAAGATATCACCAACAAAACTCCCCTTAAGATCAAAATAGATAATGCATTTTTTCACATGATCTCTCCCCCTTTGACAACAATGCCAAAACTCTTCAAAAATAGAAAACCAGACACACTCTCCCCCTTTGAATAAAAAAACATAGATCTCTCTCCTCCAAAACACAGAAACATAACAACCAAATCAACAGACTACTCCAGTAGAGGAGTAGCATAAACACATCAATCTGGATAAAAAGAATAAGGCTCTAAAATCCACCAGATCGATGCAACTCAATGCATCTAGTTCTCATCAGGAGGGGTGGTTACCCTTAGCTTATTTCTCAAATAAACAAATGTATCCGCGGGCAAAGGCTTAGTGAAAATATTATCAATATGTTCCTTTATAGATACATATTCCAACTTCACCTTTTGTTCACTGACCTGCTCTTTCAAGTAATTGGATTTGACTGATATATGCTTAGTCTTTGAATGTTGTACCAGATTCTTTGACATGTTTATAGCACTGGAATTATCACAGTATATAACAGTAGACTCATCATAAATAATTTTGATATCTCAACATTTGCTTCATCCAAACTATCTGAGTGTAATTACTAGGAGCAACAATGTACTCAGCTTCAACAGTAGATAGAGATACCAAGTCTTGTTTCTTGCTAGCCCATGAAACCAGCTTCTTACCCAAAAAGAAAGCTCCACCGGTAGTACTCTTTTCGTCATCTACATTACCTACCCAATTTGCATTAGTGTAAGCACACAACATAAAATCATCTTTCTTAGGATACCATAAACCATAATCCATAATTCCCTTTAGATATCTGAATATTCTTTTAACAACGGTAACATGACTTTCCTTTGGATCAGCTTGATATCTAGCAGCCATACATACAACATGCATAATGCCAGGCCTAGTCTGAGTAAGATATAATAATCCACCAACCATAGATCTATACAAACTCTAATTAGCTCTAGGAGATTCATCATTTTTAGAAAATTTACAACCAGTCGCCATAGGAGTTCCAACCAGTTTGGAATCATCTAGTCCAAACTTCTTTAACAATTCCTTCACATACTTAGTTTGAGATATAAAGATACCTTTTTCTATCTGTGCAATCTACAAACCTAAGAAAAATTTCATCTCACCAATCATAGACATTTCAAATTCCTTTTGCATATCATCGACAAACTTCATACTCATATCATCATCACCACCAAAAATAATGTCATCAATAAAGACTTCAACAATCAAAATGTTATCATTTTCAATTTTAAATTACAGATTATTATCAGCAACACCTTTAGTGAATCCTAATTTCAACAAGTATTTATCTAATCTAGCATACCAAGCTCTAGGAGCTTGTTTTAATCCATAAAATATTTTCTTCAACTTACACACCATATCACCATCATCTGACAAAGAAAATTCATCAGGTTGTTCAATGTAGACTTCTTCTTCTAGATCACCATTCAAAAATGCAGATTTGACATCCATCTAATATACCTTGGAATCTTTATAAGCAACATAAGCAAGTAACAACCTAACAGCTTCAATTGTGGCAACCCGAGTAAAAGTTTCTTCATAATCAATTCCTTATTGTTGTGAATACCCTTTGCAGACCAGTCTAGCTTTATTCTTGACTACTTCACCGACTTCATTCAATGTGTTCCTAAAAATCCATTTAGTACCAATAATATTTTTATCCTTAAGTATAGGCACAAGTTCCCAAGTATTATTCTTTTCAATGTGATCTAATTCTTCTTCCATGGCCCTTATCCAATTCTTATCTTTACAATCTTCAACAACATCTTTAGGTTCAACTTTAGATATCAAACATACCTCTTATGTAGCTAACCTTCTTCTAGTCATCACACCTTTATTCTTATCACCAATAATATGATTCTCGGAGTGATTTAATTGAACATACCTCAGAGTATTATGATTCTCAGAATCCTACACAACATCACCAGCAACATCAACATCTGGATTAACACTCTATTTCTACCAGATCAGTCTGCTTAGGTCCTTCAAGCTAAATAGGAGCTAAAACAACATGTTGACCTTCATCATAAGCTCTGATCTCCTTTCCAAGGTTCTCATCCACCTTCACACATGCACCCTCAAAAATCTTTCTCAGTTTCTTGTTATAGCATCAGTAGGCTTTACTCTTTGTGGAATATCCCAAAAAGATACCTTCATCACTTCTAGCATCAAAATTTCCAATATCCTCATCTCTCTTGATATAACATTTTCTACCAAAAACTTTGAAATATTTCATAGTAGGAACATGACCAAACCAAAGCTCATAAGGGGTCTTATCGATATCACCTTTGATATGAACTATGTTAAATGTGTAGACTGTAGTGCTAATGGCTTCTCTCCAGTTGATCTTTGGAACATTTCCTTCAATAAACATAGTCCTTGCAACATCTAAAACAGTACGGTTCTTCCTTTCAACAACTCCATTCTGATGTGGGGTTCTAGGAGCAGAAAGTTATGTTCTGATTCCATGCATCTCGCAGAAAGAATTGAACTCACCAAAACAAAATTCTCCACCTCTATCAGATCTCAGACACTTCAGCTTCAATCGGAACTCTGTTTCAACTTTAGCTTTGAATACCTTGAATTTATCAAATACTTCTGATTTCTCCTTCAAAAAGACAACCCACATTATCCTGGAATAATCATCAATTAGTAGCATAAAGTATCTATCTCCTTGCACACTTCTAACATTTGTAGGTCCACATAGGTCAGTATGCACAAGATACAACAATCCATCTGATGTATACCATTTGTTATTAAAATAAATTATTGTTTTCTTACCCAATTGACATTCCTTACATACTAGATTAATAGGTTTAACAATCTTAGGTAGATCTCTAACATCATGTGTAGAAATAATCTTGATCAGTGAATCAAAGTTTACATGACATTTCCTTCTATGCCATAACCAGCTCTCATCTATCTTAGCAATCAAACAACTTCTCTCACTAGCATTCAAATGAAAAATGTAACCTTCAGTCTTAGTCCCAAATGCAATCTCTATACCAGAGGCATTCAAGATTTTGCATTTACCATCCTTGAATTACAGATCATAACCCTTATCAACCATCTGTCCAACACTCAAAAGATTATGCTTCAAACCTTCAATTTACAAGACATCATCAGTGTTATGCTTACCATCAAAAGAAATAGAACCTCTCCCATAGATTACACAGGATTTGTCATTTCCAGATATGACTATTCCACCATCATACTTTTTCGTACTTACAAATTTGCTTTTATCACCGGTCATATGATGTGAACAACCACTATCAATCACCCACACACTCTTTTCTTCAACTTTTGCAGCCAAAGCCTTCTATTCAACAGAACAACTAGTGGAATCAATAGGCATAGGTCCATCTTCCTTAATTGCAATAAACACAACTTCATCTCCTTCTGATTCTTCATTTGTAACACCTTCATTTGCGGCATAATAACATTTCTTCTGGTTCCTAAACTTTCGGTTAGATTTATAAGGCTTATCATACTTCTCATGCTTCTCATATCTATCATTCCTATCATACTTACCAACACCTTTAGGAAATCTCCGGGCAATCAATGCTTCAAGCTCATCAAGCTCTCTCTCTTGCTCTACAATCTCTCTTCTTTCTCTTTCATACCTGGATATCGCGCACTCATCAGGATCATACTTCTGCTTACCAAAAATAGATACTGATGCTCTAAATGCTATCTCAGACTTTCCATGCGATTCTCCAAATTCGCTTAGCTCAAATGCAACAAGTTTTCCAACCAAAACATCTCTTGTTACTGTAGTTACACTATGAATTTCATCCATAGTAGCAACCTTATGTTTGTAAGCAGGAGGCAAAGATCTCAACACCTTAACAACAATCTCATCTTCCTCAATCTTTCCACCGGCATATCTGACACCAAGGACAAGTTCATTCACCTTAGCCATGTATGAATGCATGTTCTCATCATCTCCCATCTTCAATGTTTCATACTTTCCTTTCAAGCTCTGCAACTTAGCATATTTCACTTGACTATCACCTTCATACAGGATCTCAAGATTCACCCAGATCTCATGTGCAGTCTGAAGTTCCATTAAATTTGTTATTTCAGAATCAGTCAGGGCACTAAGTAATGCTTCCTTCACTATGATATTATATTCAGCTTCCTTAGCTTCATCAGGAGGGTCCATTCTGAGGAACAACATAGACATTTTTTAGTAATCTTCTTCAAGACATTTCAAGTGTGCCTCCATCCGGTTCTTCCACACAGTATAGTTGCTTCCATCAAACCTCAGATTGTCCTTCTTGAAAAGAATACCTTGAGCTGTCATCCCAGATCTCCCCAAGTGATTCAGCTTCTACTGGAGGATCTAGCTCTGATACCAATTGTTAGCAACAATCAAGAAGGAAGATTGAGAGGGGGGGGTGAAACAGTCTTTACTGGAAATCAGATAATCAAACACCAAAGAATAAACTAATAAACTACAACAACTGAAAGATAAGCAAACGAACAACACAACACAACACACAACACACAACACCAAGATTTTTGACGTGGAAAAACCGGTTAAGGGAAAAACCACGGTGGGAACCTACTCACAATAAGATGATACTCTGCAGTAGTATGTGAAAATATTACAATTGGAAATGTACCTGCATTCAGGCACACTACCCAAAAGATATATGCCCAGAAGGCTCCAACCCTCAGGGAAGTCTCACCGACTTACAAAATAAATCGGACTACAATCCGAAAGGAATGAACTGCAATAGTAGCATCTACATATGCTAGATAATACTTTTGGTTAAGCACAATTGTCTGCTATGCAACAACGATCTCACCACAACACTTCACTAAATGATATATCTCTTATTCGCACACACAACTCTCTCTGATAATGCAAACATAACAACAACACCTAAATTACATAAGTATATCACCTATATATACAAATCATCAAACCTTGATAGCAAGGTCGGCTAATCCCTCAACCCTCAACTCATAAATACAAAAATTACATTACACGATGCAAGGATTGACTACCAGACCAATATTATAATTTTAATTACATATAATGGACCTAATTCAAATTCCCAAATGATCATATCCATCAGAAATCATGCCAAGATCAACCGCAACACGCTACACCACCAAAAATACTGCATAACACACAAATCATCACTGGTTGATAGAAATCACCAAAACTCACACAACGATCAATGCGGATCACTAAAAAAAATAGGACATGATTAGGAAACACCAACAAACATGTTAGAATAATTTGGAACAGTTGCACCAACACCTCAAATCAAATCTTCATCTGTCAACGTCTCAAAGCTCAAGAACACAACCAAACAACAACTGTCATGAAGAAAGATAACTTGCGGGTCACCAAATCACGAACCATCTAAAATGAAGATACACAAGATCATTCGAAACAACATCCCAAAATATCAGCACAAGATCTGATCATACCAAAATATACCAGAGGGAATACCAACAGGAACACCAACAAGAAACACCAGGAACCGGTAACCAAAGAATAGAAAACCGAATCAGAAAATATTCACAAGATCACCGGAAAAACTCACAGGAATATGTTGACATCAATGACAAAAATATATCCAAATTCAACAACCAAATCCAACAGACTACAACAATCTCCCAACAATCTCAACAACTCAATAGAGAGACCTTCCGAGAAGGCCCAATGCTTCACCCCCGTGAGCATCACCTAGATACAACGAGTGCTAAGTGGACCATTCATTCTCATGAGAGATGGGTTCTTATGAACCACTACTCATGAAACACAGGTCAATGAGTTTGACTTGAAAACTACATAGTTAAATCCTGATAGCAATATCACAATTCAACTTCTTGTGGAAAATATCTTCTATATTTTTTTTATTTTAATAATCGTTCATTGGATTTTGTTGATTATCTTTCATTGGTGGTTCATTTTTCACAATCTAAAATAATGAACTTAGAAACTTCAAACCATATTTTTATTCCTTGTTTGCTTTAGCGAATACTTTCAATTATTGCTTCACCATATAATCTAGAGATCCCTAGTTTGAAGTCGATGTCCAATGCTCTCTCCTTTTCCTTTCAATGTTAACACTTCATCTTCCTTTAAAAAAATTAAATCTCCTTCTTCAAAAGCTCATTTTGAATTAATCATTTCAATTCGGAAGTGATCTTTCATATCTTAGTTTACCAATTGCATCTCTATGTTTAAAATGAATTTTTTTTGGGAGTGCTTAATTTTTTATTAACATCTTTAAGACATGTGGCGACTATAGAAATGAAATGAGTGGGAGTTGAAATAAGATGGGATGAAACTATACCATCTCTAAATGAAAATGCTCTAATGCTTGCAAAGTATCAATATTTTGGGTAACCTAGGTATTTAAACCATTCATCGTTGAAGTTGAGATATTCATCTATGTATTTGTAGCCTTGAATTGGGTACAGGGTGTCTCAACTTCCATTTCTTCATTTCTCCCTTCTATTAGCTCACCAATCTATGTAAAATTTATTCTTCTTATGTTGAATTCTCAATATTTTTTTCTTTGTGTTTGGTAATGCTCAGCTGAAGTTGTGAGAGGCCACAATTCAAACCCGTGAGTAGAACAACCCAATGAAGGCAATGTCGAAATCCCAATATTAATGACATAATCTTTTCTCAATCATTTTTGAACTAGCATATCTTTTCTTAGTGTCTCTTTTGCACCTTAATAAATCCACATTAAATAGATTTTCTTCTCAAATTATACAACGTATGTGGGTTAATTCTCATCAATTCATTCCCTTCATTTGACATTACTTATAATGCCTTGCTTAGTGTGCTTGCTTTGCTAGAAGAAAGTTCTCTTTCAATTGCTATTGATTTCTCCATCTTTATGATGGTTCTCTTAGGCCAAGGAAGAGTAGCTATTGTAGACACCTAAAACTTGTACATCTAATTAAATGAATTTTATTTGTTTAATTATTTCTTATTCACCTATTATTTAAACCAAGGTTTAATTAATATCCCCTTTTCTTCTATCTAGCCATTAATTAAATACAACATTTGATTAATCCCCTTTCTTCCATTAATTGAATAAACTCTATTTATTTAATTAAATTCCCTTCCACCATTTAATTAAATTTATATTTAATTAAAATCCTTTCTTGCATATAAATAAATCAAATTTATTTATAAAACCCCCCACTTGCACTTTCCTACAAAGGCAAGTTGCATTCATTTTGGTTGAAATAAATCTTTTTATTTTTAATTAAAATTCCCCTTTTCTCCCATTTGCATCCTCCTACAAATCCACTTGCAACCCAAGCATTCTTCTAGAACATCTCAAATCATACTTAACTAGCTTAATTCTTCTATCATGTCACATCCCTAAATTTGGGGAAGTCACTTCTCCAAATTTGGAAGAAAGTCTTCTAAATGCATTTAAGGCTTTAGTCTTTTCAACAAGTTAACTTGTTGAGTCTTACAAATTTGTCTCCAAAGTCTTCCGAATTTGTTTCCAAAGTCTTCCAAACCATTAAAGGTTATTACAAAGCCTTGAAGGTTTCTCCCTTCACACAAGCTAAACCTACAAAGTCTTCAAAAAGCCTTTAAGGCTCTTACAAGACATCATCCTTTCAACACATCAACCTTAATGGCTTGTCCCTTTTGTACAAATTGGACTTTGCACAAGAATTAAACCAATAGATAATAGCCTTCCTCATTGGATATTAGCTTTATCCAACGAATCATCCTCTTGAGAATAATCCTCCAAACTTAATAAACATTTAATGCTTACTTAACATCCTCTCAAACCTCCCCATGATGAAATTTGTCAGCCTGAGATTGGATCGAAAACCCCACATGGATTAATAGCTTTCAATCCTAACCCTTCTCAAGCTAGTTCAATCTTGGCCACCCATTTGACCAATTTCTCTATAAATAGAGCTCCATTTCCTTCATTTTATCAATCCAAGTCTTCATGCATCTACACTATAGTATCATGACACTATGCATCTTGCCTCTCTTTGTTAGAATATGCATTTTTAGATCATTTTAATAGCATTATAGCTAGATTTTTATCATGTTTAGCATATCATGTTAATTGCATTTTCATTCTAGATCAATATCATCTTCATATCATACTCATGCTAGCTTAATATCATACTAATCTTGTTATCTTGCACCATATCTAGTTTCATATCCATAGCATATCACTAAGATCTTAGATCATACACTATCTCTCGTTCTTTGATTAAATCCCCTTTGTTCCATTAATTGAATAAATTTTATTTATTTAATTAAATTCCCTTCCACCTTTTAATTAAATTTATTTTTAATTAAAATCCTTTCTTGCATATAAATAAATCAAATTTATTTATAAAACCCCCCACTTGCACTTTCCTACAAAGGAAAGTTGCATTCATTTTGGTTGAAATAAATATTTTTATTTTTAATTAAAATTCCCCTTTTCTCCCACTTGCATCCTCCTAAAAATCCACTTGCAGCCTAAGCATTCTTCTAGAGCATCTCAAATCACACTTAACTAGCTTAATTCTTCTATCATGTCACATCCCTAAATTTGGGGAAGTCACTTCTCCAAATTTGGAAGAAAGTCTTCTAAATGCATTGAAGGCTTTATTCTTTTCAACAAGTTAACTTGTTGAGTTCCCCAAATTTGTAAGGCTCTTACAAATTTGTCTCCAAAGTTTTCCAAACCATTAAAGGTTATTACAAAGCCTTGAAGGTTTCTCCCTTCACACAAGCTAAACCTCCAAAGTCTTCAAAAAACCTTTAAGGCTCTTACAAGACATCATCCTTTCAACACATTAACCTTAATGGCTTCTCCCCTTTGTACAAATTGGACTTTGCACAAGAATCAAACCAATGGATAGTAGCCTTCCTCATTGGATATTAGCTTTATCCAATGAATCATCCTCTTGAGGTTAATCCTCCAAACTTAATAAGAATCTAATGCTTACTTAACATCTTCTCAAACCTCCTCATGATGACATTTGTCAACCTGAGATTGGATTGAAAACCCCACATGGATTGATAGCTTTTAATCCTAACCCTTCTCAAGCCAATTCAATCTTAGTCATCCATTTGACCAATTCCTCTATAAATAGAGCTCCATTTCCTCCATTTTATCAATCCAAGTCTTCATGCATCTACACTATAGTCCCATAACACTAAGCATCTTGCTTCTCTTTGTTAGAATAAGCATTTTTAGATCATTTTAATAGCATCATAGCATAGATTTTTATCATGTTTAGAATATCATGTTAATTTCATATCCATTCTAGATTAATATCATCTTCATATCATACTCATGCTATCTTAATATCATACTAATCTTGTTATCTTGCACCATATCTAGTTTCATATTCATAGCATATCACTAAGATCTTAGTTGCATCCATTTAGATCTTAGATCATACACTATCTCTCGTTCTTTGAGTAGTCATTCCAAGATCAAGTGCTCTTCCAGGCTGAGAGCCACCTTGAATTTGAGGGATCCTTGGAGATAGAGGACAATGAGACGATTTTGAGAGTTTTTTATTAGCTAAACTTGTTTTGTTGATTCTAACCTCTAATGCAATGTCCCATTGGTTTGTTTGTGTCTCTCTTGTAGGTAACACAATCTGAGCATACAACTATAATTAAACTAATTAATATGGATGATTTGAAGGTGTTGATTGATATACAAGTTAACGTTTCCTATTCCCTATGGGTTTTGGACATCATAGTTGAGACTAAATCTAGTTTGGATTCTTTGAGCATGCGATCACTCACTTTTGTATCCATGATTGCATCCATATACAAAATTTATTACTTTGTGTATTTTCTACGACCACACTAGCACTAGATCCTCTTTTTAGCCTTGTTTTAGGCTTCAACTTTTGCTCAAAAACACATTTTTTAGCAATTTCATTAGATTCTTGCTAGAAGAAAGCTTTAAAGCTATATAATGACAAATAATACATACATCTTTTCTTCCCTTCAATTAAATTTTTCTTTCTATATTCCTACTTACCAAATTTTGAGTTATCTCATGGAAATGTAAAATTTCTACACAATCCTATTTTTAAAAATTTCTTGGAAAAGTATTTTTATATAAATATAGTAAATTATTTTACACCACATGCTTCTAAAACCCTTTATTTTATATCAATCTAATTTATTCTTCAATCTTTTATCATTTATACTAATCTTTACAATAATTTTTCTACATAAATATTCTTTCATATTTCAACCTTGACAATGAACAAAAATTTAAAATTTCTTAGTAGTTAAACTTTTTCATGCTTTTTGTACAAGTTTAGATAATGAAATTGTAATAGTAGGAAATAGGGTTCACAACTTTATGCATGCAAAGTAGGAACTAGACGTATTTCCATAATGATTACATTTAAGGAGGGGAAAGAATTCAATTGGCTAAATCACAAATATGATTGAAAAGGATTGAGCACAAGATGAATTCAGGTTTCCTTGAATTAGTTGAAAATGAACTATGGAAAATGTAAATGGAATGTAAGATCTAGGGCTAAAGTTGTAAAATTGACAAAAATCAACATGCATAAGTAATTTCAGATTTGATAAATAGACATAAATACAAATATGTAATTAGGAAGCTGAGAGGAACCTATGTTTGAAATTTGGGCCTGAAAGTGCAAGACAATAATGCTTGGGATGACCTTGTCCATAGAGTGTCAGATGTAGGCAACATGTGTAATTCTAGAGTCAAGATTCAATCTTGAGCATTTTCTTGAACTTTTTATCAAAAAAATGTCAAGCATAGGTGCTTGGATCAACCTTGACCTCCACTTTTCACCTCTACAAAAGTTGGATCTAATTGTCTCTATCTGTTCTTATCGAATCTACAATTTTGTCTTCTCAATTTGGTGTCAATTTGTTGCCTACATACAGTGGAAGAGAAATTGTGTTGTTGATAGAGGTTTGCCTAGGTCAAACCCCAGGTTTATAATTAACCCTATAATTGATTTGAAAGCGTGCCTAAAAAAGGTCAAAGGCTAGATTTGAGATTGAAATGTTGAAATTGGAATATTATACCTTGATGAGTCTTGCTTTGGAGCCTTCAGGAAAATGTTGATATTACCATGTAGGAATGCATAAATGTCTTCATAATATCTTGATCATGGATGCCATCTTGAATTCTTGAAATCTTAATACTTGACCTCTCCTTCATTGCCTTGATAATGTTTGATTGCTTTCTCAATTGAATTTGCTTGATAGGAATTGAATTTGAAATTGAGAGATGATGAAATTCTAAGATGGATGTCTCAATTTAAGGGCAAGGCTTCCTTTTATACATCACTTATGAAACGTGTTTGAGATTTTGAAGTAGCCCAACACAGGAAGGGAATTCCCACTAGGGAAAACTTTAAGAAACCCCCCCCTTGGACAAGGTGAAAAAACCTAGCGAAAGTTGTATAATTCCGAGGAAAATTTTAATTTTACTGGTGAATTTTTGTGGTTTACAGAGAAAAATAATAATCTCCATTGGCGAATTAGCCGCGATCGCTCAAAGTTTGTGAAAAATCCTAGCGAATTGTACTGTTTTTAAAACCCATAAAATAATTGCATGGGCGAATGGTAATGTTTTTAAAACCAGAAAAATATTTGCATTGGCGATTTCAACCTATTTTCAAACCATAGAAATAAAATATTGGCGATTTCATGCTATTTTCAAACCATAAAAATAAAATATTGGCGATTTCAAGCTATTTTCAAACCATAAAAAAAAAATATTGGCGATTTTGAGATATTAACTTTAAGTAATTAAAACACGTGGCACACAGTCGTCAACTCTCTGCCTGGAAGACTGCCCATTAGAAAATCTTGCGACCTAGTGACAAGCCCTTATGACTCTCTCTATCTCCAACTCGCAAGCTGAAAATGCTAAGCCTTCTTAACCTCGAGATCTAGCGATTGAGAGAAATTGAACTAGCACTCACCAATTCTCGACCACAAATGTTAAGTCCTCGTCACCGCAATGACTTGGAGATAGTGGTAACTTTAACCCTTGTCGTGTACTCGCCAACATAAAACTGTTTATCTCAGACCAACTCAAGACCTCGCGACCAAAGCAATTTCACTAACAATCTCCAGCTCGGTAACATAAAACGCTAACACCCAAAAAGCTAGAGACCTCATGATGTAAACCCAAACCAACTTGTCGCCAACTCGCGACTTGATCACATCTTCAGACATTTTACCTCGCGAGCTGGCGATAACCATAAAACTTAACCACAAATTATCTGGTCGCTAGCTCGCAACCTAAAATTTTTAAGGCTTGGATGCTGACTCTTTCCTGAGGGACTAGTTTGAAGGTTTTTGTTGAGTCGAGGTTGATTAGACAAGCGAGGACGATGGTTTCAGAGGCATAAAAGGATTTGATAGCTTTTGAGTTAGAGATGGGAGATCACGGATTTCTCTGAGAAATAAGAGCTCAGGTTGCTTGTTGTCAGGGATTTTGAAGCAGAATTTGTCCAATCAAGGAGGAATAAAATCAAAACAAAATCATTCACAATAGATGAGCCTTAGCAGGATGCAGTGGATTTGATAGGCATGATGATGACTTCTAAGAATCTAGAGTCTACAGTCATGTTGAAAACCACCAAAATGATAATTTTTCACGTGAATGCAGAATGAGCATCACCAAATGAAGTGTGAAAATGTTATAAATACAATGGAGTGGTGACTCAATTGGTAGAAGAGAAAATAAACCTTTTTCATTTTTTGAGAGTGGTTTTTTTTCCTTAGAAAGGAAGATGATGTTTGAGCAGGATCATGCATGGAGTTGTACTTGTTGTGTGCTCTGTGATACTGGATGGGTGTTTTTTGGTTTTCTTCTATGTGAGTTTGTTTATTGTCAGAGGGGTTGTGAAAGTGAGAAGGATTGCAAGAGGGGGTGTGAAAGCCTTTTTTGTCAAGAAGGGCCAAGCATGGCACATCCGATGCTTCTACTCTGCCATAGGATGGCAAGGGGTTTGAAGAAAGAGCCCGCAGAGGAATGAAAGAAGGATTTGTTTGGGTGGGGAGTGGTAGCTAGTCATCTTTGTGACGACATGGAAGCTGCAACCCCCCCCCCCCCCCCCCGATAGATTACATTTACCCTAAAGCTCTTGTTTCCACTTTCCCTGATCGTGGGCATGAAGGCTCAAGTTCCTCTTTCCATTTCTCTGTTCCTGGGCATGAAGGCTTCCTCCTCTATTTGGAAATGATCTATTGGACTTGGATAGAATGTAACATCTCACATTCCATTCGAAATGAAGACATCAGGGTGATAATGGCATGGCTCAAGCAATTTTGCAAGTTGTATAGTCATTGGGGTTCCTATCCTGGTTCTAGTAGTGATTCTAGACTCTAGGTGAAGGGAGCAAGTTGTATACTGTATAGTCATTTACAGAGCAAATGAAAAGCATTTAGTGTCAAGCTTTGTCTATGCAGGTTCTTGAAGGAGTTATATATAAATTTATTTTGTGTATAATCCTATCTCTTTCAAATAATCACAATCATGAGATTTAACTTTTTTCATTTGTTGCATTGTTATGGTGTATGTAATTTTTCATTTAATGCTTCCTAATCCTATTATACCCAGGAATGCAAAATTTATGTTAGTCTGGAATCATATTAAATAATTAAGGATTCACCTCATTGTAATTGGTGGGCGGATTATAGATAGTCATAGAACACCTCCATATATATTACATAAACATCAATAGCATATAAAATCATAAGAGTATTAAGAATGAAAGTATTAAAAACCACAATAGATTATTAGATAGGAATACAATTATACAACATAATTAGTAAAACATCAAGACAACAGACCAGTGCCTTATCCTAGGGCATAGAATCACTTACAATTCAAGACAACCTGATAATAAAATTCAATAAGATTCATTTGCATATAAATAGGAATGAAATTATGAATAATTCCATTACATACAGTTACACAACCCAGATTCATATGTAAACTGAAAAACCCTTGACCATTCAATTCATAGTGAAAACATAAATTCAACACAAAGACAATTATATGAAGATCGCATTGCTCAAACTGCAAATGATATTGATATTATATTCATAATGATATCAGAAAGTAAATTCATAATGCAATTCAACTATGCACTTATCAAATTCTTGAACAGTTGAGCTATTATAACTATATAAGAGTTTCCAAGTTCAACATCATTGATCAATAAAAGTGGCAACCTCAACCTGAGGATTCAACAAGCTTAGGATTATTGTGAGGAATCTTGGGTAGCAACCTCAACTTGAGATTTCTTCTTTGGCTTTAGCATGGCTTGCCACCTGTCCACCTCTTTGTCTATTGGCCAACTGAATGTCTTTACCTCTTCCAACTTTGCAACTGAATATGTCCATCTGGCATCTGTGACTTCCCTGGACTCAACAATAAACTTTGCATGGTCAACCTCAACCTTGAACAATGAATCAAGCAGACCGTTAAGGAAATCAGCATCAACCTGTTCATTTACATGCTTGATTATTTCTTCTTGCTCCAGAATCAAATCAAATTCGCTGGTCAAATCAAAAATTGATTTCAAATCTCCATTACTACCATAAATTGAAGGCACCAATTTATTATAACCTTCCCCAAATGTCTGCAATTTTTCATTTATAAGCACATCCTTCCCTATGAAAAATGCATAAGCTGCATTCATTACCTCCACCATGTCTTTAGTGTCACTAATCTTGGGAGGGAACTCGTCATTATACATAATTGCAGTATCTAGCTTATCCATTAATTTGCTTCTTCCTGACCAAACATTGAACAAAGGTCCAAGAAAAGCGACAGCCTCAGAGGATGTTTTGCTTGCCTCTTTCAAAGAAATGTGCAAATCATGCACAACCATCAATTTGTCTTTCAATACATTAATCCTATGTTTCAGAATTCTTGACACAACAGAGATAGCCTTGACATTTTGTTCCTTTTCAAGCTTTTCAATTTTCCTTGTGTATTCCTCCATTTTTGCTGTCACATCAGCTGGTATTTCTTGTACTTGTTCTATAATCTATATTGGAGGGGGCTCATTTGCAATTTTTTCTTTCAAATCCACTAACTCTTCCTCCAGAGCACCCTTCTTCATCAGTGTCTCTTCATATTTTTTAGACAATGCAATCAATTGGGTATATGTTTCTGTGTATGTTCTTGACAAATCCTCTGTTTTTGATAAATTCATGAAAGAAACTTGAGTAAAAAATGAGGTAATCTTCGTGTTAGTTGTGTTCTGCAAGTTCCAGATCATTCTATCAACTTTCTTTTCTACTTGGATATTTAGAAGGTGGGGCTTTTGAGTGGAAGGGGCCAAAGACCAAGCAACAAGTGTCTTTGACTTAGGATTAAATCCTGATCCTCTTATTACATCTCCAATTTCAAATTCAGTTCTAAACATTGGGTCCTCCTACTTCCTAATCTGATCAATAATAAAAATAGACTGGATATCCGAGTCAGGCATCATAATCATACCAGTACTCTTAATCAATTGTCTTGCCTATTCCATAGATATTTGCTCCTTGTCAAGATCATATACTTGTAGTGCCTTGATGATCTCCTCTTTCTTTTCTACATTTCCTTCCTCTATGATCAGATTTTGTCTTAATTGATTTTGTTTCAACCTTGTCAAAAAACTTTTAAATTCATCTAACTTAATAAAGTCATCATCTTTCATGAACTCATTTGACAACATCACACGCTCATCAAAGCCTTGAGCAAGGGATTCGTTTGTTTCTCCATGTTCTTCATTCTACCCTGCTTCTCTTAGATGTGCCCTTATTTGATGAAAGTAGTGTCCTTGTTCTATAATAATTGCTATAGCAGGGTCTCTCCTCACAATTGTACTGACCTCTTTGGTTTTTTGTTTCTTTGCAGGTGGCACTCGAGTAGATTGAACTTCATCCCCACTCTTTACATCATCAGCAGACACACTAAGTGGCCTCTTGCCATGTGAAGAATGTCCATCTTGGGGGTCTTGCTGCTGAGCAACCACTTCTATAATTTGAGGCATTTGTTCCATCAGAGTTTCATATAAATTCAGCATTCTATTAATCCTCTCCAAGTATGGGTTATCAGGGCAAAAACCTGAGAAACTAGGGTCAACAACCTTCAATCCTACTTCAACTCTCATCAAATTTTTCCATTTTCTTCTCCTTTCTTGTACTTCATCTTTTCTCAACAAATTTCTAACCACATCTTCATCATCCAATGGTTCATGGTCCTTTATTGTGGCCCAAGGTGTCATTTTTGGCATTGCAACTTTAATAAATTGTCCCGGATCACAGAATCTAGATGCAGCATTAACCAACCTATACTGTTTAAGGAAATTGTTTACTTCATCAAAGGAACTCCTACCAATGGTAAAATCAAACACAACCCAAAGCCTAGGAAGAAAAGAACCCTTCCTGTGTTTATCAAGGTATTCTTTTTCAACTAGGGTCAATTGCCATATAAACTCCATAAAAGCAATCCTAATTGGAACAAATTTTGGTAAAATATGGGGAGGCTGAGGACACCCATAGACTCTCATCACAGTAAAGTTATCAAAAAAATAAAAGTCCCCCCAGTTATGTGAAATAGGACATTTTGGAACATACTGGTAAGGTCTCAAAACTCTCCTAACATTAATTGACAGTCGTTCCCTATTTATTCCTAGCATTTCCATAATTGGTGAAACAATACAATTTTCAAAGAAAAGGAAAGAAGAATGGGGAGAACTACTATCCCAAACCTGGGTCCATCTTTGTATTGGCATTACGACACCCATTTCTTCTTTGAAAAGCTCCAATTCTTTATCCACAAACTCAACATTATAGAACAAGATTAAATGCATCAACAATGAATAATGCTTGAATGTAGGGCTGGGTGCACCACTCTGAATTTCAACTAGAGCATTATGAATGTGTTCAACCACATAGCCCACATAATCATAATCTTTGTTAACATCTGGGTGTTGAATGTCCATAGCCATCATCAGTAATTCAGCTGACACTGTTGAATCTCCATCAAAACCCAACACTCTGCATAATCCATAGATTGTACAATGCATATAATGGTGGAAAGGTGTGATGTCAAATGGTGGTTTGATACTCTTTGGAATTATAACCGGCTTCTTATTCACCCTAGGCATGTATCTGGGCATTGCATACTTCTTGATAACACCTTTGTATTTATCATAATCCTCTGCAATCCACTCCAAATCTATATCTGTACATGTAGCACCAGTAATCTGGAAAGCTTCAACAAAGCTAGCTCTGGTAATTGAAATTAGGGTAGACTGGTTCTTTCTTCTGATTACCCTAGATACTGGGAAATAGTGTTTGGCCAACTCTTTGATCAAATCCACATCAACATACACATCTGGCACAATTAACTTTGCCATATTTAAATCCCAAGGGTTTGACATTGGGACACCCTTAACCCTATTTTTCCAGAAATAATGAAACAGAGCAGAACTAGTCATATTAAGCATGGTAGGATTTCTGCATTGGCTCCATAAATCTCTCCATGCCAAATGATTTGTATTCAAAGCAACGGAAGTCCCTGGCATCAAATCTACAAATTCATCTTTGTATTTCTTAATCCTCGTTTCCTCAGTGGCACTGGCCTTGGAACCTCTAGGTCCTCCTGCTCCACTTGTCGTGGCCTTGGCCTTGGGCTTGGGCTTGGAATCTCCAGTACCACTCGTCGCCTATCTCATTTTAGTTGCAAGAGAAAAACTTAACCAATTTTCTGAAATTTTCTCACAACCAACACTCTGAATTCTCCAACGTTGTTGCAGAGCTCAATTCACTGGATTACCTCGAAGATAGAAAGCATTAATGCAATTATACAAAACCTCGGCTCGATCATGCAATTTATGGTATTTAATATTTGAATTTTGGGCACCGTCACTTCTCTCAAGTCTCAAGTCTCATTAATTGCCACACTTGCATGAACTAGCTACTGTGGCATAATGACATTAATTCAAACTTCAAACTGAAGTACTCAAGCGAAATTTGAATTCATGCCCTTCTATTTGATTGGTGATTGGCATTCAAAACTTTTACAAAACCCGGCAAACAAGTCCACGTGTTAGCGAGTTAGCGACAATGCTACCAAATCCTCTTAATCGCAAGCTCACAACCCCTTTTACGAATCCTCAAAGAATCTCGCGAGTGAGCGACAACTGTTGATCTAACAAAACAACTTATTTCATCGCAAGTTCGCAACTAGAAACTTGACTTGACTTAAACCCTTGCGATCCCGCAACAATAAGACACTTAACCCCCGTCGCATGCTTGCAACACTTTTTGACTTAAGACTTACAAACCCACGAGCATGCGATGACCACAAAATCAGACCAAAACTTACCTATCGCCAGATTGCAACTTAAAATGCTAAACAACTTCAAAACCTGCGAGCAAGCGACTTAACCGCATTGCATGATCGCAAATGAAAATGACTTAACCGCGAATACCTCACGACCTTGCGATAACATAAAATCACACCCAGTCGCAACCTCGCAACATAAAATGGTATTTGGGTGCCGTCTCTTCTCTCAAGTCTCATTAACTTCCACACTTGCATGAACTAGCTAGTGTGGCATTAATTCAATTAAACTGATAGAATGCATTAATGCAATTGTACAAATGTCAAAATCTCGGCTCAATCATGTCAAAACTTTTATAGAACCTGACAAACAAGTCCACGTGTCAATCCCCATCTTTAATCGCACACTCTCAACCAGTTATAACAATCAGGAAAGGAACCGGCAAGTTAGCGACAATGCTACCAAATCCTCTTAATCGCAAGCTTGCAACCCCTTTTATGAATCCTCATAGAATCTCGCGAGTGAGCGACAACCGTTGATCTAACAAAATAACTTATTTCATCGCAAGATCACAACTCGAAACTTAACTTGACTTAAACCCTTGCGATCCCGCGATAACAAGGCACTTAACCGCCATCGCATGCTCACAACACTTTTTGACTTAAGACCTACAAACCCGCGAGCATGCGATAACCACAAAATCAGACCAAAACTTACCTATTGCCAGATCGCAACTTAAAATGCTAAACAACTTCAAAACCCACGAGCAAGCGCCGAAACCAACTAAGCTGCAATACCAACTACATCGCATGATCTCAAATTAAAATGACTTAACCATGAACACCTCGTGACCGTGCGACAACATAAAATCACACCCAGTTGCACCCTCGCAACATAAAATGGTCAAGTGCAAAACATCTTGTGAGGTAGTGACAACTAAAATCTCCCAGTACTCACAAGCTCGCGACTTAAACTGACTTGATGATAAAAGACCTGCGAGCTAGCGATAACCATTAAACATGTCTGACCAACCGTTTGACCACACTTGACGTTGACATGGACAAATAAATAGAGGAAAACTCTAATTTTCAACGCACGACAACTTTGGTTTACTAGCCAACTAAGACAAAAAACAAACACAAAACCCTAATCGCCATGAACATCATTTTAAGCATTTAATGTAGAACAATAGAAAGGTTCTAGCAGTAACAGTTATGCAATATGAATAATTTTATGGATCTTGTGACACAAATTGTTTCATTTCATGTTCAACATGTTACATAATGTGGAGCCAAATACCAATTTACTAATAATTCAATTGTTTAGTAATAATTGAAATTCACAATTAAAAATATGAAATAAGTATCCGTTCTACTTTTGATTGACAAATTCAAGGAATACAATATCAAAAATCATCAATGTCAACTATAGTATTGCAATTTTGCAAATTGAAATTGTAATATGACTCAAGAATTGTAGTATAATTATAAATACCTATAAACTGACTGCTAATTCACTTCAGTGATTCAGTCCGACTGTCCGAGGCTTCTATATCCCAAATGGACTCAAGATCTAGAAACTGACTAGTACTAACAGGTTCATCTTCATTTTGAGTCGGGTATTCAAAAATGTCTTCGTCTTCATGCTGACTCTGAGTCTGTGATCCATCATATTCATTTGTCTCAGCACTAGCACTAGCAGTAGCACCACCAGCTTTTAAAGTGTTGCACACCCCTCGTCTATCACGCATGGAATTCCAGATTGCCAGTGCCCTATCATATGAAAAATCTCTAACATTATACTGGGTTACAAACAACCTTAAGCAAGTTTCCAAATTCTTGTCTAATTTGTTTATGATCTTTGATTTCAAAAGCCCTAATGCACTGAAAACTCTCTCATCTTCCACCGACCCTAATATCATTGTTTGACATAAATCAACAAGTTTCAAATATTCTGGTATTGTAGTATGCAATGCTTCAGTTTGATCTATCCTTTTCCAAAGCCTTGTGATTGATCCAGGTTCAAATGGATTCTCCAAGTT
Source organism: Cryptomeria japonica (assembly GCF_030272615.1). Lineage (NCBI taxonomy): Eukaryota > Viridiplantae > Streptophyta > Pinopsida > Cupressales > Cupressaceae > Cryptomeria > Cryptomeria japonica. Next base: position 105,956,657 of record NC_081410.1, read on the forward strand.
AACCAACCGTTGTTTCATAACCAATGTAAACTATTTACATTGTTTTCTAAGATGATCTGAATTTAAAATTCCTTCTATTGGCTGTCCATTGCAATATGCATCTTTTGAAAATGTCAATATCAATTCCTCTAGTTTTTTATGATACATCTTTGCATCATTTGGATTATCTCCAATTGAATGCCAAAATTGAGGATACACACAACCCATGGCTTCAAGTATTTCTTCTCAAGGGAATCTTTTACGAATCTCAGTTGAAAGTTCATACGCAATAGACTTCAAATTATCACTAACAGATTTAACAATCCTGTCAAAATCTTCCTTTTTAACTGGTAGTGCTCTACCTCGCTTGCCCGTCTTAGATTGGTGCATTGGTATCTGAAATCCTTTTACAAAGACACATAACTCATTTTTTTGAAATGTAAAAAAATTTCAGCATGACTCAAATCTGTAATTATTTGCCACCTAAAAAAATTTGGGCTTCGCCCTATTAGATCTGAATATAGACCATCTAGGCTCAAGCATGTCATTTTATGTAGAGTGCTATACTCATTGATATACATAGTTCTGTCTTGGGATTTCTTAACAAGTTTGTTCATTGAATCCAGCATAGGGAGAAGACTAGCTAAAGTTAACAGAGTCTCTATATCACTTAACTTATGCAAGAGATCAGGAGCTTTGTCTATTATGAGGCGTTTCTCATACATTAGTCCGATCAAGGATTGATATTCTGTTAGAACTCGTTCCGCTGGTCCATGCAAGGAGATCCATCTGGTCTCAACATCCCTGAGAAGCTTGTTTCCTCCTGTTACTCCCTCAACAAAAATCTGAAATTCTGCAAAACGTTTAGGACTTCGGTAGAAGTATGAGTGGAGCTCGTGGACCAGATCTTCAACTTTTGACACTGTAGGGAAATTGCTTACAATTCTATATGCTAAATTCATTCGATGGGCCATGCAGTGAATGCCAACCATGTATGGTGCAATACTAGTTTGTAATCTTGCGCAAAGACCGGTCCTTTGACCTTGCATTACTACAACTCCATCAGCTCCAACACACACCAACTTCTTGGCAATTGTCAAGTCATCCATACGAGCAATTTCATTCAAATCTTTCTTAACTTCCAAATATAAATTTTCTGTTGTTGAATTGCCCCTCATTTTACGAACACAGAGTAGATGAGCTCAGCGGATGTGTTCTTTTGTGGTATACACATGCATACAAACCCAAGCAGTGTTATCTACCGCAGTAACTTCATCTATGGATAATGAAATGAAATTTGACTCTTTTACACTCTCTTGTAAATTTTCCTTTTCCACCTCAGCGAGATAGTTTACCATTTCCCATCCAGCGTTTATTGACCAATGTGACATAAGATAGTGAGGAACATTCAAAAAAGATAATAAATTACTAAATTCTGGGAAATCTTTCATAGGATGCCCTCTCGACATAATATGAAAAACAACACTCATCTTAACAGTCTCTGCTAGGTTTGCATCTTTCGTTGCATGTTCAAGCCCAACCTTGATTGTATTTCCAAATCCACTATTATGAATCAGTGTCGTTTTGTGGTTATGCTTTTCATATTCCGCGTCATACTTAACATGAAGACATTCTTCCTTTGATTTCCATCTTACTACTCGTGTTTCCTTTCCGTCTATGATCTGTTTTTCATAAACCTTACCAATATGCTTTTCTATGGTGTCAAACTTTAGCTGCATCTTCTTCTCTCTTTTAGTTTTCTAGCTACAAATCTTACACCTGCATTCTGTTGGTTGTTCATCATTGTTTGGGACCAGTTCAATGAATGGGTACTTTGCTACCCAATCAATCTTAAAACTCCTTGTCATCTCCCACTCTCACCCTAGTTTTACTTTCCTTTTTCTTTTCTTCCTACCAACATCATCTTCAGTACTAGCATTTGCATTCGCCAATGGTATCTCATTGTGTGTATCCCTTAGAACATCTTATTCCGTGTTAGTATTGTCATCCTCATTTGATGCATTTAACTCAATGACAATCCCACCTTGTGGTGGTGGTGAGCTACTGTGAATGGTTTATGCAACTGCAGAGGTTGATGGACCGGAAACTTTGCCAATTCCAAAAAAAGACTTTATGGTACTATCTTTAAGTTTAAGTTTTGGGCGTTTTGATGGCCTCCCAATCCCTTCAGTTTCACTGTCCTGAGGAGTCTTACCCTTGTCTGACATCCCAATCCCTTCACCACCCTGAGGAGTCTCACCCATGTCTGACTGTGACATCTTGAGTCTTGACCTCTCACTACGAATTAAAAGTTAAAACTAATACTATCAAGTATGAAGAAATGATTACTCACCTTTATGCCTTCTCAATTCTTTGAATCAGGAATCAGGAATGAATGCCTGGGCCTGTGTTGCAAGATTGTAACTCTGGCCCTCTGCCCTACAATGAACTTCGACTTTCCAACTCAATTTGCGGAATGCGAATCGAGACTCGAGACTCCGAGAGCTCCCAATTTACTAATCAGACATGAACAAATTGTAAGAAAGAGTGTAAAAAATAGTGTATTTATAGCAATCCATGATTGCATTTTTGGCGAATTGCGCGGGGCCCGGGCGTCACAATTGCCAATAAACATTTAATTTAATTGCATTTTTGGTGAATTGCGCAGGCGTGCAATGAACATTTAATTTAAGCGGGGCGAAATGGGTCCTCGAATGCTTATAATGTTTTATTTGATATTGGCGAATTTGGCCGACGCATGCAATGAACATTTAATTTACCATTGGCGAATTAGGTCCTGGGTACGTGGTTGTTTTACTATTGCTAGCGAATAACAAAGGTGATCTAATACCCACGTCTGAGTGATTCCAGGCGAATATTACGGGCATGCACGTTGACGGTGTGTGGTCAATGGTGAAGCCATATTCTACAGTGTACCGTTAACCCCAAAATTTCGGGCGATTTGACCACGATATTGCCCCAGACTATTCGCGCGGAATTCGCCAATTGGCGAAGATTCGCCACTAAAAAACTCTCTAATTCCCACCCATATATTATGACTTGTATGGTTCAAAATTGGGCCCTTTTAAGGTGGACAACGATTCCTAGAGCACCTTTATCCAAGGACAAGAGTGTCAGAGGCACGTTTGTCCAAGGACAAGAGCGCTTAGGGCACCATTGTCCAACCTATCAAGGTTGAACAAAGGACTCCTCAATTGGGTTAGGTGAAGATGAAGATTGCAATTTGAAGCTGGTGTGAGCATAATCAAACATGATCAAAGCATGAAAGGACATGATGCTCAAGTGAGGCCTAAGTGAGTATGAAATTGTATAGGGATACACTTTATGATGCTACAAAAACCAAATTATTGGTTGAATTCACTTGTGTGAGCATATACATAATTTCTCTATCATCTTGCATAGACATATGACCACCATAAGAAAGTAGAAAACATCACATTGGCCTATAACTAAGGTCCGAAAGATATTTGACAAGTCACTTAAAACACAACACTTAGATCACTGACTACGGTGAAAGGCTTGTAGGAGTTCAATTACCATACACATATGCATATCAATTGTTATTGCACATTGATGGCTAAGTGAAGGATACTTGTGCCCATGAGCTTAACTCTACTTAGTATTTATTATCTAAACATTATCAACATAATAATATAAAAAAGATTACACAAGACCTTTGTGCTTATTATCAACTTCCTTCAATGATTACAATGCTTGTGTACAAGCCCTCTAAGTTAATTCTCTAAACTATAGAATCTACAATGACTAAGTTATTGCATTTAATCATTGTGTATTCATATATCTCATTCTTTCTCCTTTCTTTTGCATCTATATATTTTCCCATGTTTTTCTTTACATCAATGGGCTAAAATATATAGCCCATTTTCCTTTTGCTCTTGTGGTCTAGAATTTCTTTTTAGATTGATGGTCAAGATATTTTCTTCAAATACTCGGTTAGATTTGATCCTTCTTTTGTAAAGACAACTACCTACAAAATACTTTGGACTAGAGTTCAATAGTCTCTTGGGTGGAAAAATCTATTTCCTTTTCTCTTTCATTGATTTATATGTTGTCTAAGTCTTCTCTTCAAGAAAACACTACTAGAGGCACAATGTTCACTTGTGAAGGGCTTTTATGATGCTTCTAACAAGGGTCTTCAAGCTAAATTTTGTTCTCTTATTCTTGATATTTAGGGTCAACATCTTATGTAGTCATATTGCATTCTCTTTGTTTGGTGCACAATCCCAACCACATCCAAACATATGAAATTCAACAAAAATGTAATCAACTCTCCAAACATATGAAATTCAACAAAAATGTAATCAACTCTCCAAACATATGAAATTCAACAAAAATGTAATCAACTTGCATGAAGCAAGATCTTTACCTCATTTCTTATAACAAGAATCAACACATTCGACACATCAAATCAATACATTAAACAATACTTACTACTCTTTGTGAACCAAACATCTTCACCACATAACATCATAAAATAATTCATAACAATTACCCATTTATATACTTAAACATGCCTTTATGTTAAAAAAATATTATAAACTAATTTTAAATATACCCCAAGTTGTTTTATACTCATTGTGCCTAACGAAAAGTTTAGCCCATTGGACCTTGATTATGTGGTCCACAAAGATCAAGATGGTACAAAAGAAAGTGATTTGTTTACTTTATCCCGAGGTTGATCAATTTTTTTTAATTTTGTTATGCAAATTGTACATCGACCCCAACAACTAAACTTTTATGTCGGGGAAATCCCAAAACTTATGGGCGGCCACCAAAAACACTTGTCATTTATATGGCTACCACAAATCTTAGGCTTCCACTTGAGCATGACAAGTGGAAAAGGGGTAAAAGTAAGAGAACATTATGAGCCAACATTCATGGGACATAACCTTATTCCCAACACTAGGGTCTAGCCTTATTCCCAACACTACGGTCTAAATACCATGCATTATTGGTAAAGGGTTTGCACCATACCTCATTTTTGGGCCACTTGAATGACTTCGGGGACTAGAATTTGGTCGTGTGTTGGGGGAGGGAAGGGCACCAATTGGGTGTATTTACTTCTACTTTTGAATCATTTCAGGACAAAGTCCTTTGAAAAGATTATGTTGGTCCCTGCATGCAATTCAATGCTTGTTATTATGAATCCAATAATAAAGCTTCTCATCATTATGTTTGTTGTTTTTAACTCGAATGTCTACAGCGAGTCTTATTGCAATTGGTTGTTGGCATGTCTCTGTCATGTGAATTTGGTTACTAGTATGTAGAGTTTATTGAAGAGGGCACCTAATTTTCTTTGATAATAACAAGTGATGCATTTATCAATTATAATGTTTTTTAATGTAGAGTTGAGTTTGGGAAATGTTTAAAGTGAATGATGTGAAGTATATTTAAGGTGGTTAAGAGTTTTCAAAAGTAAATGTTTGTTAGTGTAGATGAGAAAAGTGTATTTTTTGCTTTTTATTTTTATGTTTCATGTTTATGTTTTTATGTATGATTTTGATATTTAATTTTTTTTTTTGCACATCTTTATTGATCTCAAGTCTGAAATGGGCAGTGTAATATATACTATCTCTTAATTCAAATTGTATTTCACTTGTTTGTTATCATAAATTTTATTCTAGATTGAAGCACATTTGCAAATTCGTCCTCTAGGTGGAATTGCAAGCCTATTTACATCTCTAATTCCTAAATTTTAAATTCTCACTTGTCCAAGTTAACAACATTTGGATTTGATTATTCCTTGTTTGTATGGGCACCAAATTTTTTAAGTTTTGTCTTATGTTGTTATATAAAGACATCATACTATGACACTTTCAACATAATAACTCAATTAAGATATTATTACAAGAGCGAGCACTCAACCTTCAAAAAATTGTTCATCGGTTGTCACCTACTAGTATTGGATATTAGCAAAAATCATATCAACATTCAATTAGTAAAGGTTAGGGGGTCTTATCAAACTATCCAGCCTTTCAACCTTAACATATCCTCCCACACTCTTTCCCATATGTATCATAGACAGTATATTAATTACAACAAAAATTTGGAAATATAATTTTTTTTCAAAAAACCATATGTATTTCTATTTAAGGAATCTCTCAATTATCAATTACATACATTGTGATTTGATGGGAAACAAAATTCAGAAATTTCAAGATGTCAAAGGCACTTCATGCCTTCTACTTTCTTGGTTGCAATTCTCTTTAAAAAATAATTTTTTCCTTCATCTCACAACTTTTATGGGTACCTTGAACACTTGCAACACACCTAAAAAACTCCTTTCTCTTATTTTATTCTTCTCCTCTTCATAAGATGATTTCCTATACTCTTCCTTATGTAGTTCTCTCAAGCAACCTACAAATTCTTTCTCCAACCTTCTTGTTCTTGATTGCTACTTCTTAACACCATTAAAGGCTGAATTTTATAGATGTTAAGATATTTGCGAGACACCAAAAAGAGGCACCCCAATGTTCTCTTTCATTTCCCATAGCTTGACCCTTGTAGTTCATTCAAAATGAATGAAATAGAAAAATAGTTTTTGCTTGCAAAATGTGACAATTTAATGTTGTTGCACCACATCCAATGCATTGCTAATGTAGATTTATTTGAAATGAAAAATGAATAAAATCATGAACCAAGTTGTGCTCCTTTAGAATTTGAAGAAATTAATTATTTTTTCAAAATTCACTAGCTTTTCCCTCCATTTTAGGCACCCAAATCGAAAGACTAAGACAAGTTCTATGGAATGCCAAAATTCACTTGTCTTATAAGAACTTATATAGGCATCGAAATTGATAAAATAAATATTAATTCTTCTTTACAAGTTTCCTTTATCATGCTAATAGACCCCTTCAACCCTTTAAACCTTGAAATTATGCAATACAATAATGTTAAAACACCCTATTTGCCTCTGATTTTGGATATGGAAGTGAAGTATTGTTAAATTGAGATTTTATCCTTACAACACTACAAAAGATGCTCTTGAAGATCCTACCTAACCAAAAAGCAAAAAATAAACAATATTTTTTAATTTTTTTTTTGGTAATATACGATTGCTTGTGACCTTGAATGCTCCTACATCAATAAGAGATAAAGATCATACTAGTTTAATATTCAGAAGATTATTCAAATGTTCACTCATAAAATTGGATATTACAACATTGTTATTCAATCATTAGTGAAACCATGGGATTTTTCTTTCCTAAATGAATTAATTATTTTGTCCTTATACTCATAAATTCCTTTTTTTTACTATCACTAGATGTACTTGTACACTTTTTTATTTGCTTCTTATTTACCTAGACCATTTAGAACTCCCCTTTATCTTTGTAATGTTCATCAAACCATTTGTTTTCCAAAAGAAAAACCCTATTTAAAAAAAAAAAAAATGACCTCTTACCTCTTTATAGTTCCTCTTAAACATTGTTATTGAGAACTTTCACTTTTTTTCCCTTTCCCCACGTTTGAATTATGTTGTTCATTGCTTCCTTCAAGATTAAACAATTCTCTTGTAATATAAAATAATGATTTCATTTAAGGGTTGTTGGATCTAGGCTACACTTCTTGTTTTAAATTTCTTTCCTACCATGGTCTAATTATATTTCTATTGGAGAGTCTTCTATCATTATTTCCTTTGTTCTTATCAAATTTAGTGGATAAATAACATAATCCATAAGACTTGTCCTATTGTATATAATCACACCGTTAAAAATATAATCAAACCAAACGTGCTACATATTATTATCAATTCATCACCAAAATGATTGATGACATATTTGTCCTTTGAACATCTTGTCCAATGCTTATTTATCTCTTATGCCAGCCACAAAGATTTGCTATTGAGACCTTCCTTGTTACTTAGAATTTTAGTTTTCTTGCACTGAAATCCCCTAGACGCACCTCTCCAAGTTGAGAGTACAAAGAGATGTATAACTTTAGAGTTGCATATCCATACTATATTTTTTTAGGCTTTTGAATTTTGTGGGGTAATGTAATAAACTATAGTTCTAATATTTCTACCATTTTATGTTATTTTAATTTAAATATATTATTTATTTGAGTCTGCCTTCTCTAATTGAGTATCTATATTGCATGTTTCCTTTACCAAAACATTCATTCCTTTATAACCCTTGCCGATTTTAATTATTTCATTCTAAATCATAATTTTTCTATATCCTTCAAAAATAGGGATCTAGCATTCATTATGATAATAAGTTTTTATAAGGTAGATTATGTCTCTTCCATCAAATATAGGTCATAACCTAGGTTATTTCCTCCAAATGTAATTCTTGAAAAAATTCCTATATATAACTTTGAATTGCTCTTGGTGAGAGCTATTTAATAACTACTTTGAGACTATTAACTAGAGGTGTAACTATCATCTCTTTTTTTTTTCTCATTTAAAAAAAAAAATTCATCCCTTATTGCATTTATTTTCTCTAATCCTCCTTTAAGGAATTCTTGTCAACAAGTCTCAAGGATTTTGATTGGAGATGTAAGCCATTTTTCTTTTTAACCATGCCTATTTTTTAATGCTTGAAGCTTGTGCTTGAGACATTAGTCATAGGCAATTAGATGAAAAAACATGTTGTAATTATGGCACAATCATGGAAAATTACACTTAGCCACTCAAGAGGTGTCATTACTCTAACATAAAAAATGAGCATAGAGCATGGTTAGGGCACATGCATGATTGCACAAGTAGAAGATTACTTGGTCATATGAGAACAACCCCATGATGAAATTTCAAGGAGGTACACTTATTTCTATCTATAATGATTAGATCCAACACCATGAAATCTATTAATGACACCTAGAAGAAATGAGAAAGTGTTACAAAACATATCAATCCTAATTTGCCACCACATCACATCCACAAGGACATGAAAAGAATATTCCAACATTTGGTTCACTCACACAAGAGGGAGGATGAATGAGAGATACAGTATCTTGTCTAGATAAACACTACATGACTAATTATTATATAAATATGTGTCCAAAAATTAAATGATGTAAAATATCAAATCTCAAAAAGTACCATCCAAATTGAGATCACAAGCATTCACATTAGACCCCTAGATACAATGTATCTTTAGAATTCTTTTGGAAAAAAATAAGAAGTATTCAATATCTAAAAGTCACCCCCATTTATAGAATGCAAATCTCCTGGGTGGGTTGTGAGTCACCCTAGTGACCCACAAATTTTTCTATTGTTATGACAAGTTTCCCTCGTTAGATAGACAATTCTTAAGTATTGTATAGTGTAAAGAATGAAATAGGGTCCTAGAAGCATGCATGCAAATTATTTCCAAGGTAAATCAAAGAGTACAAAGTTCATAATTAAAACTCAACACTAAGTTACCACCTTCAAAGACAAGACTCAATGGAACAAAGCCCAAGATAAGTGAAGAGTTAGGCCTAGACAAGCCATTGTAAACCTACATTGTTGGAGGCATAAATTCCACATTTAACATGTTATTTGTAAATGGGTTAAACCAACCAATTATCACGTGTCTAAGGTTGAATAAGCTACATTAAACATTTAATAAACTATAAGTTTGATTTTACTTAAAAGTAGGCAAATGTCCAAAACATTACATACATCAAATGTGACAAAGGAAGAATAAGCATTACAAGTCCTTGACCAAAGTGTTGGATTAACAACATATTACCATTTATACTACCTACACATACTATTAAAATGAACAAATAATATATCTTACAAGTTTTATTTCAACTTGAAATATAAATTAGATCCACTCATCAATTGTTCTAAGACTTATTCATCATACAAAATCCTTCACAACATGCCACAAAAACTAAAAAAATATAGCATATCAACATATTGCAACATAATGGATCTCATCCCAAGCATGGATGTACTAATGAATAGACAATAACATCCATAATATTATAATTATTTTTTTTAAACAAGGATCATAAGACCTCTAGTATACAAGATTTACAGTAAATCAAAATCAAGAAATGCATGTAATAGGATGCTACAAGAGCTTGGCGTAAATAAAAGCTAGGTCACACTTTAGGCCAACTTGTCCATTTATTGGATTAGTTATTCTTGAAAATCCATCTATTTGAAATATATTTCTATATATAATGATGTTAACTATCATAAAACTTTTGCGGATTAAATAATTTTATTTGAAAGCGTTTTGACTAAAACACTTTTTGTTGCAATTCTTCATGTTTTAACAAAATAGACAAAAGCAAATTTTAAAAAAAAAATCTATAGATCAATTCCAGTCAATATGGTTATAGTCAAAAAATATTGCTCATTTTTTTAAATGCAACTATTTTTCCCAAAATGTCGTGTCACCAAATTTCTTATGACTTCAAATTATTTTAAAAATCACACATTTTCTAAAAAATCTAAAATACCCTTTGGTAGATGCAAGATTATGTATTTTTTGAAAATATGTCTTTTAGTATTTTTGAAAATATGCAAAGTTTACTGCAAGTATGCCACCAAACTTGAACATATGGATAATTACAAAATAAATAAAATATACCAAATTTTCTTTGAAAATGAAAAACTACATTAGATGAAAGAATCCTCTCCAAAAGGATATAGTTTTGTTTTGTTTACGATAAATAGTTAAGACACAAAGTAGAAGCTCATTGAAAATGTATTTCTACTAAACTTGATTTAATTTTTTTAATAGAAAATAGTTATCAAAAAATAATATTGGTTTTCCCATCCACTAGATATTCAAGTTAGCCAAGTGAAAAAAAAATCTAGAAAAACAAAAATTATTATATAAAAAGTGGAGGCTTGTTGACCTTGTATTTTGAAAATCATTTTAATAATTTAATTATGATATATATTTTATACAAATTAACTTAATCCAATTTTTTTAAAAATAAAAAATTGTAAATATAAAATACACTAAAAAAATCTACTTTTCATTAGCTTATACCACTTTCAAATTCAAAACATCTAGGTTACTTTCACGTGATTTAAGTTAAAACGTTAGATTTATGTTGTTCATTTTCTTTATAAAGAGGTGACACAATTTTTAGCTTTCACCCCTTAAAACACACTTTCACAAGTATCTTCAAGATTTAGTTTAGTCTAAAAATGGTCAACATGACCCAACCATATGGAATGATTAGGCCAATTCCTACAAACTAGGAAGCTATCAACTAAGTAGTTCAACAAAAATCACACCAAATAAATGGTCAAACACATACACCAACTATAACATAAAAATGAGGGTTTTGCAAACACCATATCAATGTATAAGCATGTGATACACTACTCAGTTTATTGTAAAATTTTATGAAACAAAAGGTAGAGATACTATTGACTAGAACAACAAAGTTCATCACATGGCCTTGAGACCATGTAGACATGAGGAGTGTATCCTCATATATATTATATAGGATACCCTCATTGAGTTTCAACTACCATATAAATTGTGATAAATCCTAATAGGGTCATTCTACACTTTCGAAAGCATGATATTTTTTTTTTTTCATTAATATTGTAAATATTTTTTACCCCATTTAAATGGTTTTCTTATATTTTTAACAATCACGATTCCTTATCTTAGGGTTATATAATTTTGATGTACTGTGAGACGATATTCCACTTTCTAACCTACTTATATCACTACTCTCTAATGACCAATAATAATGATATTTCATATTTCACAAAATAAAAAAGTTGAAACATTGTTTAATTAATTAATTAATTAATTTTTAAAATAGGAGGCACTAAGAAAAATCCAATTCACCATTGATGGATACTTGAAAATCTTTTAGTTTTTAAAATATAGAATTTGAAGAAAATAAAACGACTCTTATGAAAATATGATGCACAACATCATAATTTTCACAATGCATACATTTTAAGAAAAAAATCACTACCATTGTATAACTATTTTATATTTTTCAAAAAAATAAAAATAAAAATTAGAAAGCATAATTAATTATATATTTATCAAACAAATCCTATAGAAGAATACTATATATAACCATCTAATGTGGATATGACCACATGAGAAAATAATCGAGTGCATACATTCAAAGAGGAGAATACCTTGTTTTAGTGAACCCCAATATGTAGACATTCCTTTTCTTGCACATACAATAGGAATTTATTTTACCATTCAAATCCAAGATTTAATCAAGATTTCAATTCCATAAACAATACTCCAAAGTAATATTTCTCCAAGAAAAAAATCACACAAACATAAAGGGAGGGGAAGGGGGGAGAGAGATTGAGAATTTCACACAATAAATAAGGGGGTGACCATAATAGTGGGTCACAAACTTGGGACATTTCATTTTTGGATTCAAATGGAGATGATAAGTGAAAAACACTTTTGTTCAAAGGTATTTGTTCAAATGGAGGTACCTGTTGGCAATTGACACTCTACTGGTTAGGTTTCATTATGTTGTCATTGACGGCAACATGATTTTGGGTTCCGGCTTCATATGGTGTACCGACAGGCACTTCACAGACTCTACATCGACACCGACATCGACAAGATATAAGATTTCTTTGGTCACCGGCAATGCAAGCCAACATGGTATAGTAAAGGTCATCGATAGTGGAGGTCGACACATTTGGATCCGGCATCGACAACTTGGTTTAATGCTTATTCATTTATGCTATGGTCGACATGTAAATATGATATTGTATTTATCCTTGTAAGTCGGCATAAGGCATAAATTTGTATAGGGTATATAGGGGAGATTGATTAGATCATTTTGGTAGAATAAGAGAATAGGGATAGACATGTGGAATGGATATTTGGATGTAATGTAATGCGAAATATATCAAAGAGACTATGTATGTGAGGAATTCATTGTAAGGGTTATTCCGGTACTGAGGTTTAGGGTTTTAACTGGAATAGACATAGCTTAAACCGAAACTGTATTCTGGCATAGGAGATGCTATACTAAGCAGTTCACACTTCTCCGGATTGTTGTCTCAATTGTTATGTAGTCATTGAGACTCCTATTGTGATGAGCAATGTGCTCTAGGCTGTAAGCCTTCCTGCAAGTACGGGGCCATCATATATTGTAATATCTCTTCATGTGGCCAGTGAATTGATATTGTGGGTCACAAATCCCACCATGGTTTAGGTTTTCCATGTATAAATTTGTGTGTTATGGTTCTCATTTATGTGTTTGGCTTATTGGTTGCATTACTTCTTTTAATTCTATTTATATCGGTATACCGGTTGGTGTATGTATGCTTTGTTAAGGCTAAAATATTCTATTTTGATATAACACTGATTCACCCCCCCTCTCAATGTTATTGGTTTCCAACAATTGGTATCAAAGCCTTGTGCCTCAGAGGAAGTTTAACAGCTTGAGGAAGATCTTGAAACCGAAATCATTGAATATGGCTTTGGAGAAGCAGCTTGAGATGACACTTGAAGATTATGATGCTGAAAGATTAAAGAACTTAAAGCTACAAAATGAGTTGAATTATGCTAAAGAATTTATTCTTGTCCTGCAAGAGAGACTATCATTTGTTCAAGCTAGGAGGAAGGAACTTTTGCAAAATCAAGATGATGAAGAGAAAAATGCACTTAAGGAACAATGTCATAAATTGAGTTAGGAGAACATAGTTATGAAGAATGAAATGCAAACTATGACTATGAGGTTGTCCAAGGATATTGAGGACAGAAAGAAAAAGGAAGAAAATCTTGTTGTATCCCTGAAGAACAAATTTAAAGAATGTGGTAGGTTGACTCATGAAAATGAGATATTAAGGTCTAATTTGGTACAATCCCGGAGCAATGAGCAAGAGCTTGAGAGACAAATGACAGTACTAAGAGATGACTTAATTTCTGCAAGTGAGTACAAAGAAAAATTCAAGATCAACTCAACACAACTTGATGAGTTACTGAAGAGACAGGCAGATTGGAGATTCCAATGGACTTGGATTTGAGCAAGGACAGAGTTCCGGTACTGCTAATGAAGATCAAAACCATAAGGAACCGGTAAGGCAATTCAATGCTTATAAATTCAATGGTAGATGTTTTGTTTGCAATAGATTTGGTCACATGGGTAGGCAATGTAGAAACAGAGCAAATCAGAACCCCGATTCTGCTCCTGGTAAATGTTCTAAATGCAATAAAATTGGTCATAAGATAGAAGATTGTAGAATGAATGTAAAATTCTATGCTTGTGGAAAATTTGGACATATGGCTAATCAATGTAGGTCAAGCAATTTCACCGGTTTCAGCAAGGTAATTCAAAAGAACAATGTTACATGTTATGCATGCAATGAAGTTGGACATATTGTTAAGTTCTGGAGAAGCAAAAATCCACCAGTTGGCAATGGAGGATCAAATGATAAAGGCAAAGAGAAGGTTAGTGAAATCTAGAAAGATCATACTTAGAGATGGGTTAGAAAGACTGAAGAGCAATCATTAGATGGGAATGTCTTGGTTCCCTATTCGACATAAGAGTCTACTCCTACATCGACAGTGAGATCATCTGGTAACTAAGGTAGATGCCTTAGGGGTAGGAAAATTTCATGGAAGATGATGCATATGCCCCTGGAGGAGATTCTAGAAGATGTTCCAGATATTGGAGAGGATTATCCGGCATTGATATGTTCAGAGTGAGATCCGGTGTCTTTCATTAACAGTCATTTATGTCAACAGAAAATTAGGGTTTTCTCGATGGATAAAAGGTCAATTACACTTCATTATTATTCACCCAGCATTCAGAGAGATTTCAGAGTGATTCAAAGCGACTTAGTGCAATCAGAAGCTATTCAGAGGCAATCAGATTTCTTCTTGAACGATGACACCGACATCTGGAAGGATTTGTTATAGGTTTTCATTGGAAGGATTTTAAAGTTATTTTTCTTGAATCATGGAATCGAGATCATCTTCTACTCCTATTTTCATTGCAAATCCAATAGTAGTAGAAGTTAAGGACCTCCCTAGGCCAATTTTCAAATGGTATCCACATGTGGCTACCAAGGAAGATTTGGTTGGAGCGTTTTCTCGCGTTCTGGAGGGAGTGGTATATGTGGAAGATGTTAGGGCCTATATTCATTGTCATATAGAGGACTTAGGCACTTCGGAGATCAAGGGGATGTATATGAATGAACTCATGGGAGAATTTGGTAAAATCAAACCGACATATCAACACATCTAAGATCTAGGGTTCATTGATATTCTGGATATTCCGAAGTTCGAGGATGAAATAGTCAGATATGTACTAAGTAGAGTACATGGGGAATTCATATGGCTCTAGACCAACCCTGCAAAATCACTAAGCAAACCATCCGTGCAATTACTGGTTTGCCATCGGTAGGGCAACATCTGGATAAGAAAGTATCAAGTGACTTTGTAAGGAAAATCACCAGTGCCACATCAAACAAGAGATCGATGAAGGTGAGCACCATCACTGACACCAACATCAAATTTGGAAGCATGATCATAGGCTACAAGGTAACTTAGTCTAACCAACTGAATTCAGTTTCCAGTTCATGTATTTTGGCTGCTTATAGGATGATGAGAGAAAATATCAAGTTAGATCTTTGTGACTGGATGCTTGAGGAGCTATTGATCAATTTTGGGAAGATTAAAGGTGAGAAGAAGGGCACCTTCTAGTATGGAAATCTGTTAGTCTGCTTAATGTTATACTTTTTGAATGATACTCCCAGTTCTGGAAGGAAGCAATGGGCTTTTGACATCTCGGTAGGAAGACAACTTAAGCAATCAATTGCTGCATTGGGAAGTCTTAGAGATGATAAGGTATGGGGTTACTTTAAGGATTTTCAGAAATCTATGAGGTCTAGAGTAAGGATACTTGAGAAAATAGTAGAGAAATACTCTATCGACATTTGTTTCATGGTTAAGAAGGATGAGACCCTCATGGAGGTAGTCAAGCCCTGGAAGATTTGGATAGCTGAAATGGGCTATGAGGTGGATGCATTAATTCTTGATGCATATGCTAAAATTCTACTTGATGCAGATATAGATGAAGCAGAAAAACCTTGTGGAACAACACAACACAATACTCTTGAGGTTGAAACTGAGTTCAACAGAAAGAAGAGGAAAAAACAAGAAGGTAAGGCAAGAAAGTTTGTACAGGAGGTTTCAAAGGACATTAAGGCACTCATTGATGCTATCCCGGAGAAAGGGAGAAAGAGGAAGGATCCGGTAGTTCACATTGAACCCATGACTACAGATAATGAACCTAGAGATGACACACCATTAGCATTCAAAAGGGTTGTGAGGAAGAAACCGAAAGAACCTAAAATGGAAGCAAAGAAACAACTGGTTAGGAAGGTCACCATCAAATTACCAACACGAAACCAAAGGTTACACCATCAGCTACATCTGGTACTACCAGAAAGAGGAAGAAGAGTGACATTGATTTGGCACTAGAGACTGGTAATGCAACAATTATTCTGCCTAAGACCTATGTTGAAATTGTAGATGAAATAACTAAGGATGGGATGTTGAAAAATGTTAAATCTTATTATGATACATTTGAAGACGATGAACTGAGAGAGGTAGAGGAAGCAATTCTTCTATATTTAGATATCTATAAAAAAGCATTAATTGAAATAGAAAATCAAATACTGACAAAGCTATACAACATGTTAGATGCTAGAAGGTTATCTGCAATGCAAGAAGACAAACACATTAAGATGAAAGAAATTTTAGCTATATGTGTTTCTATAACTCTAGATGAGATGGAGAAGACAATTGAGGCTACAGATAGAAAGGTATTAAAAAACAAACACAAAATAACTAGCCTAATGTTAGGAAGAATGAATGAGATAATAAAGAAAACACAAAAGGGTTGGATAAATTTTTTGGGAGAACATAGAGGATTCTCAACTTCACTGGAGACAAAGATTGATACTGTAGATACACTGGTTGAAGGGAAAGGTAAAGGAATTATGGGTACTCCACCCTCAGTTTTGAAGAATATCAAGATAATGGAGATTGAGCCACCAATTAACATAAATGTACAAACAAATACAGGGACACTGGTTAATGCAGAGAACATTATACACGATACTAACATTGAGGACACTTGTCCTCCAGATACTAATGTACAAGTTGAGGATACTATTCCTAGAGAGGAACCAACAGTTGTACAGAGTGCACCAAGTGGCGAAGCCACCAGTGCAATTGAGGAGACAATACAAGTTAAATCACTAGAGAAAACATGGGAATCCGGTAGGGAACCAGTTGCTAGCACATCATTATTGACAATTGACACTTATCTAGTGGAAAAGAAAAACATCACAAAGATGAGTCCCACAGAGCTGACGATGATGGTTGCTCAGAAACTGATGAAGGAGGGAACCACAGACAAAGGGATTATAGATCAATCCCTAACTATTTTGCACAGATTGGTCCTGGAATGTAAGATTGAGAATGAAACGAGCCCTTTTGGAAAGCTTAAGATAATAAAAGAACACATCTCTAAATATTTTCAATCATTACAACAGATCTCTAACCGGCTAGCACTTGAAAAAATCACTTTGGCTAAGAGAGCTGCTTTTGATCAGATCATTGATAGAGAGAAGAAAAAGATTGAGGAGAAGTTAATTTTGATAGAAAATTATTTGAAACAAGGTACTAATATATACAAGGTATGTTGCAATACATGAATTCTTACAACAAAAGTAGATGAAAAGATAAAAGAGGTACAAGACAAAATTGCTAGTATTGCTAACTCTTTTTATGGACTAACTTCACTAACAACATCTATTGATGGACACATTTTGACTTTGGCTTGAAAAGGAAAGAGATAAGATCATTCAGAGAGCCAGAAGTCTCATAGGTTTGGTGAGTCCAAGATTAGATTCACTTGGCGCACATAAGAGGGAATGCATGGATATGCTTGGTGAGCCCACACCGGCAGAAGTTAATGAGAAAGAATCACTTGCATATTTACTGAGTGGACTTGTATCTATCTCCGACACATTCAAAACCAGCTGGGATACTTATGTGGAGTTATTAGAGAAAGCTTACCCGAAAATATTGAAATTGGTCAAGCTTCGATAAGACATTTTTGGAGATATTCAATGTACAATTATTATTCTTTGACATTCTTTTTATAATTTTTGGGAATTGATGTCAAAGGGGGAGTAGTATACATGTGAAAAATAATGAAGGGTTGCATACATTAGGGGGAGTTACAGAGTTTTTGGAATTTTGGATCATTTTGCATATTCAGCTCAGGGGGAGCAGGGCAGGATGAAACCGACAGTTGAAACCATGACCATTTTTCACATGAGTGTTGCCATCAATGCCAAAGGAGGAGATTGTTGGCAATTAAAACTCTACTGGTTATGTTTCATTATGTTGTCATTGATGGCAACATGATTTTGGGTTCCGACTTCATATGGTGTACCAACTGGCACTTCACAGACTCTACACCGGCACCGACATCAACAGGATAGAAGATTTCTTTGGTCACTGACAATGCAGGCCGACATGGTATAGTAAAGGTCATCGGTATTGGAGGCCGACACATCTTGGATCCGGCATCGACAACTTGGTTTAATGATTATTCATTTATGGTATGACCGACATGTAAATATGATATTGTATATATCCTTGTAAGTCGACATAAGGCATAAATTTGTATAGGGTATATAGGGGAGATTGATTAGATCATTTTGGTAGAATAAGAGAATAGGGATAGACATGTGGAATGGATATATGAATGTAATGTAATGCAAAATATATTAGAGAGACTATGTATGTGAGGAATTCATTATAAGGCTTATTCTAGTACTGAGGTTTAGGGTTTTAACAAGAATAGACAGAGCTTAAACCAGAACTGTATTCTGGCATAGGAGATGCTATACTAAGTAGTTCACACTTCTCTGGATTGTTGTCAAGATTGTTATGTATTCAGTGAGACTCCTATTGTGATGAGCAGTGTGCTCTAGGCTGTAAGCCTTCCTGCAAGTGCAGGCCCATCATATATTGTAATATCTCTTCATATGGCCAGTGAATTGATATTGTGGGTCACAAATCCCACCGTGGTTTTTCCTCTTTGAGGTTTTCCATGTATAAATCTGTGTTATGGTTCTCATTTATGTGTTTGGCTTATTGGTTGCATTACTTTCAATTCTATTTATACCAGTATATCAGTTGGTGTATGTATGTTTTGTTAAGGCTAAAATCTTCTATTTCGGTATAACAATGATTCACCCCCCCCCTCTTAGTGTTATTGGTTTCCAACAGTACCTTCATTCAAAGATGAGTAAAAAACTGTCTTTTTTGAGGGTAAAAAAATATTCAAATAAAAGTAATTTTTGAAATTGAAAAAGGGGACTTTCATTTGAAGGTCCTTTTTTATTCCTTTTATGGAAATTTTCATAAAAGAAATATAAAGGAACCTTCAAACAATTTTTAAAAATTTGTTTCTACCCCTTTTTTTCCAATTTTGAAAATTACTTTTGTTCGATGTTTTTTAACAATTTTTTGTTTGTGGAGCGAAGTACAATCTGTAGATGAAATCTCAAAAATCACTATTTCACATCATCTTAAAATTCTTAATGGTTTAGTTGCTATAGGTGTGAAAAAAGTGAAAATTTGGTCAAAAATATCAATTTCAATGTTCCACTTTGACCAAAAAGTGGGACATACTATTGTGGACTGCCCCATCACTATTTCTAATTTCCTTTACCTTTTTGTTTTCTTTAAGATCCCTAAACCCTTTAGATTTTTACCCTCCCATACACTTTCAAGCAAGATATTTTTCACAGTTTATCTACACACCTAGATCTTTCAACTTGAATATCTCATTTCAATATTTTCATTTGAGTTATTTTCAAAGAGGCAATAAAAAAGATGATGCATAACATTATCTCAATTTCAAATAATATAATCCATTTTATTTAAATATATAGTAAACTATTTTCAACATATGATCAAAAAATGCATGAAATATTTTACCATGACATACAAATAGATAATTTTGACCTAAGAATAAAGGATATTATGAAAAACCTTAACATAATGATTTCAAAAAATAAATAAACACCAGTACTAGAAGAGCTAACTAAACACATGAAAAGTAATCATACAAATAAAATTTTTAGCACAAACATAATGATCTAGAATCCACATAGATTTAAAACTTGGTTTCATAGGGTTTAAAATAGACTTAATGGGGGAAATTCATAAAAACATATTTACCAAGTCAAATAGTCCAATTAACTAGTATCACAACTTTTAATTAAAATATTAGGCACATTGGCACAATATATGATAGTTGACACACAACATAAAACATGCAAGACGCGATAATCAAATAAGTACTATAATAGTAAAATATGATCAATATTAATCATAAATAAAAATACACCATCTCATAAAATCCACATTGTTAAACTAGGAGTTATAATCACATATCAACATATAGATAAAATAATCAAGTTAAATCACAACTATAGCTTCAAATATTAGATCATAACATTTGTATCCTTAATGCATAGTAAAAAAATATTGATGGTAATACAAAATACCATCAACAGTAAAATGTCGGGATCAAAATCCAAGACCTAGAAGTATAATAAGACACAAATGCTTAGGGCCTTATATATTTACCTCCATTTCTTATTACCCTAACTTTGTCCAAGTCTCTCCTCATTTCCTTTGCTTGAATACGAGTTATATATTCATTTAGAACGAAACATGAACCTTTCAAAAGTGTCATATTTACTAGAATTTGATACTTGTCCTCTATTTTATTATGATATTATAATAGGCTTGCTATTGTCTTCTCTTATATTTCCTATCCTATATGGTTGAGATATTTATCATTTCCATTTTCATTTATCTTTGAAGATGTTTGTTGTGATAATTATTGTGTTATTATGAATTCTAGTTGATTATCTTTATGTCATAAGGCATGATAATATACCTAGCACCATATGCATGCAATACATGTAAACATTCATTGCAATAGTCATGGTTAGGGAGCCTTATTAGGAGCTCCAACCATGTATCCCACTCAACATAAAATTAATCACATATTGATTAAATAATGAATAATATCCACAATCACAAAAATCAAATTCTTTATTTAAACGATTAATATGTTTCAAGATTTTTTAACATCACATGCATTCGTAGGAAAAACTCGTGAGAATCTTCACATTACATCCATCTTGGGTTCCTTCTTAAGTGCCTACTTGTTCAAACCTTCTCTAATGGATATGCCCTCTCTCTCTCTCTCTCTCTCTCTCTCTCTCTCTCTCTCTCTCTCTCTCTCTCTCTCTCTCTCTCTCTCTCTCTCTCTCTCTCTCTCTAATTGTGAGCTTCCTTTCTCTTATTGACTTCCCACAAGCCTTCCCAATCTTAGCTGAAAATCTATTCTTAGTTAGCTCAATATTTTGGTCTATGCCTCCCTCTCTCATGACTAAATAGCCCTTGTGCATAATTTTGTCTTTCCTTTATTCTTTCATGTGGGTAGTTCAACCTTTAGAAGAGGAAGTTGAACTATTATTGAATGGTTCAACTAAGATCTACTATGATTCATCTTCTAGAAGATCCTCCAAACTTTTCATTGGTGTTTCTTATTATTGGTTAGAGCCTTCATGCCCATTACGAACTCTATCAAAAAATTTTAGTTACCTTAGAGGCATCCAATCGCTTTAACAACCACTGTTTCCATCCATTGGCAATTTTGATGTCCTCAAGAATTGACTATGTCATCAAGGTTTTGAGATTCACTTGAAAGCCATGCCCTTAGTTCATTGTAATCTTCTTCGAGGATCTCATCCCCATCAAGAACTTAGTCCTTCTCCAAACTTATCAAATTTTCAACCTTTTGTAGGAACTTTGAGCTACTTTACATTGTTAGCTCGATTTCCACTTGCTCAAGAGGGTTCCTAAAACCTACCCGAGCTTCAATAAATGCCTGGGAACTCAACATTTTTTTAAAGTTTAAATTTCATCACTTCACGCATGTGATCAAGGGTTCTTGGCTTGATAGAAACTAAAAAAACCTTTTCAAATTAATTGAAGAGCCTTAAGAGTTTGGGATGTTATTAGTGGTTCAAAATTGACTGGGAACAAGGTGTTATTGATGATTTGATGAGGAACCAAAACCTATCAAGGGTTTCGAGGGTTCTCAGAACACCTCAAACCCACAACTTGTTCTAGAGGAGGTTGAAACCTCTGAATCATCATAACTTGCTTAATATTTATCTTTGTTTTCACCAAGTCAAGATTTTGGTACCCATTAGGCTCCTTTATAAGGAGTCTTCATTTTTCTTGAATTTCAACCTAAAATTTCTCCTAAAGCAAACACACTAAAACCAATTAAAAACTCCAAAACTAAAATATAACTATGTTGGAAACTTGAGTTATGTTGAGTTGTATTGTCATTGATGTTAACTTGTCTGGTGTAATAATTGATGTCATTGTGTGTTGTAGATGGTCCAAAAGTGAGTGTTCTGTTGTTGTTGTGTGGTCTGGTGGTGATGTTGAGGTGTTTCTGGAAGTCTGGTGTAGTGAAAGTTTCAATATGAAGGAAACAATATTTATATATAGGAAAGAGTATTTAATACATCCCAATGAAAGAATGCTTTGCATTCCTTTGGTTTGTGAAGATTATGAATTGCAGTTCTAGATTCAATGTTTTTGATCTGTGTATATTGCACTATCATATTTTCAAGTCTTCTATTGATTAGATGGTAGAATTGGTTGTTGCTATTTTTGACAGTGAGACTGTCTATCAAAACTAGTATGACAATGCTTGGCAATTCTCAAATATATGGATTCAAGTGTTGCAGCTTGGAGGACATGTTCATTTGGTTTGTGCAGTTTTCCAGTTCAGTTTTTGAGTGCTAGTTTTGTTGGCGAGTGAAGTTATGTTCTTCTGTGTTCAGTGTTGTCAGTTGGTTTGGTTTTTGATAGATTGAGTTGGTTTATCTTATTTGGATCATGCTCTTTTGGTTCAGATATGCATTGAATGTTGAGATTGGATGTTGATATGGGTCTCACCATAGTGTGCATAGATCCACATTGTGTATTTTGCATTAGAGGATGCTTTTGGTCCGATTTGTTAATGTGCTTTATTGTTTATCTACACGTTTCATTTGATCTTGACTTTGGAGTATATGTTAGCATGTGTGGTTCATTGGAATTGTTTTAGAAGGATGTGTTGTGATGTGTTTGGGTCCCCTTTATCTCCTAGAGTGGACCGCATTATGTGTTATTGGTCTGAGTGGCCTAATTTATGTAATATTGTGTTTGTGGTCGACCTAGTTGAGGGTTTTTATGAATGATCTTGTATATATATAGATGTGCAATTGTATGAGTTGAGGTATGGAATGTGCGTGAATTGATGTGAAGTGGATGTGAATGATATGTAGGCAGATTTGGTGCAAAAGTCAGTTTGTGAAGAGCTTTGATGATGATATCTTCAATGTGACAGTGTTTTGAGACAATGCTTTTTGTTAGATGTGTTTGCCATGGTATTGGATGCTTGACACAGTGGTTTAAGGAAAATTTCATGATCAAGAGATCTTATTCATTTCAATATATTTGTTCCTTGTACCTGCCAGAAGAAGGTGTGTTCCTTTTGGCAGCTTGTGCAATCCTTTGTATCTTACCCTGAAATAGTGAGTCTTAGTAATGCAAGTCCCTTCTATCTTTCCCTAAGGTTGTGTGCCTTATCTTGTAAGTCCAATTTGGTGCAGTGAGCTCCTTGGCATTGAGCCTAAAACTTTATAACCAGTTATTCATATTGTGAGTGTGATTCTCACTATAGTTTATCTATGTTTAAGGTTTTCAACGTAAATATGACATTCATGTGTTTATTGTGCTTTGAGCTTTCATGTTTCATAATTGTAGTAATAAGCTAATTGTGGTTTGAAGTTTGAAAGATCATAAGTAGAGTACTTAGAGGTCTGAACTGATTCTCCACCCCCTCTCAATTATGGTGGGATCAACAAACTATTTATTAGAATGAACATTGAACTTGTAAATATTTTTTATTGATGGTAATTGCTTGTGCACTTAGATGATCCCATGCCATTTATGCCACATATTACAAAAATCTAACTAGCACCATACATATTTGAGATTTGTCATCACCTTGTCTACATAAATAGTGCACCATACATGTTGGACGCTTGTTAACATAAATGTGAAGCCAAATTGATAACTTGTATAAATACTTGATTCATACACTTCGTAAACTAGAAGAGATAACAAACTCTCATCATATCTCTATGTAAATTTCCTCTATTTAATCTAAATATAATTAATATATCTATCAGAAGTATTCTACATTCAAATGTATTTTGATATACATATCTCTTTATATATTTTATGATCTCATTGAATCACTATTGATTCACCTTAAAAATCAGATCACAAATATATAAAAAGAATAGTAACATACAAATAATCTCACTCAAAACAAAAAGAAAATTCCCTAATTATAATGATCCAACCCCATTCAAAACCTTAAAAACTTTTTCTCAATTTCAATTTTTATTCACTCAACCCCAACATTTCAAAATAAAATAATTTCACCATATTATAAATCAAAACAAAAAGTTAAAAAAACTTTTCCTGAATCTTTCAACAAAGATAAACTTTCGTTCCATCAATCACATTAAAGCCCCTCCTTTAATTTATGCTTTCATGGCGGCTAACAAAAAAGTGTAGGCCTTTCCCTTGTTATGTGGTCCACAAACAAAATCAATATCATACAAAAGGGAGTGATTTCATTGCTTTTACAAAGGATCTTTTGTTAAACAAAATGTACATCGACCCCAACACCATGCAAGTTTTGTCGGTGGTATAGCAAGAGTTATGAGTGTGGACCAAAGCAACTGTCCCTTTAGAAATCTTGTGCTTGCCTTTGAGAACGACAAGTGGAAGTAAAAACCAATAAAAACCTTCATTCATGGAACATAACCTTATTCCAATACAATGCATCATCATAAAGAAAGATTTGCACCATACCTAAATTTGGTCATATGTGTAGGGTAGAAATTATGTGTACTTGTTTGGTTATATTGTGAATCTTTGTATTGATGGTTGAGTAGTGATTTGATTTCAATTGTCTTATGTGAATTAGTGTATTATCATATTATTGCAGGGAAAGAGTATAGTGGTGCATCGTATTCCAATAATCAATTATTCATTGTGAGTTTAATTTTTCAATTACTAAAAGCTAAAAAATGATAATGAAAAGTTCTTTAATAAGTTTCAAATGTATCAATAGTCGATTGTTTTTTTAGCTTTTTCGACCCATAATTGATCCATTTGTGCACTACTGTTGTGACATTTGTGCACAACTATTGAGATATTTGTCCACAAGTATTGGCAATTTTGAGCGGATGGTTATTGGAACATCTTTAAGAAGGTATCCGTTAACACTTTGAAATATGTATTTTTCGACCTTTGTGTGTATAATTGATCCAACAACATGCATGTTATGACTCAGAAGCCAAAACCTTAGTTATAAGCAATTAAGTCGCATACAAAGACAACAAAAAAATTGTTGAAATCCGATGTACCGTTTAAGATCTGTGGGTGTACGAAATTAGCTATAATCACTATTCATACACTTCCCCTGAAATAAAAAATATATTTTTCTATATATATATATAAATATATATAAATAATTAATTCAAAATAAATACATATTATATCTTTGATAAAATTGATAATTGTTACAACACATCTTTTATAACAAAGTTATATAAAAAACTAAATTAGTTTTGAATTTCTAGTTTAATACTATATTATTATCCATCATATAACAAAAATCTTCATTATTATAATATCTATTAATCACTACTCTATGTCTACAACTTTATTGAAGTCTATGGGTTGTCAGGATAATTTTTCTTATGAATTCACTCCAGAGTAGATAGAGTTTATGTAAAATACTATTCAATTTTCTTTTGATAATTATAATATTTCATGGGAGGCAAAGTTTTTGCTTTCATCAATTATAATTTTTTAATTTAAAATTCAGTTTGAAAAGTATTTAAATTAAGAATGTGATAAAATTTGGCTTCAAGTACATTTAAAGTAATAAAGAGTTTTTAAATGTAATAAAGAGTTTTTAAATGTAGAGGGGAAAAGTATATATTCTATTTTTTATTTTGCGTGTGTGTTTTTTTGGATGTTTTTATACATGATTTAACATCTAATTTTGTTGTTTTGTTGTGTCTTTGATCTTAAGCTTGAATCTAAGATTCTACTCTATAACATATTTTTCAATTCAAAATCTCATCAATTCAATTATCATTAGTTTCTCCATCCTAAACATAATTATACTTGTAATTTTATTGTGTGGACAAGATTGAGGGCATAGTTGCATCCCCAAATTTTAAAATTGAAATTCTAACTTTCTAAGGTTAACAATCCCAAGATATGAATGTTAGTCATCTACACAGGCACCAAAATTTTTAAATTGTGTATCCAGATTTGTTATAAAACAAAACCATACTAATAAACTTTTAAAATAAAAATCAATTAAGAGATTACAAAGAATTCTCCCTTATAGAAATTAGTCATCAATCATCATATACTAACAGTAGACATTAACAATAATTTAATTGATATTCATTATTGCTTCTACTATCAATGCTAACCATAAATATATCCATTAGATACCATCACACATCTACTTATATCAAACATTAACAACATTCAACAATCAACTCAATGGTTGTTTGCCTATTGCCATTGATGTCATTGATGTAGTATGGTTTGGCATATATGTCATTGATGTGGTCCAGTTCGACATACATTATGGTCTGGTTGTTTGCTCAAGTATATTATATGTACAAAGTTTGTACACTTGTTTTGGCATTTATCTTATGTAGTTTAGTGATCCAGTAAGGAATCTTAGGTCCAGTCCCATCCAAAAATGTTGAAGGCATGTTCTGCAAGGCAATTTTGGATCCAGCCCTATCTGGATATGATGGAAGGCGTATTCTACATGGTGTTTTGGATTTAGGAGTGTAGCTAACATTGTATGGAGTTATTTTGCAGTAGTGTGTGTGTATATCGATCTCATCCCTTCTTTGGTTGAGCTAACTTATCAATTTTTTTGGTACGAATATATATAACCAACAATTTTGCAAGATATAGATATAGTTGTTGAAAAACAACTAATGTGTACATATTGTATATGCGACAGTTTTGTGAATGCAAATTTTTTGTTTAGGCAACATATGTGCAATGGATGTAAAAGTGTTTTGTATGCTTCAATGAAACTATGTCTCATGCATATGTTAGATGCAATTCTAGTAGTTCAATTTTGTACTTCGGCTATAAACCTATTATCCAACAATAAGGCTCTTTGTATTTGGGTAGTGAGCCCCCATCGACAATGAGTCATCCTTATACTGTGTAACTGGTTACATATTACACTATACTTGAGAGTTCATCATCTTCGCGGTTTTTCCCATGTTGGGTTTTCCACGTATAAATCCGATGTTACGTGTTTTGTGTTAATTTTCTTTACTACATTTAAATTATGTTATGTGATTAGTTAGTTAAATTTTTTAATAAGTTCAAGGGAATACTGATTCACCCCTCCCCTCTGTATTCCAAATATTCAACAATTGGTATCAGAGTCAAGTCCCTTGGAAGAGTTTAACCACTTGAAGGAGATCCAAAAAGTTGAACTTATGGATTTAAGTGAAGATCTTAGGAATGCTCTTGAGGATCTTGAGGCAACAGATAGTGAAAACCAAGATTTGAAAGAAAATATCTGGTTGGCCAATGAATGAATTAAGAAGCTAAGAAAACAAATCTGTAAATTTAAATTAAGGCATAAAGAAGTTAATGAAGAACTCAAACAAGAAAATAGTGTTATCACATATCTAAAAGCCAAGAGTGAAAATAATGAGAAGACCAAGGAGTACTTAAACAAAATAGTGAAAATCAAATCAAAGGAGTGTGAAAAGATAAAACAAGAAGTAAAAACTCTAAAGACGGATCCAGAGAAAGCAAAAAAGAAAGAAAACAAACTTTGTTCTGGTAAGTCTGTTAAGATGATAGCTGCGAAAGTGCCATTCGAAAACAAAAAGGATGCAAGATTAGAATCTAGCGAATGCTCACAATCCAACATGAATCACAAAGAGGATCCATCTTCGACAAAGGCATTAGAGTCCAACAAATCCACTAAGGAGGATAAAGGTAAATCACCAGTTGAACAACATGTAAGTAAAAGGAACACCTTCTTTAATGTCTCTTGTTATAAATACAATAAAATAGGTCATAGAGCAATAGAATGTAGAAATAACATGAATCGAAATTCTAATTTCTTCTCAAGTAGATGTTATGCTTGTAATAAATGTGATCACAAAGCTAATCAATGTAGGAATCCAATCATAAATCAAAAAAAAAAAAAAACCATTTTGAAGGTCCCTATCATACATGAAATATTTTTGCACATAAAGCTAACTAGTGTAGGTCAAGACAAGCTCCGGTAAATATCAAATGCTATAACTGCAAGAAATCCGGACACATGGAAAGGCAATGCAGAAGGAATGAGGTTAAAGCTCCAAATAAACCAACAAAGAGAGTCAATGTAGAATAAGTGAAGGCTGAGATGAAGAAGATTTAGAAAAAGAAAGAAACTATGGATGAACCTAGCTTTGATGTAGGTAATTCATCTAAAAATTGAAGAACATGTGGCTTTGGCCCAGGGGGAGTAATCAAAGAAATATCTTTTTTTCCCCTACCAAAGAAAGAAAGGTTGCAGTGGTAGCCTAGCAGAGAGTGTAAAATTTTGGAAAAGTGCGTTAAGTTATAACTCATCATAGAAATCTGGCATGTCAGTGCAAAAATCAACATAGTGGATGACAATGCATAAGCATTTAATGCGAACTAGTGGATGAAAGGTTAAAAGGGAATTTTCATCAAAGTATTATTTCACAGAAAATCAAAAAAGCATTAGGTGATTGAGGCGATTCGGGTTTCCTGGTGAATCTATCTGAGATGCAATTCATTGAATTTGCTTCCATGGCTACTCTCGTAGTTGATGACATTGCGACTAAGCCTCATCTAGTGTTTGAGAAAAATCCTTACAAGGTGGTGGAGTCTGATCCGGCTGGTGCATTTTCTAGTGTACTAGTTGGAGTTATGTTGGATGAAGATATTTGGGCATACATTCATGTGAGGCTTGATGAATTCAGTCACCATAGGAAAATGTTGAATCTGTGGACAAATGAGATGATGGAAAACAACCTTCAGGTAAAAATTGAATTCAGAACCCTAGTTGAAAAAAAGTTTAATACTTGGAATGATTTTCTGAATTTCTATTATGAAGATAAATGGGTAAGAATAACAATGAGTAGATTCCATGATGAATTCATATGGTTAAATTAGACATATAATATCACTAAGGAAGTAATGAGGATTATTATTGGTTTGAGTGATTCTGGGGCCATTCCTGTTATGAAATTGGCTAAGTTATTGTGCAGTGCAAACAAAAGAAACACCCTTTCAAGTATGGAACCCTATCTCTATGTATTATGTTATATGTTTTGCAATAAATTATTGGTCAAGGAAGATTACTTTGGTCACTGGACAGACCAGTAGCTCATCAGATTGCGAAATGGTTGAAGAGATTCCCTAATGATGAGATAAGGGAAAATGTGTTAACCACCTATTTCTTTTTCTTTCAACTCAACGTACATAGGAGACAAAGAATTACTAAGGAAATTGTTGAAAAGTACAAAGAAGATGCCACCTTCATATTCACAACCGACAAATGTTTCATGGAGGCTATCATCCCAAAGAAAATTTGGATTCCTCCATTTGGTTATGAGGTTACTGAGGAAATGATAGAGGGTACAACTCAAGTGTTGCTGAAGATCCCTATGGATGACACACAAGAAAGGTTTGGAACGACAGTTGAGAAGTCCTTGCGCATCCACATGGAACATTCCAAGAAAACCCATGAAAAGAATGTGAAGAAAGTTATCCAAGAATGAATGGATAAAGAAATATAATTGAAGAGGATATTTCAAAGTATAGGCATTCCAAAAGATGAGCTAGATTATCCGTAGCCTCTGCCAAATAAAATCCGAAGGTACTTCCTCCATCTAGATGCCTCAAAGAAAAGAAGTAGAAATATGTTAAAAGGAAAACCATAGAAATTGAGTCTGAGGATGAAGAAGAACTAGAGAAATACTGGATACACATCCAGAAGCCCAGAGTCAAGAAATTCAAGAGACCCCTTGATGTAGATAGCATTTTCAAATCAATTGCACAAGGAGTAAGCTTGAAAAAGGTAGGGGATCTCTAAAATGAGGCTAGTAATGAACATAAAGATAGTATAGTAAAAGCCTTTTTACTATATTGTGTTAAGTTAGAAGCGGTTGTAGAAGAATTTATAAATGATATACCAGATGAATTATGGAAAGAATTAATTAGAATTAGACAAATTGCAAGAGAAGAAGAACAAGTCATTAAGGATCCTGATTTTGATTTTATTGGTTTTTCTCTTTTGGAAGAAAACAATGCCAGTCTTATAGAAGCCCGTAAGATTCAATTAAGGACAAATAAAAGTTTGGGTAGTCTTATGTTAGGAGAACCGATGCTAGAGAAAAACTTAAGGAAGAAGTCACTGAAAAGATAATAGCTATAGCTAAGAACCATGGAATGTTACCAAATGCTGACTTCTGTACCCTTGCTGGTGAGTTTGAGGATGTGAATACTGATCCTATAGATAATGTGCCTATTATGAATGATGAGATGAATGTACCTCAAAAATTTGTTGATCCTTCAACAAACACTAATTTTGGAAAGGATAAAGAAGTTGAAAGCTCAAGTGATAAAGTTCAATAAGGTCAAGTGACAACAAAATAAGAAAGTCGTGAATCTGAGCCCACAGTTGCATCAGAGGAAAAGACAAAGAATTAGAACACTGTATTAGATGGAAAAGGGTCTGAGGCTCTGACTGTGATTGGTACTAGTTTTGGTACAATTGATGACTCTTGGAAGAGTCTGTTCGTCTCACCTTTGAACACTCAACCCATAACTTCTTCTAAATTGATAGTTGACTTCTCTAAGGTTGATTCAATACAAAAATATCAAATTGGATAAATTTTTTTATCTTCCTCTAGATAGGACTCTATAGGTGAATCACAAAAGAAAGATAAACATGTTGAAGAACTGCTTACTACACTTCATGTTGCTATGCTTGAATGTGAATTATATTTGGCTACCCCCAGTGCTGATAAATGCAAAGTGTTGATAAGTTCATTGAAAAATCACTCAAAAAAATTGAAAGAAAAATATGAGAAGGAAGAGGAAGACAAAGATAAATTATTACAAGAACTTAAAGGTAAATGTGAGAGTGCTCATCTACAACTCTGCAAACTCATCTCATAAGGGAAATCATGTTTGTGAAATGAAAATGTACTTTTATCATACAGTCTTTGGTGGCCAAACACCACAAAAAGTATTAAAGATGAAATAAACGCTATTGAAGACAAAATCCGGCAGGCCTATGCTAATTATTGGTTAACTCAAGATTTATCGGGCTCTGGTAGATTGATTATTGAAGAGTTGCTAAAGAAATATTATGAGCTGTATCAAGAAAGATATAATATCATTCTTCCTTTCGGTCAATTGAGAGACATGAGTAGTGAAAGCATATCCATTATGAACCACACTCTTTCAAAAGCTTTATTGTTCAAGTATTTCAACCTTGATTAAATACAAGAAGTAGAGTAAATGCAAGAATCCCTATAGGCGTAGATTGAATTCATGACATAAGCCATTTCACATTGAGACAAGTATAGAGATTCTTGGACCACACATGTTGAAAAGATCAACCATTTCTCTAGTTAACTTTGGTTGTCTCTCTTAAGGGGAACAAAGTTTATGAACATTTGTTTTCTTGGTTTTGCCCATTGTCATTGTTGTCAAAGGGGGAGCAGTGCAATGTTATGTTATTTATGCAAAACTTTCAAACAATTTCATTTCAGTTGTTGATTCAGTTGTTAGTCTTTAACTTCAGTTTTCCTTTTTGTAGTGCCTCTCCTAGACTTGCATTTTGATTTATATATTAATAGACCTATTTAGACATATGTTTGATGTTTAGATGGTTACTTATGACTTTATTACTATACTAGATGGTATCAATGATGCTAGTTACTTTATGTGGATTTATCCTATTTGATATGACTCATCATGTCTGGAGATTTATATGATTGATGATGCTGGATATACTATATGATATATGATATTTGATGGTTCTTGTGGATTTAGTACGTAGAATCACCTTGATGGATGGACATATTTATATGTGTGCAGTGTTCTTGTGGATTATATGACTTATGATGATATGATGGCACTAACCTTATTTCATGAATATGATTCTATGCAATGTTTTGATGTTATATTGTGTGACTGTCTTCATGAGTAGAGACGATGTCATATCACTTATAGTGAGCATGATATGTCGTTGTGATTCTCTATTATCTGTTTGTTTGTTATGATGCATATGTATCGTATATGTTGTGTTTAGTGGTTGATGCAGGTTTGCAGGTACTAGACATCGACTCCACCTGGCTTCGCATGTCTAAGTGTGTCTCTATCCCAATGACAAGTTGTCAGAGATGGCATAGTTTTGCTCACACACTCTAGGTCTAAGTTGTGTACCTTGTTTGTTGTGCTACGACACAAGTTGATGTTAGAGTCTTCAGTTCTGTTCGTCCCCTTTGGCGTAAGGTGATTTGAGTCTATGTTTATTTATTTGTAGATGTGTGATTGTTTAATTATTTGATATTTCTCTTTGGATTGATTAATGTTTACTTGTTTTAATTATTTATCATTTGATTTATTGTTTAATTGGGATTTAATTATTATTTATTGTTTATTATAAACAATATTGTTATTTATTGTTTAATAACATATTTTAATTGAGTTTTATTAAATGTTGATTATTGGATTTTATATTTACTTTATTTGATTTTATTTTATTTTAACGATGTCTTTTGATTTTCTATTATAATTTACTTATGATTATTTATTTAATTAATATTATTGAATCAAGGCATTGTTATTTTATTATTGGATGTATATTATTATTCATGGATATTTATTTAATTTATGTGGCGGTTTGATATATTGTTATTTATGAATAATAATTTAATTATGGGGTGTACATACTATTAAATTAATTACTTATTTTTCTACCCCTCTTTGGTTATTGGAAATAATATTAATCTACCTACCCCTTTTATTCGATTGGCTGGATGGGGAGGTAGGTAAATTTATTAAATACCTTCCTCGAACTATGCAAAGTTTGGTATAATATATTGTTTAAAGGAATATTTTGATTGGTCGAATTTTTATATTGTTTTGGGCTTGATTTTTAAATAAATTCCGCTTCCTATGCATTCATAGGGGTTGGAATTTTTCGGGAGCTATCGAGATTTTTCTTGAAGAGATTTACTTTGGTTTTGGAAGCAAATTTCTTGAAGGTTCATGCTAGGTTTTGGATTGCGTCATCAGATTTCTACCTTTTTGCTTCTTTTCCAGGTTGGCTTCGTGATTCTCTGCACTCAGCATTTGAATTTGAAAAATTTGTCTACAAGTGCTTTCAAGAAAGATTGTTTGGGGGAAGTAGGAATTTTATTTTAGTTATTATCATTTATTTGATGAAGGAATAGATTTGGGAAAACTTGCATTTAGATTTGTATTTCAGATTCCTTGCAATGCTAGAATGAGGGTTTTTGTGACTATTAAATCTCTGTGATTGTTGATTTATTTTGTTATTGTGTTATGGTAGCTTGCATTGTCCTTCAAAACACTATTTTAGGTTCCCTTAGCGATTGAAGGTCCTTTGCTATGGTCTGCACTTGTCTGGTTATCTTTGCGACACATTTTGGTTCATTTATTCGTCGATTGAAGGCATATTATTGGTTTTATGATCTTTTTGATCTCATGTAAACCCTATTCTATATTCGAGAGGGTCTCTTACATGTTCTGACTTAGTTTCAAACTTTGTTTGTGCCTCCACCTGAATCTGGGTATGTTTAATTAAATTCTTTTCCCGTTTTGCAAATGTTGTTACCAAGTTACAAAAGTGCTAAAAGAAGTGACAAAAATGCCACTTTGGGATTCAAAAGCACTAGAGTAGGAGCAAAAGCACTAAAACAATTTCAACACATTTTTGGATGGTGTTTTGCCCTTTCAGGTTTACTTTTCTTGTTGATTTTGGACTCTAGAGGCTAGGGTTTGTTGTATTGATGGTTTTTGGGAATTGATCCATGCTTTTGAGGTGTGTTTGAATCCTATTTGGGATCCAAAAAATATTTTTGCACTTGTTTGTTGAGGTTTGAAATGTTTCTCCAGCAAGATGTGTGCATCCCTTGCTATTGAGGATGAGTATATGTAGCTCCAACAAGAGGTTATGTTGTGTCTCGCTGTTGAGGACTATGTGGTATCATTGGATTCATATTATTACCCTATTTATGTATTTATATCACTTTTGAGGCTCTTTTTATTGCTGCATTATGATACATTGAGCTTATGGCATGATCTTGTTATATGGCTTTGTATGTATGTGTATAAGTTGTGCTTTATGAATCAGTTTTGTATCAGATTTGTGATGTTATATTGGATGCTTTCCATGTTTATTTTCATGTTGTTGTAAGATGTATCTTGTTATGTTTTTACCCTATGGTCTTGGTCCATGTTTGGGAGAGTGGGCTCTTGCATGTGTTGGACCTAGGTTATGAGCACTAGATCTCTAGGAAGGGGGTCTAGACCTATGGAACCACATGAGGAGTTTATGGTTTAATTTGCAAGTGATAACATTATTATTAATTGATTAGTGGGTTGGGTATTCAGGAATTCACCTAATCAAGATAAAGAATATGATGTTGTATGCCCCAATTGGACAGACCCAGGGAGGTGGTCTTGGGATCCTAGATTGGGAAGACTGTTGGAGCAGTATACCCGATCTCCCTTGAGTGAATCCAAGTTGGAGACATATGCTACATGAGGTTAGCATGTGATGACACTCTAACCCACATGTGTCCATTATCTGTATGCCTTGATTTGTTGTTTGTGCCTCTGGAGGTTGTTTGTTTTGACTTAGCCATGTGATGTATTTGATGCTATTTTTCCTATGTTGGAGTCTCGCGGTGTCATGTTGTATCCTATGGTTGTTAGGTGTCAGCTTAGGTCTTGAGTGTGATTTGGAACCTTTGTCATCTCCTAGCACGAGGGGTGGTTCCTATTTGGTTCCACTTGGTCAAGTGGTTTGATGCCTTCTACCATTGGGATATTCTTCTTTGGATGATAACGTGCATGGACAT
Organism: Cryptomeria japonica; assembly: GCF_030272615.1. NCBI lineage: Eukaryota > Viridiplantae > Streptophyta > Pinopsida > Cupressales > Cupressaceae > Cryptomeria > Cryptomeria japonica. Next base: position 105,991,983 of record NC_081410.1, read on the forward strand.
GGATTTATATTATCTCATCATGTGAATGGATCTTGGGGCATATTCTAAGTAACTCAAATTGATATCAATTAAAATGAAGGTTGCAATTATAGAGAAGATTATGTATTTTGTATAATGAGAACATGTATAATAGGACTTGTAGTAGATTGAATTCAGAATGAGATGTATTGAGTGGGATTGTTGTAATCAAAGATTCTACTGTATATGTTATTTTGATTAGAAAGGAATGAAATGAATGAGACATATAAATGTAATGTATCGTGTACATCTTGTGGATAGTAGTGAATATGTTAGTATTTGTGTAAGCCTTGATTGGAAAGATGTTAAACTTCAATTTTAGTTATCTTGAGACATAGAAAATAAATGTGTAGTTGTAGATTGTATGGATTGTATGACTCTTCAATATGAGGAGATCTATTGAGCTGATTTCTATGTATTAGTGATAATGTTATTTACGATGACTTCTAAATGTGCAATAAGAATGTGTACTTACATAACTTGTATGATTATGCAATAGGATGGGATGTAGCAAAAGAGACTATGTGTTGTTCCATGGGCTCTTTTATATTTGGACTTGATGTTATAGGACTATGTTCTTGTAATAAGATGATGTATTCATATATGGATTATGTTGTAGAAATGCTCATTATGTTGGAAATGAGATCTTATGATGAATTAGAGGATTGAAATATTAGATTGTGCTTATTCTTGTAGGTAATGTATGAATCTTGCATTTGTTTAGTGGCACAAAATCTTATTTGGAAGTAGATAAGTGCTTTCTATTATAATCTTGCATATGAATATGAAAAGTAATCTTGATGAGTTGTGTAAAGGTTGTGCTTAAGGAAATAATCTAGTTCCATATGTAGGAGAAGGTTAAATGCACTTAGATTAATGAAGTGTTGAGTGATTGATGAATAAAGAATGGTTATTATGAGTATTTGACTTTTTAGTTTCTAAAGGAATCTAAAAGGGCAAGTTATGTGATTAAGTTATACCTAAGTGTTAACGATTCATTATAATTGCATGGGAAGTAAATGAATTATTGGATAATAGTATATGGTGTTCTAGATGGACATGTGTTGAGTTAGAAACTATGTCAAGTAGTGACGTTGAGATGCCCTAGGGAATGGATAAATTGTATGAGTTTATATAGAGTTAAGTTAATTATTAATAATGGTTTATGCTTGCGTAATAAGGTACTATGATTACATTTGTGATGTTTAACATGATCTTGCAAATTATTAATGTTGTATTGATGAATAATGGTAGTAATGTTGCATTAATAAATGTTATTAATTGTAGACACCTAAAAATGTCTCATTGATCATGTGTTAATTATTCCTCCAATTAGTTAAATAATTCTTTAATTAAGTTAATTAATCTTATTCTTCTATTTCATATTTCCTCATAATCTTACTAATTAATTAATTTCCAATTCTATCATCATTTAATCATTTGAACCATTTTTCTATATTATTTAATTAATTGTGATTGTTAATCCTTCAATTTAAATAATCTTTGTTATTTAAATAAATAAATTCTCAATTTCTATCTGTAATCATCTAATCATTAATCCTTTTCTAAATATTAATTATTTAATTAATTGTGATTTAATCCTTTAATTTAAATAATCTTAATTATTTAATTAAATTCAATTTCTAAATAATTAAATTATTTAATTAACTAATTAATTCTTCTCATCCCCAAATTCTAATTTCTTCTAATTTCTGCTAATTTCATTTAATCTAATTTATTCCTTTAATTTAATATTTCTTCTAATTTCAAATATATGTGCATGATTTCAAAAATCAAATTAAAAATTAAAGTCAAGTGCTAAATATATTCAAATAACAAATTGAATTTAAAATAAATTCAATATTTGAATTAAATCTCATGCAAAGATTAAATTGAAAATCAAAGTCAAATTTCAAGCACATGCTTAATTGATTGATTAATTAATTAATTAATTCAATTATTTCTTCAATCTCTATTTACATCTTTTAGTTAGCCTTCTCTAAATAAAGCTCTCAAAAAGCTTTCAATCAGTTAACTAGTTCCTCCTCTTTATTTCCTCCAATCATTCTTTTTCATCCCTCAGTCAGCTTTTTCTCAATCAGTTAACTCAATTAATCAATTCAATCTATTCTGTTTCACCTCCAAATCAGCAGTTCAACTATCAATCAACATGTGAGCTCACCTAAGTTCCAACTCTTGATCTATCTATTCTATCTTTTCATCAATTCTCTCCAATAATCTATAAATTGAGCATTCAATCTCCATTTTTAACAATCACGAACTTTGAATCTTTGTGTCATTTGCAGGTTGCCAGCACAATATTTTAGAGCCACCATACCACAAAGAGGAGAAGAGGAATGGAAGCTATACGCAGTTTTGAAATAGGGAGTTTTAATTGATTATTTTGCATTCCTATTTGCTTGATTGTATTATTTCATTGGTTTATTTAGAATTCTTTGATTAGATAGGGATTTGTGATTTCCCTTGATTTCTAATTGATTACATTAGATGAATTTTACATACGATATTTTGGTGAACCCGACATGAACAACTAGTTAACTTTCTCTGTTTTCTGTGTGATTTTTGCAAGTCGACGGGTTTTTCATTTTTTTTGCAGGTTTTGTATGAATTCCAAAGCAGATCTCATCATCATGCAATAGCGTTTGCATCATCACGCAATCACATAGATAGGGTTACACAATCGAGTAGACCGGGTCACGCATTCGTGCGAAACCCATCACACAAAATCCCTTAGAGGATCATAGAATCGTTCTGTTAGGATCACACATTCATTAGGAATATTGTTGTTCTATTTATTTTCTATTTTTTATTTCTTTGCTCTTTGTTATGTCAAATTTTGTATGAAATTAGGCGAGTCTCAATATGGTTTACTTTTATTGCATGTTTAATTATGACATTTTATGGCATGTAAGGTACAATTCAAAATTTTAGGTGCCAATAGGACAAAGGAGCAAAGAAGACAAGCGAGATGCTACCAACAAATCCTCAGGGCAGAAAAGAAGATACAAGTTTTAGAGGATCAACTAGCCATCAATAGATACAATAGCCTAGTTCTTTCATATAGGGTGAAATATGATTTACTTAATGTAGAATGGATGATGAGAGTGTTGGGATCCAATAATATTGAGAGGGGGGGGGGGTGAATCAATGTTCTGCCGGTATGAACAATTTTTAACTTTCTAGACCATGCATATATAAGCCAGTAAACAAATAAACATATAACAAGAAGCAAATAAACCATCCACATAAATGAACACCATAACACACAAAATTTATATGTGGAAAACCTCAATGAGGAAAAACCACGATGGGATTTGTGACCCACAATATCAGTTCATTGGCCATATGAAAAGATATTACATATAACAGGGGCCTACACTTGCAGGATGGCACACTGCCTAGAGCATATTGCTCATCACTAAAGAGCCTCACTGACTACAATCTTTCTGCTAAAGTAAATTATTGAAAATGAACTCAAGAATGCATCTTCTATGCCAAATAGAGTTCCAATTTTGGTTCTTCTCTGTATTGGTTCATAAACCCTGAACTATTACCGGTATCACTTCTCCTCCAAGAATTCTTTCCAAGATATCTACAGATCATTGCATGATATAATATTCGCATACAAAATGATCTCCATACATATATTTTGCATCATATCATTCTGCTATATTCTCCTATATCCACACATATCATCTATCACATACGTCTCATCAAAATAACCTAGCAGACTGACCTATATACCTATTACAAATAATATGCCTTATGTTGGTTTACAATACATTTACAAAATATATTGAATGTCGGCCTTGATAATATTTACAAAATGATTTATTAAGTAAATCCTCCTTGATGTCAGCTTCCAATGAAGTATTAATGCCGGTGCCGGTGCCGGTGCCAGTGTAGCCTTGAATGCTCCAAAGCCGATATCTGCTGGTATATACCTCCTAGTGCTGGTTTATGAATTCCATTAGACCTTGTTGCCATCAATGACAACAAAATGAATCTAATGAGTGTCAATTTCCAACAATCTCCCCCTTTGGCATTGATGGCAACACTCATGTGAAAAATGGATTCGCTGCCGGTATGCTCCCCCTAAGAAATACACTCCATCTGATATCCTTCCAATGTGTTTCTTTGATATTTCTCACATATGTACATACTCCCCCTTTTACATTAATGCCAAAGGCCGGTGAAAGAATTGAAAGAATAAAAGAATACTGTTAGTTTCACTGGAGCTTAGTCATCTTGAGGATTTCCGGGCATGCCTTTTGTAATAACTAAAGATATGTATCCCAGCTAGATTTGAAGGTATTAGAAATAGATGAAAGTCCACTTAGTAAGTGGGCAAGTGTTTCCTTCTCTTGGATATCTGCCAGTGTGGGTCTATCTATCATATTCATGCACTCTTTTTAGTGAACACCCAATGAATCTAGTCTAGGACTTACCAATCCTCTTATATTTCTTTCTCTTCTCATGATTTTATCTCTCTCCTTCTCAAAAAAAAAAATGGTTCTCAAAGGACAAAATTTGTCCATCAACATATGTGGTCAGTGCAATCAATCCATCAAAAGAGTTAGGAATTTTAGCCATCTTATCATATAACTCCTTCAATCTGCTATCTACATTAGCTGTAAGACTTTCTATGTTACAACACACTCTGTAGATATTTGTACATTGTTTTAAACAAACCTCAATAGGAATAAGTTTGTCCTCAATTTTCTTCTTCCCTGTTTCTATAAGCTAATCAAAAGTTGTTCTTTTTGCTGCTGTGAAATTGTCCAAATCCTGTCGGTCTGCAATCTGCCTCAGAGATTCAAAATTGTTGGATATATGCTCTGTTAGAGTCTTGAGATTACCAGAAGGGCTTGCTCCGTCTTCAATCTGACAGTCGAGTATTAGTCTGTGCAATACTGTGACCAATTGATCAATTAATCCTTTATTTGTAGTACCTTTCTTCAGTAATTTATAATTAGCCATCATCATTAATTCAGTTGGACTCAACTCAGAGACTGATTTCTTCTCAACCTGAGAAGTGTCAATTGCCAAAACCTTTGCCAGGGAATCAGTTTTACCTGTCGGTATGGACTCAGTTTTACCTGCTTGTATGGACTCATTTTCTTTTACCTTGTCCATCTCAACCTCTTTTGCACCGATGGCTTTGCCACTTGGTGCAGTGTTGGTTATTGTCAGTGGAGTATTATCCACAGTATTTCCAGTGTCCTGTACATTGCCTTGTTAAAAAATGGTCTATGCCGGTACATACTGTACACTCGCCTTAGCTATCGGTTGTGTTTGAGTATCTATAGTTACTGCTGGTTGTGTCAAAATTGGAGTTGAACTGCCCAAAACACCTTTCCCTTTTGATTTGTTAGGAAAGGTGGAAGTTGTTGCCCTTGCAAATTAATATTGAGATGTGAGAAAGTCTGGGTTTTTCTAAAAGAATTTGGTCCATCCCTTACTTGTCTCATTTACCACCTCATTTACTCTCTCCATCATAATGCTTATCTACCGGGATTTACTACTGAAAACTATCCTATTTTCAGTGTCTATACATCTTTTCATTTCTTCATTATTTACAACACCACACAATTCCAAAAGTGCAACTTCCTTAATCTCCCTATCCCTCTTGACTGCGTCAAGTCTTCTAGCCTCAAGTTTATTATACAAGGATAAAGGTATCTCCTTCAAAATTTCAATTAAGGCTTTCTTATAAATGTCTATATACAACAAAATAGCCTCTTCTAATTTATTTTGCTCATTCTCTTCTAAGTCTTCATAATACTTTGATATATTTTTCAATATTCCATCTTTTGTAATTTCATCAATAAGCTCAACACAGGTCATTGTTGTCTTATCGGTTCCAGTATCATCACCCTTCTTTTTTCTTGTGGTTGCCTATGTGACTAGTTTCATCTTCTGCATAGGATTCCTTGCCGGTGGCAGAGGTGCAGTAGGCTTAGTTGCCTTTCTAACAAATCTCCTCCTAGGCTCTGTCTTCTTTTTCTCTACCAGTGGTTTTGCCACATTCTTCCTTTGTACCCTTCTGAAATCCAAAGGTTCATTATCCTCAAAATCAGAGTCAGAAGTGATAGGGGAAATGTGAACTTGTGGCTTCTTCACTTCTGCAGTACCAACCTCTGTCAGTTTAGCTACCTATTTGGATTTAGAGCCCAGCTGAGTGTCTATCTTATAGATCACATCTTGTACATATGTAGACATCTTTTCTATTTTCTTCTCTCTTCTCTTCCTGTTAAAAATGGTTTTCACTTCAAGAGCCTTCTCTCTTGTTGTACCAAAATGCTCTGTCTTATCATCTAATGGGGCATCTAACATCGTCTTTGCATAGAGTTCAAAAATGCTATCATCCACCTCATATCCAAGCTCAGTAATCCAGATTTTCCTAGGTTCAACTTCTTCCATAAGAGTTTCATCAGTTTTTACCATGAAACAGATATCGGTGGAATACTTCTCCACAATTTTCTTTGAAATTCTCTCCCTTTGCCTCATGTTTTCTTGAAATTTCTTAAAATACCCCCAAAGTTTCTCATCTCTGCCGGTACCAAGACCGGTGATAGCTTCCTTGATCTGCATACCTACCGATATGTCATGATCCCAATGCTTCTTCCCTAGACCGGGTAGCTCATTCAAGAAGTAAAGCATTAAACAAACAATCAAGTCTCCATATCTAAAAGTGCCTTTCTTGATTCCTTTGATCTTACCAAGGTTTAACATCAACTCACTCCTCATCCATTCACATAAATCATACTTCACATTATTCCTTAACATCTGATATGCAACATGAATGCATGAACTAGCAACATAATTCAATCGGTTGGATTGAGTTACCTTGTAACCTATGATCATGCTTGCAAACTTTATATCCATGTCGGTGATTGTGCTGACTCTCATTGATCTTTTATCAGGCATAGCACTAGTGAGTTTCTTGACCTCTGTGTTGGAAATTTTCTTGCCAGGTTCTTTTCCGACCCTGTGTAAACCGATGACAACTTGAATAGCCTCCTTCGTGATCATGTAAGGTCTATCTAGCCAAATAAATTCGTTGTGAACCCTGCTCAGAATGTATCTGATAACCTCATCTTTGAATTCTAGTATGTACAAAATATCGGTTAACCCTAGATCCTCAATTGCTTTGAATTCTAGTTTGATGGTTCTAGAGTCTCTCGATATCATAGATTGATACATGCTTTTGATGTCTTCTGTGCCCAAATCCTCAAGGGTGCAATGAATGTATGCCCTCACATCTTCAACATACATTACACCATCAAGAACCCTAGAAAATGCTCCCTAGAGTCTTCCTTTTTAACAATTTCGAGAACCTCCTTAAATACCAGCCTTAACCTATCCTTGACTTCGACAATGGTGGGATTTGCAATAAAAGTAGGAGCTGAAGATCCACATGCCATTTTGAAAAATACCTGAAGGTGAATGCCGGTAGAAGATTGATAACTGCTCAAAATATTTTGACAAAGCTTCTGCTCGCTCTTAACTCACCTTTACTTTGCTCTGAATGCTTGAATGACCGGTGAGTGAAAATGAATTCACTTACCCTCTTTTATCAGCAAATAAAACCCTAATTTTCTATAATAAATGCTTCACCAACAACCCTACGGATGTCGATTTCATAGTTATGTGCTGGGCGAACCTTCATCGATGGTGAACCTTCATCGATGATGAACACAATTCTTCTGGGGTAATATGCAAAATTTAGCAATGACTTTGCCAACCCCTAAGGCTTATGCCTTAGTTACCAGTGGAATTTCCTGCCGGTGGAGGAATACCCTGTTCTACCGGTGTAGATCCATCTCCACTTGGTTCTTTAGATTTTCTAACCCATCTCTTGGTGTGATCTTGTTGTATTTCATCTACCTTCTGCTTTCCTTTCTCATTATACTTATTATTAGTAACTAGTTGAGTCTTGCTTCTACAATACTTAGCAATATGACCTATTTTGTTGCATGCATAATATGTAACATTATTCTTTTGAATTGCTTTGACATATCCGGTATCATTTCCTGACCTACAATGATTAGCAAAATGTCCAAACTTTCCACATGTATGACATTTAACATTCATTCTGCAATCTTCTGATCTATGACCATATTTCTTGCAGTTTGTGCATTTACTGTGAACAAAATTGTAGTTTTGATTTGCCTTATTTCTACATTGTTTAGCCATATGCCCAAATTTATTGCAAACAAAACATCTACCATTGAATTTATGAGCATTAGATTGCCTTGTCGGTTTCCTCTGTTGTGATGAGCTCTACATATCGATTATCTGTTCTTCATCTGTAGTACCAGAGCTTTCACCTTGTACAAATCTAAGTCATCTAGAATCATTAATCTGTCTTTGTCTTTTCAATAAGTCATCCAACTGTGCAACACCAATCCTAAAGTTTTCTTTATACTCACTTGTAGTAGTTAGATCATCTCTCACAGTAGTTATTTGTCTTTCAAGTTCTTGTTCATTGTTCCGGGAGTGTGCCAAATCAGTTCTCAACAGATTATTCTCATGAGTCAATCTGCCACATTCATCAAATTTGTTCTTCAGAGATATAACAAGATTATCTTCCTTCTTCTTTCTATCCTCAATATCTTTTGATAACCTCATAGTTAGATCTTGCATTTCATTCTTCATGAGCATGTTTGCTTGACTTAGTTTCTGACATTGTTCCTTAAGAGCATTCTTCTCCTCATCATCCAGTTGTTGCAAAAGTTCTTTTCTCTTGGCTTGAGAAAATGATAATCTTTCTTGCAGGATAAGAATGAATTCATTTGCATAATTTAATTATTCTTGCAATTTCAAGTTCTTCATACTTTCAACATCATAATCCTCAAGAGCCATCTCAAGTTGCTTCTCTATAGCCATGTTCAAAGATTCTGGTTTCAGGATCTTCCTCAAGCTATTAAACTTCTTCCAAGGTACCAAGCTCTAATACCAATTGTTGGGATCCAAGAACACAGAGAGGGAGTGGGGGGGGGTGAATTAGTGTTCTGCCAGTATGAATAGTTTTTAACTTTCTAGACCATGCATATATAATCTGGTAAACAAATAAACATATAACAAGAAGCAAGTAAACCATCCACATAAATGAACACCATAACACACAAAATTTATACGTGGAAAACCTCAATAGGGAAAAACCATGGTGGGATTTGTGACCCACAATATCAGTTCACTGGCCATATGAAAAGATATTACATATAACAGGGGTTTGCACTTGCAGGAAGGTACACTGCCTAGAGAATACTGCTCATCACTAAAGAGCCTCACTAACTACAAGCTTTCTGCTAAAGTAAATTACTGAAAATGAACTCAAGAATGTATCTGCTATACCAAATAGAGCTTCAGGTCTAATTCTGCTTTGTATCGGTTCATAAACCCTGAACTACTACCAATATCACTTCTCCTCCAAGAATGCTTTCCAAGCTATCTACAAATCAATACATTATATAACATTTGCATACATATATTTCACATCATATAGTTATGCTAAATTCTCCTTTATCCACACATATCATCTATCACATATGTCTCATCAAAATAACTTAGCAGACTAATCTATATACCTATTACAAATAATATGCCTTATGTCAGCTTACAGTACATTTACAAAAGATATTCAATGTCGGCATTGACAATAATTACAAAATGATTTATTAAGTAAATCCTCCTTGATGTCGGCTTCCAATGAAGTATTGATGTCGTTGTATCCCTGAATGCTCCATAGCTGGTGTCTGCCAGTATATGCCTCCTAGTGCCGGTTTATGCTCTATTAGGATCACACAATCGCTCTGATAGAATTTCTCATTCGACCATATTGGATCACACAATCTCTCAGGTATCATCATGCATTCACTTTTGTCATAGTTTAATTCTCTATTTTCTGTGGGTTTTATTGGGTTACTGATTATCTGTCTGCAACCTATGGCGAATTTACAAAGGATCAGATTATTATTGAATCATAAACACTCATGGTCTCACACTTTAGTTTTGGGCTTAAAATTAACAATGGTTAAAATGGACATGCATGTATCACACTTCAGTTTTGGGCTTAAAATTACCAATGGTTAATATGGGCATGCATGTATCACACTTCAGTTTTGGGCTTAAAATAAACAATGGTTAAAATTGACATGCATGCAGTCACATTTCAATTTGGTGTTTTAAAATTGACATGCACATGTGTATCTACCACCTAAATTTGGGTTTTTAAAATGAACGTGAATCAGGTCGCTCAATAGATTAACTCACATTTCATTTTCTTAAGGAAAAGAACTTTTATTATGTTTGGGGTGGACCTACTGTTGCATTAACTACCTTTCCACTTGCCTTCAGGGTCTTGGGAGAAAGGGAGAGGTGCCAACAATGCCCAATTTTATTTCATTTCAAGTAGTGAGGCGTATCTTTGACTGGGGATTTCATCACCCCATAGAGGTACTTTGAATTGGGATGTGTTGGGGATATCATCTCTCCCAGCGTACTCTCGAGTGTTTTTTTTGAGCCGCTATATAAATATACTGGTCAGGCAGATAGTGTGTTGAGTGAATTCGATGTATGTGGGGGCCTTCCCTGCACTAATAAGTCAACTAAAGTCTTAAGTGGGTTTGTCTAAGAATCTATTGCTGTATCGGGAACCCTCAAAATTTTACAATAACAACCAACTTAGTAGCCCAAATCCTACATTCAGTGATTCCGAGAGTGCAGATCGTACCCCATAGATTCCTTTCATGTACCTTGCATTATGAGACATAAATCCCTTGGTGATAAGATCTTCGGATCTTCGGGGTAAGAGAGACTGGCATGCCCGAGAAGTGTGTGCCGTGGAGTGGAGCCAGTGCTGCCAGACTCTATAGTTGTTCGTCTTGTTTTGGTATTTCTTAAGGGCCTCATTTGAATGGTTTCCAATTTCCAGCCTAAGATTGTCTTCTGTGCTTTTATATGTATCATTGTGTCAGACCAGTATTGAGTCAATATCGGGCTATTTCAGGCCCTACCCTACGTATCTCTGAATTCTTAGATTTTGTTTGAAAACAAGTTCAGTTAGCTATACCTACCTTCAAATAGCTATTCCCAGACTTGGAAAACAACAAACTTGTCCTACACACAGAATTACTGGAAACAAAGTCCATCTTGAAAGGTTAGACAGTCTTGCAAACTCAAATTTTTTATACACTTGTGACCATAGGCAGTCCTTGCATAGTCCTCATTTACATCCTTATTATCATCCCTAGTCCTTTCATAAGCCCTTACATAGTCTTCATTTATGTCCTTATTATCATCCTTAGTCCTTTCATAAGTCCTTACATAGTCCTTACATAGTCCTCATTTACGTCCTTATTATCGTCCCTAGTCCTTGCATAAGTCCTTACATAGTCCTTACATAGTCCTCATTTACGTCCTTATTATCGTCCCTAGTCCTTGCATAAGTCCTTACATAGTCTTCATTTACATCCTTATTATCGTCCCTAGTCCTTGCATAAGTCCTTACATAGTCTTCATTTACATCCTTATTATCATCCTTAGTCCTTTCATAGTCCTCATTTACGTCCTTATTATCATCCTTAGTCCTTACATAGTCCTTGCATAGTCCTCATTTGCGTCCTTATTATTGTCCTTAGAAGTTGCATAATCTCTATCTACATCCTCATTATTGTCCTCATATACATCCTAAGATTAAGTCCTTGTCTAGACCTCATATACGTCTGTCTTAGTCCATCATCATTTACATAATCATCCTAGAAAGTCATAGAATGCATCTTAATGGGTCTCCCAGGTGATGGTTTTCTCCCCTTCGAGCAACCTAATCTAGTGCCAAACGAAAGTCAACAAGAAAGCCTTGACAATTTAGGTAACTTAGCCTGGCAATTGAGGAGAAACACACCTCATTATATAGGAGTCGAGTACGAACTAAATATAGAGTATAAAATTGCCTGTAGAATTGATAGATAAATTGAGGCAGAACGTCTAAGAGAAGAGCTTGAAAAACTCACGTTACAAAAATCTCAAAATACTCAACAAGTCTCACATCAAAATCCTCAATAGAAAGTCTGGTCTAGTGTTGCATAATCCATATTTAGGTCTAGAGTATTGCATTATTGTCGTCTTGCATTAGGTTCTAAACTATCCTCATATAGAAGTCTTAAATTCCTGTCACAAGGTCACAAAATGCAAAAAGTAAGATGGACCTAAACAACGACTTGTTAGTAAATCCAACTTGGAACATGGACATATCAACTAGTCAACAATCAAATTCTTAGGCAATGCCCACAATACATGAACTACAACAAACTTTAACACGAGAAGAGATTGGATCATCTCAACAGGACCCACATGTCCTTATGATCTTAGATGTTCTTATACATAATGATAGGGACAAGTATCTCTCATTGTTATTACAAAATGGGGCTAAATTACCTGGATATTTTGATGTCACAACAATATTACCACTAGGAAATACTCTAGGTCAAAATAGTAGTCAAATACCACATATGACCCAAACGCAAGTGACAACCTCAAGTTTTCCATAGAATGCACCAACATCATCTATACAAACAAATGACATTCAAACATGAATTCTCAATCAAATACAACATCGTCAATAATAAACGTCAGCACACCAACACAGGATATACCAATAATGTCAAGTGTCTCAACACCTATTCAAACACAAGTGCCTCATACAACAAGTGCAACCCAACCTCCGGTTTTCTATTCTATAGGATCTACATACAGTCATCAGAATGCAAACCTAGGTTCGGCTAATATAATGAGTACAACTCAGTCAAACATGGGTTTACATATCACTTATTTCACAGGACCAAGTGGAACTCATAACACGTGGAATTATAATTATGGTATCTTTCAACAACCTCCTAGTTAAACTACCAAAAATCCTTTTGTGGGAAATATACATGTGCAAAGTGTACCTCTAACTCAAATGGATATTCTATCCCAACAAGTACAAAATCTACAACAACAAATGACAACTATGCAAACCGGTAACGATAAAATGAGCTACACAATGCATGACTTACATCCTTATCCTTTTGATCACACATTATACATGTTGCCTTTCCCACCACATTTTGAAACATCAAAATTTGATAGATATCGAGGGAAAGGTGATCCTAGAGACACATCAGAGAGTTTTTTATGACATGTATAGAGGTTGCAACTAAAGACACTTATCTAATGAGATTGTTTCCTAAAAGTTTGGGAGGCTCAGCCTTGGAGTGGTTTTCGCATTTACCACCAACTATTACATCATGGGGTAAATTAGCTGAACACTTCATTGCTAAATTCTTGCATAACATTGAAACACTAGTCACTTTGATGGACTTGTGTGCCACAAAACAATATGAGAATGAAACATTCACATCCTTCATACAACGATGGAGAGCTCTCTATAGGAGATGCAATACTATTATTCTAGAAACAGAGCAAGTTTACATGTTCACGGAAAAATTAATCCCTAAGATCAAGTGCCTGATACAAATGCAATGTTTGACCATATTTAAACAAGTCATTGAAAAAGCCCTAAAGTGTGAGAAAGGACTAGTAGAACAAGGTCTCATAAAATATGGCAATAACAACAACAATGATAAATCCAAATTTTGGTCAAAAAAAAAAAATGTGACCAATGATGGTGTTGTAGACACCCGTACAGTGAACAAAACCCAACCAATTTTGTCTTTACAAGGTCCAAGTCAATAATTTAGTCCACACACAGATAATTAAATTGTCTCGACAAATGTAAATGCTGCACAAACTATGAGCACAAAAATTTCAAGGGTAAATGCTCTAAGAAGGAATTACACACGTCTAGGGGAACCTATTGAATCAACGTTAAAAAAGTTGATATAGAAAAACATGATCACTTTTCCAGAATTAAGTGTATATGAACTAGGTCCTTTCAATTCTACATGTTGGAATGATAGTGATTTCTGTGACTATCATCTTACTAAAGGTCACAAAATTGCAAGTTGCTATAAATTGAAAAACTTATTCCAAGACATGATCGATCAAGGTGACATCACAATTGACACCAACAAAACATTAGCAAACACGAATCATACCATCTTTAAATATCCATTTGTCAAACATGACAAAGGGAAGGCATCTACATCAGGAACACAAGATAATACAACTAACTACACAAAAGTCTCATATGAATACACCATTCATGCCATTAGCTTAGGAGATGTAGTAAAAGATGATTCACAAGAAACACTTGATAATGATGAGCAATATCAAGAGATTCACAATGATGATAACCAAATTTGTATGTTGTCAGAATCACTGAAATATGATGAAGACAAGAATCTTTGTTTTATGGACTAGGGGCATGAAGAACCATTTCATTTGAGATGGTTTGAAGATGAACTTATAGCACATATCATGGATGCCAAACTTACACATGATGACTATAGGGAAGGATATGACATAAACCTTTATAACATAGCATATGTTACAGAAAGTTCCTTCATAAGAGATGATATAGTGGCTACAATAATGATAACTCCCAGAGACAGACTGTACAGTAGTTACTCGCAGATCTAAAGTAACTTTATAAGGAGTACCATCAAACCCACCACCAACAGTAGGGACTTATAATGTTGTTGAGCAACTCAAGAAAACCCCAACATATATATCACTCTTTGAACTATTGTGTATATCACCAACTCATAAAGCTATTTTGGACAAAGCACTTGAAGATTCAGTAGTGGAAAAAAATATAGATGAAAATGCCTTCCAATCCATGGTGGGGAATTTGGCACAAGGTACCCGCATTGTGTTCATAAAACATGATATTCCTAGTGATAGACTTCTCCATGACCCACTACATCTAGAATCTTACATACATAAGAGAATAATTAGAAGAGTACTTATAGATGGGGGAGTCGGTCTCAACATTTGTACATTAAAGTTGGTTAAGGCATTGGGATATTCTGAGCTTTATATTGATTCTTCAAAGAGAATAAACATCAAAGCAAATGACGATGAAAAGCATCCTTCAAAAGGTATAATTACACGACCAGTGCAAATTGAACCTATAAAAACAGAGGTTACTTTCCAAGTGTTGAATAGAGAACTAGGGTACAACATGTTATTGGGTCACCCATGGATTCACACCATGCAAGATATACCATCAACATTTCATCAATGCATCAAATTCCCGTACAATGGCATTGAAATCACCATAAAGGGTGATCCAAATCCATTCCAACACTGTAATAACTTAAAGGCAAGTTTAGATAACCAAGTACCAATTAATCAAGCAACACCACTCACTACACAAATGGAGTCATTAACAATCACAGAAACACAAAAGAATGTGCCTACAACATCTTCTTTGCAGATAAAAGATATTGGTTGTGGAGAATACTCTATTTCAAGCACCTCAAATGGAAAACAATTATCTTTATCTCCTAGGTCTTTTGGGAAACCTCAAAATGCAGTAATGAAACAAGACAAAGGAAAATAAATAGTCAGATACTGAGATTCATGCTCTTTCATTAGGTGGGGAGATTCACAAGAAGAATCTCTGAATGAAGATGTCAACCACTGGATATACAAAGAAGAAGATGAAATGATAATACCCAGGTTACCTTTAGATTAGTGTGGCAATGGATTCAAGATGCTACAAAAACATGGGTATTATGGTACCACAGGCTTGGGATTAAAAAAGCAAGGAAGATTAGAACCCGTTGTACCAAATGACAATCAAAGGAATCAAGGGTTAGGATATGAACATGTACCAAATATAACAGAAGCAAGACAACGTACATTGGATATACTGAATAGACCAAGGCTACCATCATAGTACATATCTCAAAGTCAGTTGTCAACATGAGTGTTTCCCTCTTCATCTCAGCCAAGCAAGAAAGTACCAACATCGCCTAGTGCGGAATCAGATGGTGAAGATATGAGACAGCTTCTACAAGAACCTAGCATTGAGTCACCTAGCAATACAATATCTAACACATCCACACAAGCAAATATGGTAACCGACATAGGTTTAGCACTAATAAATGAGCCTAATCCTTGGTTGTTGTCAATACTTCTGCCAAGGGAAACAACTCAAGCTCTACCCAATGAATCAGATGAAGAAAGACTACAAAGACTTATACCAGGTTTAAGAAGGGTAACCACAATACAAAGGAGGCCCGCCGATCTATAACAAAATTAGATACAAGAACAAGAGGAGATAAGTGATACAACCTCAGAAGCTGAAACGTACATAGAAAGTGAAATAGATTCTCACGACTATGGATTTTTATCTAATCATGATTCCAACCCACAAACAATTGACATGATAAGGTATCATAAATCGCCTTTATATGATGAAAATATACCAAGTCCCTCAAATAACTAAGTATGCATGTTATTAGAATCTATTACAATGGAAGGGAGTAATGAATTACCCCTTGTACACTCACATTTGATTGATTGGGGACGAGAAGGAAAACCAACTCTAGATTGGTTTGAAAATGATGGATCTATTGTAGAATTCCTTGGTGTCAGAGAAGGATTTCCACAAGGTGATCACAAGGCAGGATTTGCTATAGACCTGGATAGAACAACATACTTTGGAGAGGCAAGCGCCTTTGTAATAGAAGATATGGATCAAAGTAATCGCAATGGCAAGAGTGAGTTAGAAAACCTCCCTATTGAAAAATAGAATTCAACATTACTCATGGAAGAATCTGAAGAAGTAAATATAGTAGAAGGAGAAGTTGTACATAGTATCCACTTAGCAAAATCATTGAACCAAGAAGAAAAGGACAAATTCATACAGTTTTTCAAACAATTTCCTATTAAATTGTCTTGGTCATATGCAGATATGTGAGGCTTAGATCTAGAATTGGTGTTACATCATCTACTATTGCTACTAGGGATTAAACCTTACAAACAAAAGTTAAAAAAGATGCATCCATAGATTGTATTACTGGTCAAAATAGAACTCCAAAAGCTTCTGGATGTGGGCTTCATTCGACCTATTGACTACGCAGAATGGATATCCAATCTGGTAGCTGTTACTAAGCCCACTAGGTGCATAAGAATTTGTACCGACTTCTGAGATCTAAACAAAGCATGTCCTAAGGATGATTTCCCATTACCCAACATAGACATGATAGTTGACTTAACTTCTAGGAATGAAATGCTTTCATTAATAGATGGTTTCTTAGGATACAACCAGATTAGGATTGCACCAGAAGATCAACACAAGACAACATTTACTTGTCCATGGGGAACATACTGCTGGAACGTCATGCCGTTTGGTCTTAAGAATGTAGAAGCAATATATCAAAGGGCTATGATGACACTATTTCATGACATGATCCACAATATCATGGAAGACTATGTGGACGATCTACTGGGTAAATCATAGACAAGAGAAGGTCATCTTGAAGTCCTTGCAAAGATATTTGATCGATTAGAGCAGTAAAATGTCAGGCTAAAGCCCAAAAAGTGTGTGTTTGGTGTAACAGCAGGCAAACTTTTAGGGTTTATTGTGTCTAATAGAGGAATTGAAGTAGATCCTGCAAAGGTTAAAGCAATCATGGATATGAAACCTCCATCAACACTTAAATAGTTAAGAGGGTTACAAGGAAGACTGCAGTCCATAAGGAGATTCATAGCACATCTGACAGATAAATGTTTTCCATTCCAGTATTTACTCAGAAAAGGAGTTACCTTGAAATGGACATAAGAGTGCCAAGAAGCTTTCCAAGCTTTAAAAGATTATCTTTTGAATACTCTAGTGTTAGTTCCACCTACTCCAGGAAAACCCCTATTACTATATATATCAGCAACAAACTCATCTTTAGAAGCCTTGTTGGCACAACATGATGATCAAGGAAAATAAATGGCAATCAACTATATAAGTAGAACCTTAATTGGATGTGAGCTTAATTACACTCCTATAGAACGAGCATGTCTAGCAGTGATTTTTGCATCTTAGAAACTTAGACATTATATGTTGAGTCACAAAGTACAACTCATTGCATGCTTTGATCCACTCAAATATTTGTTAAGAAGAGTAACATTGACTGGAATATTGGCTAAGTGGGTGACTATTTTAAGTGAGTTTTATATAGAGTATGTGGACATAAAGGCGATCAAAGGGAAGATTATAGCAGATTAGTTAGTAGAGGCTCCTTTGCAAGGTGGTCACCCACTACTAATAGACTTCCCTGATGAATCAGTGTTTACATTAACAACTTATACCATGTGGAAATTACACTTTGATGGGTCATATACAAATCATGGAGTTGGAGCGGGGATTATTTTAATCACCCCTCAGTGATTCTATCCCTAAGTCATTCAGAATAAATTTCCCCTGTACAAACAATATAGCTGAATATGAAGTTCTCATCATTGGACTTTGTACTACTGTACAATGAAGGATAAAAGAATTACAAGTCTACGATGACTCACAATTGATTGTAAATCAAGTCAATGATGACTATAACACAAAAGATGATAAATTGTTGCCTTATAAACAAATGGTAGAAGATTACAAAGAACATTTTAGTAACATCACTTTTGAACAGATTATAAGGATGCAAAACAAGGCAGCTGACGCCATGGCTATAGTAGGGTCTCTACTAAATATCCCTAATAATGAAACTCAGTTTGAGTTTATTGTAGAACAATTGATGATACCGACATATTAGATTCCCTCATCAAAATATGTGTGTGCAATTGTGGGTCCATAATCACTGTGGTATAATGAGATATACACATACTTACATACTCAATACATGTCTCCTAATTTGTCTATAAATCAAAAGAAAACTCTTATTCGTCAGGCATCCAAACACACTATTTTTGCTAACACATTGTATAGAAAGGGATTTGATGGAACTCTTCTCCAATGTCTTGATGAAAGAGAAGAGCAACTTTCCCTAAAGGAGGTACACGATGGAATTTGTGGGGTGCATCAAAGTGGTTTGCCACTATCAAAGAAATTGTTAAGAACATGATACTATTGGCCAACTATGGAAAAGGATGCAAATAAATATGTACAAAAATGTAAACAATGTCAAATGCATGAAGACCTCATTCGTGCACCGACATGAGATCTTCAACCTATTACATCACCATGGCCATTTTCACATTGGGGGTTAGATCTAGTTGGTAAAGTCAATCCTACTTCTTCCAATGGGCACAAATTCATCTTAATAGCTACTGAGTATTTTACTAAATGGGTTGAGGCAATTCCCCTTTCATACACCACTGGTAAGCAAATAGAAAAGTTCATGCTTAATTACATAATCTGCCGGTACGAGATTCCAATGTGCATAGTGATAGACAATAGACGTCCATTCAAAAATCAAGAAATGAGAGAATTGTTTGAAAAATTTCAAATACAATAGAGATTTGCAACACCATATTATCTGCAAAGCAATGGACAAGCAAAGGAAACACATAAGACAATATTGAAGATCCTAAAGAAAGTTGTCATTGATGCAGGATAAGACTGGCATCTCTAGTTAAATCCCTCTCTTTGGGCTTATAGAATAGGAGTACGCACCCCTATAGGAGAAACACCATATTCCTTGGTCTATGGTACATAAGTGATACTACCTATTGAAATAGAACTACCATCTTTAAGAGTCTCCTTAAAAAACATCATATCAGAGGAAGACTATCGGGTTGCAAGATTACAAGAGCTAGAAACGGTCGATGAAAAGAGACAAACTGCTTTCAATCACTTACAAGGTTACCAGAACAAATTGAAGAGTTACAATAAATGAGTATGCCCAAGGAATTTTGAAGTGGGAGATCTAGTTCTCAAGGAGAACCAAAGGAACCTAGCAGAACCAGAAAAGCTAGGGAAGTTTGAACCTAACTGGCTAGGTTCTTTTATCATAACAAGGGTTATAGGAAATGGAGCATACCATTTGGCTACCATGGAGGGAGATCCATTCCCTAACCCTATGAACAACATGCACCTTAAACGATATTATCTCTAAGGGCCGAGTTAGTTTAGGTTTTATTTCCGCATTGCATATCATTTTTCTTCAAAGCACTGAATTGCATATAGTTTCCTTTTCAAATGCATCGCATTCGCAAGTTTCTGCATTATCATATAGCAGCATCAATAAAACAAGGCAACTGTCCAAGTTCATCATTCGTTTGCATTCAAGAGAAACAAGGGTCATCTCCTTTCTTAGATATTCAGACATAAAGTCTTTAAGGTCCCAAGGTCATTCATTTTCAACATTACCCTATGACGATGATTTACTTATGGTTGGGTATTGATTTCAATATTTGAGACTTGTTAAACCAAAATCTATCAATTGATATATGTCAAACACATTAACAAAATCTCTAATTCATTCTAGACACCTAGTTGATCATACGACTAGTGAAAAATCTAAAATTCTACTTCAGCATCGTTGTAATTGTCACACCCAAGTAGGTTTCATTGCTTACAATTCAAGGCAAGAAATAAAACAAAAGGAATACTGCTATGCCAAATATTCATCTCAAGGCAAAAGAGAAATGATATATAACTGAAATATCACACATATAAGTGCGACAAAAAACTTGACTATGGGAACATGTGAGTAACTCCATCAGAGCTATGAATGCCTGCTGGCAATGGAGCAATATTTGAGAAATTATAGTCTATAACCTCCCCAGAGCTTTGAAAGCTTGCTGGTAGCGAGGCTCTATTCAGGATGCTTTTGAAGTTAAAATAACCCACTTAGCTAGTCATATAGGATGCTAAGGATATTTAATGAACAAAAGAGTAGGAATTAACTAATTTGCACTTATAGATAGTTGGGTAGGAAGCCTCACTACCTGCTCAAAGGGTTTAAAAGCAACAACCAGGAGGCATTTTTTTTTGTAGGTCAAGTTCACCTTTTCATCCCAACACTTCCAAATTGCAGCATCACTGCTTTTCGATCTTTCATTCCCACCTACCACCAGGAATTCTATTGCATAACAGGGATGGGTGCCCTACTATTCTAAGGGGTGGATGATAGTTCGATTGTTGAATTTTGTTTTAATGTTTGAATCATTGGAATCATAGAGGGATGAGTGAATTGAGTCTTCTTTTCCCCTTTGCATGCAGGGGCGTGTAGATGATGAAGAGGGACTTACTTTTGTTTTGAAGGCACTCTACCAGATATCACACACATGGGCAAAATAAGATCAAAGTTTCAAGAACCAATTGGGAAGTTTTCCGCGTCTCCATTTTTAAATCCTAGTCACTAAGTGTGTTAATTTGGATGTTCCAAGGGACCTTAAGGATCGATTGACCGCTTATCTATGAAATGTTTTGTACCTCCAATTCAATTGGTGTATTACGAAATGCTAAAAAAATGCGATCATCCTTTGTCGAATAGGAAATGCATCTTCATCATGCATATTGCATTAACATAGGTCATGTCAAAAATTTAATTGTCTCCACATGCATTCTATAGATCATTATGTCATACAGGTCTGCACACTGGGGGCATAGCTGGAAACATCCTCAAAATTCATATAACGTCCTGAAAAAATCAACCAAAAACATTCATATATATGGTCTTGAGAAAATCAATAAAAAACATTCATATATGATCCACACAATACCAAAAATAGTGAAAAGCATAAAAATCTTAAAACATTTAGAAAATGTCCTAAAAAAATCAACCAAATACATTCAAATATCAAAAAACAAAATCAATTCAAAAACAATAAAAAATCAATCAAAAAACTTGCAATAAAATGACTCACAAGAAACAAATACCCTAGCAGATATCTAGAAAACACTTCGCACGAAGTTAACAAAGGATATGACTATCCAGTCAAACATCTGCAATCAACTGATCAAACTGTCTTATCAATCGTAACATATCCATATCAAGTGATCATTATCTTGTCCTAAACAGAAGAGGATACACTCAAAATCAGACAGGTCAGTCTTAAATGGGGTCCACAACTTTCTGAGATCAGACATTATCAACCATCACATCTTGACCAACTGAGAACAAAGGCACAAGGTCAGTATAGTTGCTGAATTTTGTTTGGGTCAGTCTTTATCTTTTATCATTTGGCGACAAATCATGTTCCTATGCTACTCAAGGATGTCCACAAGTGACTAGAGGAGCCATGATGGGCATTATCTTTTTCTTTGTTTGCTATTTGTGGTGTGAATTGATGAAGTTCTAGGGAAATTTCTCTAGTGGGTGTCTCTGATAGGAGCATTCAGCTAGTGAATGCCACACATATGTCGACCCCTAGTGTATTTTACAGAATGGAGGGGTTCACTCCTTGTCTGCTATGTGTTTGTTTCTTCAATGAGATATCTTTACATCTTGGTTCCTTATACCTTGATGTGCTAAGCTTCATTGTTCAATAATAAGGACCAGTGATGAATATATATTGTGCAATAAACAATGACACAGGTTCGTGAATCATTCATTCTCATTCTCATCTCATCTGTTTATTGATAGTTTGTTGATTTCTCATCTTCTGTATAAATCATTTTCTTTTCTAACATTATTATTTTATCTTACTAACATTTCTTCAAGATACATTTGAGTTAAAAGAATATTCTGTCATTATCATACAAAAACAAAAGTTGCATCCATATAGTTTAAATTGCATCCATATAGTTTAGATTGCATCCAAAACAAAAATTGCATCTATCTAGTTTAAATTGCATTCATAACACTATTCATAAATCATATAGAAATCATGTAGAAACCATTGCATTCATAACATTACATCATAAATCATATAGACATACATTGCATAACTCATAGCATCATACAACATACATAGAAAACAAAGCATAATAGATCACCGCCAAAAAACTATATATCATATATATATAACTCAAAAATGGTAATGTGTCCAAATACAATAATCATAAACAAGCTCGAAGGCTCAGATAACATGATCTAAATGTCTCAACCAACACTGCCTCTATCAACAGGTGGATCCTGCCTGCTAGATCTTGCCCCAGGATGTTGAGGTGGACCCATGACACCACCACTGCTGGTCCTCTGTGTAGAAGTCCTACTGGAACCAGAATGACCTCTAACCTCACTAAAGCTAGGAGCTCTCTGTCCCTCAGGTACAGTGTCATAGTAGAGTTGTCAATAATAGAAAGCGTCCTGTGCAGCGTAGTAGAGTCTGTCAGACTGTTTGCATGCATCAGTACCCGGAGCAAAATGCTGATCATAGGCAGCCTGAATCATCTACAACCGTCTGACTGCCTCATCTCTCTCCCTCTAGAGACGGTCTCTCTCAGTCTCTAATGCACCATAGTCTATGCGGAATGCCTCCTGCTCAGTATCTTGTCGTTGCCTAAGTCTGGCAACCTCATCATCTAGACTCTAGATCCACACTCTGAGAATTTGCGGATCATCCTCATCTCCATCACTGCCCTATCCTCCTCCCTCCTCTACAGTAGGCACGTCCTCTAGCTCTGGCATATCATCATCATCCCCATCCTCACTACTCGATGACTCTTAAGAATCATCGTCATCTCTGCTGCTCATAGACTCATTGTCTCCACCAATGTTTACATCCTCATATCCCCCCTCATCTTCTCTACCCTCCTCTCCTCCTCCCTCCTCCCCTCTTTCATCCCCTCTCCTCTCCCCCATGTCGATCCTTAATCACTGTGTAGGATGTCATATTTGCCGTGCTTTGATCATAACAGTTGGATCTGTCAGTGGAATAGGCCTATGTCTAGCCCACCATGCATCATACTTTAGAGTAGTCCCTAGATCTACTGCACCTGCACTCCAACCCCACTATAATGCCTGAAGAGCATCAAACTTGGCAGCTGCCACATGTGGCTATATGCATACACCCCAATCATAAACCTCATGAGAAACACGAGAAAAGTACGTTGTCACAACAGGTGTCACCTGTATCTCTCCAAAATTTCTGAGTACTCATCCAGGAAGAGACATCTCAATAATCCTCTGAGTCTCAACGGTCTTCCCAATAAGATATCTTTGCTGTCTACAGAAAGGCAAGTGTTGTGCATCATCTGCCCATCATGGGCAATCTAAATATGGTCTCCAAAGGAAATGTTGTAAGATATCAAGCTGATATCGCTAGTATAAGGTGTTACCCGAGCCCTTGTGTCTAATACCAAGTGTGTAACTATACATATAAGGCTCATTAGGTTGCAAGTGAACATGAATAACAGGTCATGAAATAGAAATGTGCTCCCACACCCAAGTCTAGAGAAATGTCACACCATAACTAATAGATCGGTATCCCAGGTATACAATGTTGTGCATCTGATAATAAACCATGGCTAAAAGACAAGGACCCCAAGCATATACTCGACGATGAACAATCATATCATGGAGCACTTTGCCCCATCCAACTGGAAAGCCATGACCATGTTTGTTAGGAATCAACAAACCACCTACGATATTGCACAATACGATAGTCAGATCATCATAGTCCAATCGAGCCCAAGGGATATCATAATGACCATTGATCTATAAATCCTGCTCCTCACACTCAAAAAGGGTACACAGTCCAGCAACACCATCGTCATGATCATAGATAACTGTCGCACCATGAATGGGAATATGCAGTATACGCCAAACATCCTCTAAGGTAATGGATGGCTCACTAGTAGAAAGATGGAAGGAACATGTCTCGGAATGCCACTGCTCTACTAATGCAGTAATCAAGGCCTTGTTGGTCATAACCTTTGGCAAATGTAAAACATGATATAGTCCTAGATGTCAGATATATGTGCAATCTCCTCATCAAGTAAATCAACTCGAAGAACAAGTCCATTGGGTCTGCCCTATCGGCAGTATAACACTCCAATATTCTCCTGCATAGAGAAAATAATGAAAATGTTAGATATCGGATAACGAGATTACAAGAAATTATCAAACGCATGACAAAAAATTCAATTACCAACGAATGCATAAAGGTAAACACTAATGTGTGACATTTAACACCATTGTGATACAATTAATGCTTTTGCATGACAATTATAGCGAATGCGTAGTATTTACAACGAATGCGTAAACTGAAAAGGTAATGCGTAACACTAAGCACCTATGCATGACACTTCAGTTTTTGCGGTACATTTATAGAATTTGCGTAACACTTAGCACTAATGCGTTAAAACCGATAGGCGAATGCGTAATGATTAAAAACTAGGTCTCTGGATTTTTTTTTGAAAAACAAGCAAAAAATCAGGCAAATTTTTTTAAAAATACCATGCCATCAGTCCCCGAAGGTCTCTAATAAGAACGTACTCAGTTAGACAAGTGCACTCGTGCCCTATAGCCAACCATGATGATCAAATAATAACAGGAAAACAAAACTAGCAAGGATCTACAAGAACTCACCACAATGCAAATGAGCAAATGAAAAGCTAATATCTCTATTTATAGCTCAAAATTAGGGTTTTTTTTTAACACTTTGACGCTCGTGGTCCCCGTCAACGTCAAACAACTTGTAGGCTACTCAAATGATCTCGAAAATGTATGAAACTTCATACGACTACTCATTATATTGATATCAAAAATATGGTCTCAATTTTCAAATTTTCCGACAACGTTTTCCGAGGGGGCATATTTACACTATATAGTGGTACCAGGGGAAAAAAAATCATTTTCTTTGAAACAACGTCATTCCGACTTTGTCTCAAAGATGGGCTAATGTAGACACTTAAAAATGTCTCATTGATCATGTGTTAATTATTCCTCCAATTAGTTAAATAATTCTTTAATTATTTAATTAAGTTAATTAATCTTATTCTTCTATTTCATATTTCCTCATAATCTTACTAATTAATTCATTTCTAATTCTGTCATCATTTTAACCATTTTTCTAATATTAATTAAATATTTATTATTTAATTAATTGTGATTGTTAATCCTTTAATTTAAATAAATAAATTCTCAATTTCTATCTCTAATCATCTAATCATCAACCCTTTTCTAAATATTAATTATTTAAGTATTTATGATTTAATCCTTTAATTTAAATAATCTTAATTATTTAATTAAATTCACTTTCTAAATAATTAAATTATTTCTTTAAATTATTTAATTAACTAATTAATTCTTCTAATCTCCAAATTCTAATTTCTTCTAATGTCTGCTAATTTCATTTAATCTAATTTATTCCTTTAATTTAATATTTCTTCTAATTTCAAATACATGTGCATGATTTCAAAAATCAAATTGAAAATAAAAGTCAAGTTCTAAATATATTCAAATAACAAATTGAATTTAAAATAAATTAAATATTTGAATTAAATCTCATGCAAAGATTAAATTGAAAATCAAAGTCAAAGTTCAAGCACATGCTAAATTAATTAATTCAATTAACTTTCAATCTCTATTTCCATCTTTAAGTTAGCTTTTTCTAAATAAAGCTCGCAAAAAACTTTCAATCAGTTAACTCTATTAGTCTATTCAATGTATTCTTTTTCATCCCTTAATCAACTTATTCTCAATCAATTAACTCTATTAGTCTATTCAATGTATTCTGTTTCACCTCCAAATCAGGAGTTCAACTATCAATCAACATGTGAGCTCACCTGAGTTCCACCTCTTGATCAATCTGTTCTATCTCTTCATCAATTCTCTCCAATAATCTATAAATTGAGCATTCAATCTCCATTTTCAACAATCACGAACTTTGAATCTTTGTGTCATTTGCAGATTGCCAGTGCAATATCTGAGAGCCACCATACCACAAAGAGGAGAAGATCAATGAGAGCTATACACAGTCTTGGAATAGGGAGTTTTAATTGATTATTTTGCATTCCTCTTTGCTTGACTATATTATTTCATTGGTTTATTTAGAATTCTTTGATTAGATAGGGATTCGTGATTTCCCTTGATATCTAATTGATTACATTAGATGAATTTTACATACAACAGCAATAACGTAGGAGTAATGGTTATCTTATAAGAAAAAAGAAATCTATCTCCTTTTGTTAGTAGATTTTGGTTTATTTCTCAAGGGTATTTTGGCGAGCATTACATCTGGTATCAGAGCCCATGTTACAAACACTGGGATCTCTGTCTAATTTTGTTGCTCTTGGCCTTGCGTGGTGTACCATAATGTTCTCTTGACTTGAGTTGTTATTTGAAATTTGAGATGGAAAATGTCATTTGAACTTTGGAAATCTTATATGTTTATGCTTTGTGTCTCTCCCCAATCCTTCTTAGTAATCATAAACGTGTGCAATATGTGTATTCATTTCTCATGCATGCCTCTTAGATGAGTGTGGTGTCTGTATGACTCTATGTGGACTTGCTTGCTTGTAATTGGGTGAACTCACAAAGTTGGTTCCCACTTTTTGGTACATCCTGATTTTTGCTGAAATCATACATTTTTTAGAAAATATAATTATTCAAGCTTTAAGAGGTCCCATTTGAAGTAATTAATTGAAGAGAGTTAGATCAAAGGCTCTTAGATCAAAATTTCTTGGATAGAACCTCTCTACTTCTAAATCATACTTGCAATGGAGTCTCCTTTGCATCCATTAAATGCTGATAAAAAACCAATTTTACATTATCTTTTGAGGGGTCAAATGAATTCATTTAGAAGTTTTGTTTTCTTAAGGATTTAGTCCTAATTATAAGCTTTCCAAATAGTATAATTTTTAATATATTTAATTTTATTAATATATTTTTATTTTATTTTTTATGAATGTAGGTTTTTCACCGAACATGAACTTCTTTGTTCAATGCATTGGGAAAAATAGTAAACTAATTCAAAAAAGTTCTAAAAAATATCTATGCACTAGGTATTGATGTCTTCTTTCTAACAAAAAAACAACAACTGAATTTTGATATATATAGAACAAGTTGTGTTCAAACGTACACCTATATCTAAATTATAATTAGTTGGACTTCAAAACTTAATAAAATAAAAAATATTCAACATATCGCTATCAAACCAACTACATGCCCTGGGTATTGATGTTACAAACCAAAATTTAAAAGAGATAAGTTTTTATCAATTATAGAAAAAAAGTTATACGTTTCGGGATGCACATCACTCTTAAAAAATGTTGTTTGTTGTAAAAAGCTGCTTTTGAGGGAGATGGAAAAATCAATAAAATTTTATTCAAAAAAAGTTGAAAAAACTATATTTAAAATCTGCAAAAAAGATGTTCCAAATCACTAGTTTACATCATCTTCAAATTCTTAACGGTTTAAAAGTTATAGGTGTCGGAAAGTGAAGGTTTTTTGAAAAATATTCATCTAAGTGTCAAAGTTGGTCAAAAAGTGGGAACTAGTATTGTGAGTTCACCCAATTTCTAGTGCGTACCTGAATATTAGAGGTTGTTTTCTTATATAAATGATCATGCATAGAATGAAAGAAAATTGTGTGTGTTCTCTTATCTAATGTCATGTTTATACGATTAGTTTGTTACATCTATTTTCTATATGTATATGGATTAAAAAATATTATATCTTGATTATTTGTATAGGTAAAAGAGATTATGTATTCTTGTGATATATATCTTCATGTATTTGTTGAAGTAATTGAAAAGGTAATATGATGTAGTAGTTTAGGAGTTCTCATTTTACATTCATTGACGTATTGGGTACTCACTAGGTAATGTTAGATTATGAGTTCTATATGAAAAAAAAGAGTTAGTTTCATGCATTTGCATTGTATTTGAGATTGTTACATTGGCATTTTTATGAATAGCAAGATGGAGTGTTTGTATTATGCAGTGAAGACTATGAGGTGAAATTGAAGAACTTGTATGGGATGCACCTATATAAGAAAATAGTAGAATAATGATGCCCTTGTCTATTGTTTATTTTCCTATGTAAAATGTAAGGGAGTTAATTAGTGAAGTATGGATACCAATGGAACTATCAGGTTTTTGTACATATGTGTGTGATTCTTCATTTAAGAAAAGATTGTTTGAATAAATCATATCTTTGAATAAGGATTTGAGGTTTTTAGTTGTTTTTGTAATGTTAGGAGATCTCATGGAAAGTTAAGTTGCATATCTTAGAAAATGATGTGTAGCTGCATAGTAAGATAAATGTGACATGTCTAGGAAATTTCAATTTATTCATGTATAATTCTTTTGTGCATACATTGGTTGATTGGCAGTGTTCTTTGTCCCTCTCCTCTTCATTTGGATAAAAGTATCATAACACTTAGGAGTCTATTGATAATGAGTAGGAGCTTTGGATAGTCATTGTTGAAATGTGGTATTGCATATATATTAAAGGTAAAGTTTAGATAAAATGAAATTGTTTGAAGATTGATACTTGTCTCCTTTTCATAAATAATGAAGGAAGTTCTTATTAATTAACAGGTTAAAAAAAAATGTTATTATATGTGTGTAGAATGAAGTAAAAAATTGGTGCATTGCATATATAGAAAAAATTGAAATTATACCATTATGTATTTATTTGGTTTGCCAAGATAAAAGTTTTAGTCTTGATTAGGAGCTGTGTGGTTTAATGAAATGTCCTACTTGATCGAATGTGTAGCGTCCTAAAATTGCGACACTTGCAATTTCGACTGCATTTCGGTCTTCACGATGGCGATGCAACACGCAACCTGAATGGAGACCCCAAAACTCGCTCACGACACTGAAAACTGCATTTTTCAAGCACCCTGGCCTGAACCTCCTTGCACCCTGATGTCCCGGGAGGTGGGACCAGAGCGCCCAGCGCCCTGGTCCCTCAGGACCAGGGCGCCCAGTGCCCTGGTCCCTGGGTCCTATTTTGGGCCCGGTTTCCTAAGTGATATCGGGTCTTTTTTTATTGCAATTTGGAAATATACTTCCCTGGTCGGCCTAAGGTCGGGAAAATCAGTCTATCAGCCCTAATTGACAAGTATATAAATGACATTTTCCTCTTTCATTCGATATGATGGAAAAGGCGTGGAAACTATACTCAAGCATTCAAGCATTCAAGCATTCCTTCAAGCAATTGATCATTTCAAGTCTCCATTCAAGGCTAAGTGTTGCATTCAAGACAAGGATTCAACCATTGAAGAGGAGATCACATACTACATGCTATAACATACAACATACAACATCTAAACCTTCACACATAAGGATACAAACATCCTTAGAACAAGGTATTAGTACTTGTTTTATAGTCATTTACATTTACAGCTCTTGCTCATTTCTTGGTTAATTCCAAAACCGGGGTTTGACCTAAAGGCAAACCCCTAATCCCTAACCCCCCAATCGTCTTCGATTTTCTGTGTGTAGGTTGCAGGTACGCGGCTGAAATTGAAGATCTGGAATCCTTGTGCAGAGACGAACAGATCCCCCTTCGTTTCGCGGATTTTTCGGAGGACCGTGGCGCCGGGCGCCATCGTCCCGACAACTTTTGCCCAAATTTGCAGGACAGCGCCGTATCGACATTTTACTGCTAATTCCAGGTCCGCAGCTTCATCCTATAACCTAAAATCAGTTTATAAGTGAATCTTTATGACTTTCTATGCATCCTTAGCTTAATTTCCTTAATCAACATTCTTTACAAAAGAGGGTAGCCTTGCTTTCCTAACCCTTGAAATTCATTTAGCATCCAACCTTACATTGTGTGGGATTGGATCTTATGAGTTTCAACCCCTCTTTTGAATGTAAAGTCTTCCCCCTAAGTGAAAACCCATCGAATCCTAGCGAACCTCCCTTCTCTCTCCTCGGAGTTAGAAGAGGGGAGACCAACTAGGGTTCGACCGCGATTTTCCGCTTTACATTTTGGTGAACCCGACGTGAACATCCTTTCTGATTTTTCATGCTTAGATCTGAAAAAATTGATTACATTTCCATGTTTGATCTTTTGCAAAGTTTTAGAGGTGATTGCATTAAAACCCTAAAATTTCTTTTTAGTAATTAAACTTGCGAAATGTCTAAATGTTAATGCTTGTTTTAGATCTGTCCTTCTATTACAAATTATCAATTCATATTTGTGCTTTAATTTTGAAAATTAAGTGGTTAAAAGTCAAAACCCTAATTTTTGAAACCCTCTTGATTCAACCTTTGTCCGACAATTTGACCGATCAAAACATCGCCAAATCAGCTGTAACTTTGGATTCCGCAATAAAATCACAATATCTTTCATCCCTGGAAATTTGGAAAAAAGTTGCGAGGACCGTGTTGCACTCCGAGTGCCATCGTCCCCGACATTTTTTCCAAAATTTCGGGAGCGAGATCTTGCTGTATTTTCCTACTAAAATCTAGAATTTTGGCTGATTTTGTCAATTATAACACTTTCAAAATTACAGTCAAAGTTGGTCTTGTGATTGCTTGGTCTAAGGCTCCTAATCATTCAAAAATTATCGAAACTGAAATTTTGTGTCAAAATTGTGTTCTTACTGTCTTAGATCTGAAAATTGTATTTGTATTCATTCGAAATTTCAGTGTTTTATTCAAATATTTGCATTTTGTGACTTTTGAAATTAAGTGCTTAATTACAACAACTTTGATTTCCGCTTTCAAAATTGAATTTTGTGTGAAATTGAGTCAATTTTCAAATTTCAAAATTTGCATTGCTCTTGACATTCCCTCTAAAATCATAAAATTCAAAATTTCAGTTTCCCTCTCTTTTTCAAAATTCAAATTTTGCATTTTTCGACAATCTTGATAGGGTTCAATTTTGAATTTGCAACTTTAATTTGGCCTATCTACAGATCGTGAAATCCCTCAATTTTTTTCAAATTAGCTCTAAAATCATCATACCTTTCATCCCTGCAAATTTCGAAAAAAGTTGCAGGGACCGTGTTGCACTCCGAGCGCCACGGTCCCGAACATTTTTTCTGAAATTTCGGGAGACTGTTGTGATTGCATTTAACAGCTTAAATCTGGAAGATTGGCTGGTTTTACTGAAAATTGCTACCTCTAAAATCAAAATCTTCTCTCTCTCTCTAGTGCATGAGTTTTACAACAATAAGCCCTACTTACACTATTCCCGTTAGACGAAGCCGTAGAATTAAGTCTTTCCGAGGTTTAACTACTGAGGAGATGGAACCTAATTTGAGTAGTCTTTTTAACGAGGACATGGGTAATTCCTCTAATCCTCCGAATGATGAAGAAGCTCTCCATGAAGTTTCTGTTGAACAACTTTCCAAATTGGATAACCAATTTGACGATTTTCACCAATGGATGTCTCATGAGTATCCCGATAGTCAAGCTCTTCCTTTAATTAAGGGTCTAAAATGCATGCTTCAAAGTGATAAGAATGGAATTGATATTTTGCATGGTATTTCACACATTGTGAATTCGAATGTGATGCCTATGAAGAGTTGTGCTGAATCTTTAGGTTATACACAACCTCCTACACAAGTCAATCATTCTATTCCTTTGACCACTTCTATTGCTAGTTTACCTACCTTTACATCAAACATCATGGCTACCTCTATACAAGACATTCCTCCTATGATTACCAGTCATGGGGGCAATCCTTCTTCTTCAATTAATCCCCTTCCTTCATACAATCCAACTTCTTCGTACATTCCTTCAATGAGTGTTCCTATTACATCTTCACAAATGAACATGATGCAAGGGGGCAATTCATTTAACCATTCCATTCCTCCTTGTAGTGTTCCTCCTATCCAATCACCCCCTATGGTTGACTATCATAGGGTCCCACCACCTTACTCTTTACCATCTTTCAATAACATCACACCTCCATCTCAATCTAACACACCTAATATGAACTCTTCGACTGAAGCTACCATTAATAATCTTGCACAAACTGTCTCTTCTTTACAGCAACAAATTGCCTCTATGAATCAATCTAAGTTTAGTGTGCCCACATTTGATGTTGCGAGCCCACTTTCTCTTGACATTGTTCGAGCTATCCCTCCTAAACATGTTGAAATCCCGCATTTGGAACTTTATAATGGTAAAGGAGATCCTCTAACACATGTTAAGACTTTTCAAACAATATGTACTGATTTTCCTTATGACCAAAGGTTGCTTGCAAAACTATTCACCAGAACATTAAGAGACAAAGCCCTACAATGGTATTGCTCGTTGCCTTCTTATTCTATTACTTCTTTCGAACAACTTGCAAATGCTTTCATTCAACAATTTCAAAACAATATAAGTCCTAAAGTTACTTTGATTGATTTGATGCATTGTAAACAAGGTGTTAAAGAAAAAGTGACTGATTTCATTGGTAGATATAAGCATTTGTATGCTCAAATTTCTTTTCCAGTGCCTGACAATGATATTCAAAGAATCTTTATTTCTAATTTACAAAAAGATATTCGAGACAAACTCCTGTTTTCTGAGTTTACTTCTTTCCAACAGTTGTGCGCCACTCTTCACAATTATCAACTGACTGTGAGTCAAATGGATTAATCACATCCTATGGCTCCGAGTGATAAGGGTGATAGCAGTCAACAACCATTTGGGAAGTTTAAACCGAACAGAGATTCTATCAAATTCAATGAAAACATCATCAACAACAATGTGAATGCAGCATCAGGTGTGCCTCCTATTTCTAAATTTTTCAGGAAAGAAAGAAAGTATACTCCTTTGAATGAATCATTGCATGATATTATGAATAAGTTATTGGGACAAAATGTGCTTACCCTTCCTCCTATAAGACAAATTGATCCTGCAAAGATTACTTCACCTTATTTTGATCACAAAACTTTTTGTCATTTTCATCGTCAGCCTGGTCATGATACTGAAAAATGCTTTTCTTTAAAGGGTAAAATTCAAGATTTGATTGATAATAATACTATTTCTGTTTCTGGAGTGAATGCTAAAGGCAACACATCTGTAGCTCCTCCTAACCAAAATCTTCAGATTTTTACTGATCCATTACCTTCTCATACTTCTCATACCTCTAATGCGATTGAGGCTAATGATTCCTCTTTCTCATCTGATGGTCTTGTGTCTATGACTCCGAATGTAATTAACTTTGTAGAGCAGCAAGAAAACCCTAAAGAACCTTCCATCACATTTGATTCTAGCGAAACCATTAGGGCACCTGATGGTCCTTTATACATAGTTGCAAAAGTCAAGAATATGCCTTGCCGTGGAGTGCTTATTGATCCTTCGTGCATGGTTAATGTTATTACTGAAGAATTTCTTTTTACTTTGCAATTGAATCAAGTGATCTATGACAAAACAGATGTGATTCTGAAATTATTTGATACATTTTCTTCTCCTGCAATTGGTTCTATTACATTGCCTATTGAGGTCCATAACAAATCTCTTGATGTGAACTTTGCTATTATTCCATCTTCCGAACAATTTCATGTGAAGCTTGGCTATCCTTGGCTATCTTCCATGAAAGCTATTGCTTCTCCTATTCATAAGTGTTTGAAATTTCCCCATAATGGTGAAGTTGTTACTGTCAATCATAGTCTCTTTAAACCAGCTGAAAGAACCTCTAGTGTTCCTATTGATTACTTTTGGCCTAAACAATTCCAATCTCTTCCTCCGCGAAGTGATCATCTTTTCAAATCTTATCAAAAGTGGAAAACAGATATGATCCTATCTCTAAGTGAACCTAGAGCACCTAAACTTGACATTCCTATCATTCTTGAGAAGGAAATTCTTCCTTTGAAAGACAAAACTAATGTCCTTCCTCAAGAAGATTCCCAACCCGTCCTTATGGATGCGACTATGTCTACGCCTAATAAATCTTCTAACAATAGACCTATACCTCCTCATCATGATGGACTTGGTCTTCTCCCTAAACCAAAAATTCCTCCTTTATATGGAGCGGTTCCTCCTCCTTCCTTTTATAGAGAGAAGAGACCTTCTTCTTCTCCTATTATCCAGCCTAAGAGACCACAACCTAAACACCCAAGTGATAGGGATGAGAACATTCCTCCTCCTCTACCTTCTACACTTCCTACTAAGACTTGACGTAATCGTTTTGCACGGGAACGTCGACGAAAGCGTCGTCTTAGGGCTCAAGCAGCTGCTTCTCAAACTTTACAATCTCCAAAAACACCTTCAACAAGCATTATTCCATTTTCTCCTCAGCCGGATATTGAGCCTAAATCTCCTAAACATAAGATGCATGATGGTCTTGATCCTGTGCGAGTTAAAGATCCTATTTTTATAAATCTTGATGATGATATAGATGAAAATATTACTCCTCTTGCTTCTGATAGTGAATATGAACTTGTTGATGTTGATAACCATTTATCTAATGAATTTTCTAAAGCACTTATCCTAGCTCCTAGACAAGAACAATGTGGCTTGGAACATGAACATAGCCCTTGTTTGGATCTTGTGATAGCTCCATCTGCTGTGTTGGATGTTCCTCCTCTAGCGTGTTCCCTGCCTTCCCGAAACATTGATCAGCAAGATCGGGGGGTAGATGACATGCTAGACTAGTTACATTAGCATAGCAGACTCTCTCCCCCTCTCTTTTGTTACTTCTTCTATATGTTATTTTCATTCTTCTATTTGTCGTCCTTAGTGTTGTCTACTTGAGGACGATGCAAAGCATTGAGATCTCTCGATCTCTCTCATGTTGACTCAAAAGACACATGTGTTCCCTTCTTCTAGGTGACCTTCCTTGATTGGGGAATGAAGAACAATTATGCATACATCCATATGATATATACAGCATACTGACCCCAAGGAAAGCGAAGTCACCTCGTGCTTTGTGTTTTGTGTCTATTATCCTTGGGCTTATCTCACACTTGGGGGCTAAATCCTTGCGATAACGTGCTCCTTTCCTTTCTCATTTCTTATGTGTATCACTACGTTAAAACAATCACCCCCGTTGAGGCGTGTGCGATCGCTTTAACGTAGGGGGGCATACACCCTGTCTATCCTTTCAAAGATACTTGAAAATTTCTTGGCAAACTTAGCTTTGTCTTGAAGATTTTTGGTATTTCTTTTGCATGACTCATAGTGAGGGAACCTTACTACTGACAGTCATGGTTCTTCCTCGTGATCTTCCCTTTTACTTTGTCAATCGAAGTTGTAAGATCCTTAGTCCACTGGGGGCTTGGTGTATCTTGCCTCCTTGACGTGGTGAAAGTCTTTCAACGTTGTTTCCTTGCACTTTACTGGAAGTATGAGCATACATACTCCCGCTAAAGTGGGGGCTAAATGTAGCATCCTAAAATTGTGACACTTGCAATTTCGACTGCATTTCGGTCTTCACGATGGCGACGCAACACGCAACCTGAATGGAGACCCCAAAACTCGCTCATGACACTGAAAACTGCATTTTTCAAGCACCCTGGCCTGAACCTCCTTGCACCCTGATGTCCCGGGAGGTGGGACCAGGGCGCCCAGTGCCCTGGTCCTCCAGGACCATGGCGCCCAGCGCCCTGGTCCCTAGGTCCTATTTTGGGCCCGGTTTCCTAAGTGATATCGGGTCTTTTTGATTGCAATTTGGAAATATACTTCCCTGGTCGGCCTAAGGTCGGGAAAATCAGTCTATCAGCCCTAATTGACAAGTATATAAATGACATTTTCCTCTTTCATTCGATATGATGGAAAAGGCGTGGAAACTATACTCAAGCATTCAAGCATTCAAGCATTCCTTCAAGCAATTGATCATTTCAAGTCTCCATTCAAGGCTAAGTGTTGCATTCAAGACAAGGATTCAACCATTGAAGAGGAGATCACATACTACATGCTATAACATACAACATACAACATCTAAACCTTCGCACATAAGGATACAAACATCCTTAGAACAAGGTATTAGTACTTGTTTTATAGTCATTTACATTTACAGCTCTTGCTCATTTCTTGGTTAATTCCAAAACTGGGGTTTGACCTAAAGGCAAACCCCTAATCCCTAACCCCCCAATCGTCTTCGCTTTTCTGTGTGTAGGTTGCAGGTACGCGGCTGAAATTGAAGATCTGGAATCCTTGTGCAGAGACGAACAGATCCCCCTTCGTTTCACGGATTTTTCGGAGGACCGTGGCGCCGGGCGCCATCGTCCCGACAACTTTTGCCCAAATTTGCAGGACAGTGCCGTATCAACATTTTACTGCTAATTCCAGGTCCGCAGCTTCATCCTATAACCTAAACTCAGTTTATAAGCGAATCTTTATGACTTTCTATGCATCCTTAGCTTAATTTCCTTAATCAACATTCTTTACAAAAGAGGGTAGCCTTGCTTTCCTAACCCTTGAAATTCATTTAGCATCCAACCTTACATTGTGTGGGATTGGATCTTATGAGTTTCAACCCCTCTTTTGAATGTAAAGTCTTCCCCCTAAGTGAAAACCCATCGAATCCTAGCGAACCTCCCTTCTCTCTCCTCGGAGTTAGAAGAGGGGAGACCAACTAGGGTTCGACCGCGATTTTCCGCTTTACAGAATGGATAAATTGATGGTGTAATGTATGAAGATGTATTGTGTTTTCTAGATGATTGTGCTTTTGATCGCTAGGAATGCTTAGTTGCAAAGGATTATAATTAAGTGATGATAGGAGATGAGATTGGATAAGGTATTATATGTATGTAGCTGAATTTGTGTGTGACATTAAATGAAAATTAAGTGGTGGCAAGTAAGGCTAGGATATCATTTTTATGCTTAATGTAGACAATAGATTGGTTAACAGTATGCAGGGAAATGACCCTAGGTGGTTGAAGTAGAAATATGATATTAAATTTTAATTTAAGTAGTGAGTTTTAATTATTATGAGGAATTAATTAGAGTAAATATATGATTGACCAAATGTTTAACAATATCATGTGGAACATTCTAATCATCTGCTTACTGTTTATTGAGCCTTGAAATGGTGTATGCATGTTAAAGTATATCATCAGGTGATTGATTGAAGTTCTAACATTTGTTCTATTATAACTCGGTAAATGTGATCATTTATAGATAGGATATCTTGAACAATAATCACGTGTGAGTGTATTTCTTGTGTGTGTATGAGACACTTTATTTTCTTCTTTCATATTGTATCTTTCATGAAGGATATTTGTCTAGATTATCATAAAGGATTGTATCACAATAAAATGACAAGGAATATGGACATATAAATTAAATTATGATTTTAAATGTTGGTGTGCACTCTCTAACACATTCAGGACATTGTACCCTTGAATATTGTGTAGCAGTTACTCCCTCTTGGTGTGACTGATATTGGTCACCTCATGATGTAGATTTGCACAAGGTGGTTATTTTGTCTTAAGTTATTTTGTGATTTTGTGAAGTATCGTTGGAGTTAATTTGATCTTTGGATCTATTTGCTTTAGGACTAGCCACTAAATTCTTCTTGTGTTTGCTTTGTTCTTGTGGTGGCACTTGTCACACTTTATTTCTTGATCGATTTCACCAACAAATTTTATTTCTTTTCGTGATTTAATAATTGGATTTGAAGATCTTTCCTTTTAACTTCGTCTTTTTGTTCATAGTTGTCATTTTGTATGTTGAATGTTGTGGGACCTCATTTTATGTCAGTGTTGTCTCTATCATGTTCACTTGGAACTTCTGATAGTGTGTGCAAGGGAGGACACCACAGAGAAGTGCACTAGATTTAATGAACAATTAGGTAATGCTAGTATCAGTTGAGTAAATGAAAACATGTTAATGGGATCAAAATAAATTGATGACTTGTTATATTTTAAGAAAGTTAGATAGAAGTGCATTCAAATTAAGGAATTTGTAAGTATATAAAAGAAAAGGAAATTGTTCTTCATTGAGTGTTTATATATATATATATATATATATATATATATATATATATATATATATATATATATATATATATATATATCATGCAAAGTGAATGACTTAGAATGCCCTGAATAATTGATTGGATGATAGATGCATAAGTGCCTGCATCAAAGTAGCATAGCGGAAGTGTGGTAGGAATTAGGAAGTTGAAAACTACAAATCTTGCTTTCCTTTGAGATTTATAGGACATAGATTTTGATAAATGTGAGATTCTTTTGATTTTATTTGGTCTTGAAGGAAGTTTATTCAAAATTTCCTCATAGAAGTGTATGACATATGGATTTTTAAGGATGTTCTTATGTGTAGAAAATTTAATAAAACAAATATTTGTCTTCTTAATTGCATTCAACTAGATGATTACAAAGTGTTGTCATGACTTGAATGATGTGAGTTGTGATGGAAGATACTTCAATGATTTATCATGCTCATTGTAACCATTAAGAGTTTTGTGACTTGTTTTTATCTTGTGTGTAGCTTATTTACTTAGATAATTGAAGCATAGAAAGGAAACTTTTGTAGTTATTATCTTACTTGAGCTAGGAAATGTTTGGATTAAGAAGTTTTGTGTTGGTGTGTGTACGTTTTCAACTTAACCCTTGGCGACTTCCATGAGTAAGTCGAGCCCACTTGGGGGGGAGGATGTAGTGCTTCTCCTAGACTTGCATTTTGATTTACATATTAATAGACCTATTTAGACATATGGTTGATGTTTAGATTGTTACTTATGACTTTATTACTATCCTAGATGTTATTTATTATTATTTATTGTTTATTAACTTATATTTTAATTGAGTTTTATTGAATGTTGATTATTGGATTTTATATTTACTTTATTTGATTTGATTGGATTTTATTTTAACAATGTCTTTTGATTTTCTATTATAATTTATTTATGATTATTTATTTAATTAATATTATTTAATCGAGGCATTGGTATTTTATTATTGGATGTATATTGTTATTCATTAATATTTATTTAATTTATGTGGTGGTTTGATATATTGTTATTTGTGAATAATAATTTAATTATGGGGTGTATATACTATTAAATTAATTACTTATTTTTCTACCCCTCTTTGGTTATTGGAAATAATATGGTTCTACCTACCCCTTTTATTTGATTGGTTGGATGGGGAGGTAGGTAAATAAAAATATATTTATTAAATACCTTCCTCAAGCTATACAAAGGTTAGTATAATATATTGTTTAAATGAATATTTTGATTGGTTGAATTTTTATATAGTGTTGAGTTTGTTTTTTTAATAAATTTCGCTTCGTGTGCATTCATGGGAGCTTTGGAGATTTTTCTTGAAGAGATTTACTTTGGTTTTGGATGCGAATTGATTGAAGTTTCTTTTTGGATTTTGGATTGCGTCATCAAATTTCTTCCTTTTTGCTTCTTTTTCCAAGTTGGCTTCGTGATTCTCTGCACTCGACATTTGTATTTGAAAAGATTGTTTGCAAGTTCTTTCAGGAAAGATTGTTTGGGGCAAATATGAATTTAATTTCAGTTATTATCATTTATTTGATGAAGGAATAAATTTAGGAAAAATTGCATTTAGATTTGTATTACAGATTCCTTGGAATGCTGGAATGGGTTTCTGTGACTATTAAATCTCTGTGATTGTTGATTTCTTTGGTTATTGTGTTAAGGTAGCTTGTCTTGTCCTTAAAAACCCGATTTTAGGTTCCCTTAGCGATTGAAGGTCCTTTTCTATGATCTGCACTTGTTTGGTTATCTCTACGACATAATTTGGTTCATGTATTCGTCGGTTGAAGGCATATTATTGGTTTTATGGTCTAAAGTTCTGAGACCCTGTTTGTGCCTCTATCCGAATCTAGGTATGTTTAATTGCATTCTTTTCCCATTTTGCAAATGTTGTTACCAAGTTACAAAAGCACTAAAATAAGTGAAAAAAAGACTACTCTGAGAGTCAAAAGTGCTAGAGTAGAACAAAAGCGCTAAAACAATGTCAACACATTTTTGGATGGGGTTTTGACCTTTTGGGTTTACTTTTCTTGTTGATTTTGGACTCCAGAGGCTAGGGTTTGTTGTATTGATGATTTTTGGGCATTGATCCATTCTTTTGAGGTGTGTTTGAATCCTATTTGGGATCCAACAAATATTTTTGTAGAGGTTTGAAATGTTTCTCCAACAAGATGTGTGCATCCCTTGCTGTTGAGAATGAGTATATGCAGCTCCAATGAGAGGTTATTTTGTGCCTTGCTATTGAGGACTATGTGGTAACATTGGATTCATACTATCACCCTATTTATGTGTTTATATCACTTTTGAGGCTCTTTTTATTGTTGCATTATGATGCATTGAGCTTATGACATGATCTTGTTATATGGCTTTGTATGTATGTGTATAAGTTGTCCTTTATGAATCAATTTTATATAAGATTTGTGATGGTATATTGGCTGCTTTCCATGTTGAGTTTCATATTTTTGTAAGATGTATCTTGTTATGTTTTTACCCTATGGTATTGGTCTGTTTTTGGGAGAGTGGGCTCTTGCATGTGTTGGACCTAGGTTATGTGCACTAGATCTCTAGGAAGGGGGTCTAGACCTATGGAACCACATGAAGAGTTTATGGTCTAATTTGCATGTGATAACATTATTAATAATTGATTAGTGGGTTGGGTATTTAGGAATTCACCTAATCAAGATAAAGAATATGATGTTGTATGCCCCAATTGGACAGACCCAGGGATGTGGTTTTAGGATCCTAGATTGGGAAGACCGTTGGAGCGGTATACCCGATCTCCCTTGAGTGACTCCAAGGTGGAGAAATGTGCTACATAAGGTTAGAATGTGATGACACTCTACCCAACATGTTTCCATTATCCATATGCCTTGTTTTTTTTGTTTGTGCATTTGGAGGTTGTTTTCTTTGACTTAGCGATGTGATATATTTGATGTTATATTTCCTATGTTGGAGTCTTGTGGTGTCACGTTGTACCCTTTGGTTTTTAGGTGTCAACTTAGGTCTTGAGTTTGATTTGGAACCTTTGTCATATCCTATAATGGGGGTGGTTCTTATTTGGTTCCTCATTGTCGGGTGGTTTGTTGCCTTCTACCATTGGGATAGTCTTCTTTGGATGTTAGTGTGCATGGACATGGATTTATATTATCTCATCATGTGAATGGATCTTGGAGGATATTGTAAGTAACTCGAATTGATATCATGCGAAATGAAGGTTTCAATTGTAGAGAAGATTATGTATTATGTATAATGAGAACATGTTTAATAGGACTTGTAGTAGATTGAATTCAGAATGAGATATATTGAGTGAGATTGTTGTAATCAGATATTCTATTGTATATGTTATTTTGATTAGAGAGGAATGAAATGAATGAGAGATATAAATGCAATGTCTTGTATACATCTTGTGGATGGTATCAAATATGTTAGTATTTGTGCATTCCTTGATTGGAAAGATGTTAATCTTCAATGTTAGTTATCTTGAGATATGGAAAATAAATGTGTAGTTGTAGATTGTATGGATTGTATGACTCTTCAATATGAGGAAGATATATTGAGTTGATTTCTATGTATGAGTGATAATGCTATTTATGATGACTTCTAAATATGGACTAACAATGTGCACTTACATAACTTGTATGATTATACAATAGGATGGGATGTAGCAAAAGAGACTATGTGTTGTTCCATGGGCTCTTGTATATTTGGACTTAATGTTATAGGACTATGTTCTTGTAATAAAATGATGTATTCATAAATGGTTTGTGTTGTAGAAATGCTCATTATGTTGGAAATGAGATCTTATGGTGAATTAGGGGATTGAAATACTAGATTGTGTTTATTCTTGTAGGTAACATATGACGCTTGTATTTGTTTAGTGGCACATAATCTTATTTGGAAGTAGATAAGTGCTTTCTATTATAATCTTGCATATGAATATGAAAAATAATCTTGATGAGTTGTGTAAAGGTTGTGCTTAAGGAAATAATTTAGTTTCATATGTAGGAGAAGGTTAAATTCACTTAGATTAATGAAGTGTTGAGTGATTGGTGAATAAAAAATGGTTATTAGGAGTATTTGACTTGTTAGTTTCTAAAGGAATCTAAAAGGGCAAGTTATGTGATTAAATTATACCTAAGTGTTAATGATGTGTTATAATTGCATGGAAAGTAAA
This sequence comes from Cryptomeria japonica, assembly GCF_030272615.1. Classification (NCBI taxonomy): domain Eukaryota; kingdom Viridiplantae; phylum Streptophyta; class Pinopsida; order Cupressales; family Cupressaceae; genus Cryptomeria; species Cryptomeria japonica. The sequence goes on from NC_081410.1 coordinate 106,034,847, forward strand.
TGAATTGTTGGATAATAGTGTATGATACTCTAGATGGATGTGTGTTGAGTTAGAAACTATGTCAAGTAGTGACGTTGAGATGCCCTAGGGAATGTATAAATTGTATGAGTTTATATAGAGTTATGTTAATGATTAATAATTATTTCTACTTGCATAATAAGGTACTATGGTTACATTAGTGGTGTTTAACATGAGCTTATAAATTATTAATGTTGTATTGATGGAAAATGGTAGTAATGTTGCATTATTAAATGTTAGTACTAATGTAGGAGTAATGGTTATCTTAAATGTAATTTTTTTTTATCTCCTTTTGTTAGTAGATTTTGGTTTATTTCTCTAGGGTATTTTGGTGTGCATTACACTTTTGAGTAAACCTATATATTATTACTTTATGTTTCCATCAATGACAAAGGGGGAGATTGTAGACCTACTATCATTTATGTCATTGATATAGTATGGTCCAACATATATGTCATTGATGTTGTCCAATCCAACATATATTATGGTCCGATTGTTTTCTATGATATATTATATGTGCAAAGTTTGTACACTTTTTTTGGTGTTTATCTTATGCAGTTTAGTGATCTAGTGAGGCATCGTAGGTCCAGTCCCATCTGAAAATGTTGAAGGATATTCTACAAGGAAGTTTTGGATCGGGTCCTTTTCAAGTATGATGGAAGGCGTATTCTACATGGTGTTTTGGATTCAGGAGTGTACCCGACATTGTGTGAAGTTATTTGCAGCAGTGTATGTGTATATCAGTCTCATCCCTTCTCCGATTGAGATAACTTATCAAAGTTTTTGGTGTGGATATATATAACCAACAATTTTGCAAGATATAGATATAGCTGTTCTGATTAATTAAAAAAGCAAGTTTTCAGGACCCGAAACCTTTAACAAAAGATATTAAGATAAGACACCAACAGTGCTTAGGAACCACATACAAAAATACTAGCAAAAAGCCAGTGAACCGAAAGGACAACAAAACAAACAACAACAAAGAAACTGAGAGGGCACTACACAAAGATTTTCTTCAACAAGTCCTCCGCCTTCATCACTAGCTCATCATAAGTTGCTCCGATACCTTTAAGGTCTTCCAGATCCTTGTTTGGTTTTTTATCATTCTTTTTGGCTCTGGTGCGAGTTCTGGGACCTTAAGCTTCCCCTGTTCCGTTCGTTTCCGAGTCAATGTCCAGAATTTCCTTTTCATCATCCAGCTTGTTGATGAGAGTGTTGGTGTTGTTGGTTGAAATCTTCAAGATGCCGAGGCTCTGTTCGGCAATGTTCTTCAGACACTCCTTTATTTTACCAATTTTACTGACACTCCTCTTAGATATAGCTGTTGAAAAATAGCTAATGTGTACATATTGTATCTGCGCTATTTTTGGGAATGCAAATTTTTGTTTAGGTAATATATGTACAGTGGATGTAAAAGCGTTTTGTGTGCTTCAACGAAACCGTTTCTCATGCATATGTCAAATGCAATTCTAGCAGTTCAATTTTTTACTTTGGATATAGGCCTATTATCCGATAGTGAGCCTCTTTGTATTTGGGCAATGAGCCCCCATCTACAGTGAACCATCCTTGTACTTTGTAACCAGTTACATATTACACTATACTTGAGAGTTCATCCTCTCTATGGTTCTTCCCATGTTGGGTTTTCCACGTATAAATACGGTGTTATGTGTTATTTTCCTTTACTGCATTTAAATTATGTTATGTGATTGGTTGGTTAGAAGTTTAAATAAGTTCAAGGGAATATTGATTCACTCCTCCCCTCTCAGTATTCCATTACCACCTCTTACATTGACATTCCTTGTCAAATCTTTATTTTTTCTTACTGTAGGGATCTAACTCAAGGATAAGGAAGTTTCAAACTTCAATAGTAACATAACATTCTCCCAATCACACTCTTTACCACCAAACTATTTTTCTTATGCTAGGTATATGCCTCAAGTGAACATTTTTGTAAGACCCATAATATTTAGTTTTGTGCAATGAACATTTTTGTAACACTCTAATTATTAATCCTTGGTCATTGTAGATATTTAATAAGAATTAATACCATATCTAGTTTCATATTTCACTTATCAAGTTTTGGTCTTAATGTTGCAACAAACAAAGTCCACACTGTGTCAAACTCAAGGTAAGCTCTAATCTTTCCTAGTTTTATTTCAACACATAATTTTATTTTTTTAATCTTAGCTAATCCATCTTATCTATATTATTCTCAATTCCTAATCTACTTAATTGCTTTTTTTATCTCATCAAAATAAATATATTTGTATAACTTGCATTTTATTTCCCTACATTTTAATGATGTTGTAACTTCTACACCCATCTTTTAGGACAATATTCTAATTTCCCCCTAAATTTAAGATCTAATTGTATTGATTTTTACACCAATATGCATATTTTATTTCTCTTTATATGTTAATTCTTTATCTAAGGTTTGGCCCTTAGTTGATTAGCACTTTGTAGATCTCCAATTATGTTCTTTTCATTGTTATACATAATCATAGGTTACCATAAATTGTTCTCTTTGGCTACCATTCATGCATTTATTAAGGACTCCAATGTTTTCTTACAATTTGTTATATTAGATCCTTTAATATTGAACAACATCATGCCATTTTACCATATATATGATGGTGCATATTACATGGATGTGCTATTTCATCCTTTATAGAATTTGTTGTTACTTGTCTTTTCCTTTTTGAATACTTTCACTTCACTTTTACATGAGCTTCATATTGCTAAGACTTTTCTTATGACTAGTGATGATATCTTTTAGAAGCCTAATTTTTGTTATATTATTTCTATGATTAATGATGATACTTTTCCCTTGAGAATGTTTATTTATTCTCATGATATAGATAATGTGGAACTAGAAACCTTCCTATATGACATGTTTGTTTGTTTTCTTCTTCACATGATGTATATTTTTTCCATGAAGATAAATTCCAAGAAATTCATGATGCACTCTTTGATTTTGTTGATGCATCATTATAAGTTCTCGTTTGTTGGAACTATAGTGGAGGCCTTCACATTAACTAGTGATTAAACCAACTTTTAACATGCAATCACAATTTAACTTTATTTTAATATTTCTCTTATTTACCATGTGCACCAGTTAAAATTTCATTTTTTATATACTTTTGATTCACAATTTTTTGGCGCACCATGATTGGAGTTACTGATGGCTTGGAGGGGCACACTCAGTTCTCAACACAAGAGAACACACAAATATCTTGTGGAGTTATCAAAACAAGCATTGTGCAAATGATCAAAGTTCCCTATGGACGTTATGAGGTAGGAGAAGGTGCAAAAACCTATACAACAAATCAATGGTTTGGACAGTTGGCAATTACTATTTAAATAATGTTGACGAGTTTCCATATTGACATTTTATACATACAAAGGAGACATGGATGGTGTTGCTTTAGCTCTATCTTTAGAGGGAGCCCTTTCTCTTCCACCTTTTCTGCAAATTTCCTTCTTCCTCTTCTATGGTTGAGATTATCTAGAGGGCAAAGGATCTCTATTTATAACAACTGATGGCCTAGTAAGATTTATGTTCTCTTTTCTGTCAAGGTTTGTTCACTTAAAAAAAATTAAAATGATATTTAAAATTTTAACTCTATTAAAATTAGAAATTTAAGGCCTTTTCTTGTCACAAACAACTTTATGTGAGATTTGCAAGTGCATATAGATATGGAAGTAGTAGCAATAGTATGTCATTTGACATGGTTTTAGGTTGGTGGGATTTCATGGTTACTAATATAGTGGTCAAAAAGTTTTTATGACAACTCGAATGAAGAGAAACTAATAAACCATATAATTAGAGTAGAAAAAGAATTTTAGATGTTTGCTCAATGCTAAGATTAAAAGGGTTTACTTTTCCTTTTAAAGTATAAAATGACATGTTCATCTTAAGGGTTTAAATCCGTTAGACAGTTTAGATAATCAGAAGACAACTGAGAGTGGGGGGGGTGGTGAATAAGTTGTCACAGATTACCGGAAGCTTTAACAATTTAAAACAACAATACCGGAACCCAAAACAATAATACCAAAATAGGAGTTAATCCAATTAAGTATAGACAATGAACACAAAATAAATACCATCCATGCAACACCGAGATTTGTACATGGAAAACCCGGTAAAGGGAAAAAACATGGTGGGAAGCCTACCCACAGTCAGATAATACTTCCGCAGTAAGTATGTGAATTTACAATGAAGGGGCCTACACTTGCAGGAAGGCCAACAACCTAGAGCACACTACTCATCACAAAAGGAGTCTCATTGACTACATACAAATCCAGACTACAATTTGGAGAAGTGTTGAACTACAAAAGATAACATCTCCTATGCCTAAGTATAGTTCCGGTTAAGCTCAATACCGGAGGACTAAATCCTCTCACACAAACCCAATTCGATCTCCAATGATTGACCAACTCCTCTATCTGAATGATATTACATTATTCGCATATTACATTCCTTGACCATGACCTCTTACAATAACCATGATGATCTACAATGAGATCTTACATCTTATTTATACAAACCCCTGACCATTAACAATCGGGTCGGCCACCAGATAATAAAAAAATTACACAATTACAAACCATGTCAGCCTTAGACTAAAACAAATAATATCCAACACATAAGACATCTTGGAAATACAACAATAGGTCATATCCATAGGTTACATCAATGTCGGTCCATAACCTAGATCAACTGGGACCAAGTATAGGTCCACATGCTTCAACAATGATCTCCAAATGCCAAGTCGCGAACACGATCACCAACAATATCCCAAAACTCCATCAGAAGCTACACCAACACCAATTATGCAATGCATCAAAGATCTCCACCAAAAGCTCTGGCAGTGAAACCTTCGCCGGAACCAGAAAAAATTTTCTAAGTAAGAAAGATAGCATCCAATCACCAGACCAAAACCAACTGACCAAATATGAATATAAGCATCATGAACAAGGCAATTCCATCACCAGATTATACCGGAGTCAACCAGATCATGCTGGATCCAAGTTAACCAAAAACCACTCAACCAACGGGGACCAGAAGGGTGCCGATAAAGCATCCAATCAGCTAGTATTGACATCAATGACAAAACATCAATGCAACACATAATCAATTCCTCCAAATGGCCAACAAAATCTAGGGTAATTTTTTCTTTTAAATATAGGAATTTACAATTTTTTTGATTTGGTAACGTCAACCTTACGAATTGCTATTGAATGGTGGGAGGTAGATTTTTATTTTTTTATTTTTGATTTATCTCTTTTTAATTGCAAGTTTAGTAGATTGCTAACATTTGGTGTAGGTTTGATAGTAGAAGACCCCAAATGCTTGAAATACTAACTTTTGTTGTAGGACTGCCAAAGAGGGGTGTCCTTGGAAAACAAATCTTTTGGGATAAAATTAATCATGTTCTTTCTCGTAGTTAGAGAACACTTCAATTTCATGAGGAAATGAACCATTGTATTTCATATTTGGCACACTTGTGTGTGTGAGAGAACCTACTACTAACACACACCATCCTTTCCCTTGGCTTTCGTGGTCCTGGGTGCAAGAGAAAAGTGTTAGTGATGCTTAGTTTTTACTTTTTTATTAGAGGGCCCACCTCTCAATAAAACCTTAAGGCCAAGTGAGAGGGAATGACCCAAGCAATACTTTCTTTCAGTCCACTATATAAATAATTATAGTTTTGACAAGTCATAATTAACTGGTGGAGTTGCGTTATACTGATGATTTTCCTTAGTATCTACATGCAAATACCTTTGTGGTCTTGATGAAAGTCAAGTGCTTGTGTGGCAGATGTGTGAAAACCTGTATTCTACAAGCTAGGATATCTCTTAAGTGAGCTATCCGCCATATGTATAGGCACCAAATTTAACTCAAAAGTTCCCCCACTACGAACTAATGTTTTTAGCAGCCCAAAACCTTTGATACTTGTTGGTGCAGAAGGTTGGAACTCCGAAGCTGCCCCAAATCATACTATTCATTGTTGAGAAATATGTCCCTTGATTCACAAGTTCTTCGGATATTCGAGGCATGAGGTTTTAGTGTGCCCAAGAAGTGTGTACCGTGGTGGGGGAGCCAAAGCCACTAAAATATCTTTCTATCCACCTTGTTTTAGTATATGAAGAAATCCAAGTCGAGACTCAACAAGTAGTATCAATATTCGAAGCCTTAGGTTGTTTTGTCTAATTTTTCTTCATGTTTCAACCAATAATCGTTATCACTTGGGCTAATCTAGGCCCTCATCCTTCAGTTGAGTCAGCCAATTTATTTTTTGCTTGATGTGTTTTTGTCACAAAACTATATTTTGCCAAAGAACAATTCAAAAATCACTCATTTGAAGTCAAAACTTATGTCCATCAAAGTCCCTAATTTGTGTCTTCATGATTGTTATCCTAGTCCTAGCATAGTCATCATTATCATCCAAATTTGTGTCATCATAATCATTATTTTTTTCCATCGTCATTGCCACCAAAGTTATGTCATCAATACCTTCTTCCTAAGTAATCAATCCAAACATCAAAATTCATCCTCTTTCCAACTTCCTCAAAGTCAGTCCCCATCCTATTCTAAGCTTGTCATTCATACTATTCCAAACTTTAGCCTATCATCCATTTTCATCTTTTATCTTTCCAACTCATCCACTAATTCTCATGTCATAATTTTATTATGATGAGTTTGGCCGTCCTTCATTTTATTCCACGTCATCCCATTCTGATGATGGTGAGAGTCTTGATCAAGATTAATATAAAATTAAAAAACTTGATGCCTTCATCCTTAGCAAGCTTGCAACAAGTGTCAGCTACCAAAATCCAACTGTTCATCCTAGCTACCCTACCATTCCTCCATGCAAATTAACTCATAATCCTTATCACACCTTTAACAAGGGAAATCCATTATATCTTCCACCCATAACTCCCTCATACATCATATCTGTGTATCCCTCATATACAATGTCCATGTCTCCATCTTCTCCCATGAGCCTATCCCAACCTTCATCTTTTCATAACAACAATACTACCACTTACATCCATAATAAAAATCCATAATCTATTTTTTTCCCAAATCCATTACATAATTCATAATCATAATCCCCCATCCTACTTCATTCCTCCATCCAATCATAATACTACACCCTACTTCAATCCTTCATCTAATCCTAATCCTCCATCCTACCTCAATCCTCCATCTAATCCTAATCCCTCATCCCACTTGAATCCACCACCATCCACTTCATCCTATCTCAATCCATCATCCACTTCATCCTACATTAATCCACCATCATCCACCTCATCCTACATGAATCTTGCATCCAATTCTAATCCTCCATCTAATCCTAATCCCTCATCCTATCTCAATCCACCACCATCCAAACTATCATCATATGCTCATGAGGTGAGTTAATCCAATGTCATAGGCCTGTGCACTCTAGAACCACCCTTAGTTTGCCCTTTTCTTGGTGGACTAGGGAGCCTAGTGCCATAGTCCCTCGAAAAAAGGCCTAAATTCAAATGTGTCATATGAACATTGGAAGTCGGCATAAAAGTAAAAATACCTCGAGAAACCTATATAAAGACACCATCTCTAATTTATTTGATCATATTTCATAATCCACAAGTCTCATTCAAGCATTCAATTCCTTTACTCAAGAGCATATATAAGTACAAGGAGCATCAAGCTAAAAAATGTTATCTTCAAGTATGTTTTCATGATGGATTTTGTTATGCATTATCATGTTATCACTTGGAGGACTTATCTAAAGAGAATTGCATCACCATAATTATCAATATTAAGGTATAATCTTGTCAATTCAACATTTCAATTGAGATTTAACCTTTTTCATACTAGGGGTAAGATCTCTTTAATAATAAATCATAGCTATAGTGGAGGTTAATTCCTACCAGGGGTTTTACTTATGAAAACTCCTATGTACAACACAAAATTTTCCTTGTTTTTTGTGTGTAGGTTATAGATGTGAAAACCAAAAGTTGTAGAACTACAAATACTAGACTGAGACATATAGTTCCAGTCATTGAACAAGTGAAAACCCCTAAACTAGATGTTGATTTGCACATGTGACTGATAATTTTTGGTTGAATTTTTGAGGGAGTGATCTATAGGGCATCTTGATATAGAATTTGAAGTTTTAGTTGATGAAAACACCTTCAAGACTATGGTGCTTACTTGACTAAAACTTTTAGCTCTATATTTCAATGATAGGTTACTTTCTATATGTTATTTTCAGATTTGTACTTCTATGTTAGATTTTTAATATGTTTATGTCTATTTATGTTGAATCTTATCAATTTTGCATCATTTATCCTAGTTCTTTCATCTTTAATGTAGTCATATCGAATCAAAATTCAAAATGGAACAATCAGTCACAATTGTCAACTCTCTAGTAGGACTAAAGTTGAGCCTAATTGGCTATTCCCCAATGAAAGAGTTTGACAATGGTTCCAATTTTTGGATTCTTAGGCTAGACACCATTTTCTTACATTTTATCATATTAGTATTTGAAGAAATAATATTCATAGTATATGATACATGTACTAATTTTCCCCTTGAAAAGTTTTGCCCAATCTTATAGGGTTAAAACTTGGTAGAATTAGGCTTACATTAGCGCGAAAGGCCTCTTTGAACATACAAATGCATTCTTTTATATCATGCCTATGATCTTTAGGGATATAATAAATGGAAATACAAAAAAAATTGACTTTTAGATTGTTTTTGTGACTTCATTATATCTCTTCATTCCATGGTAATATAGAAATCCAAGGCTAAATTCAATATAGAAATTACTTATAATGATAAATTTCATGGTAATATTTCATTTTTTAGATTATTTTTGTGATTTGCATTATAGGAATGAGGATTAGGGATTGGGGAAATAAAAAAGATCTATGATAGTGCTCTATCTTGAGAAAATTTTGAGTACATCTATACACACAAAAATAATCTCATGCATATTTTTGCTATGTAATGTATACAAAGAGAATTTTTACAGATAGTTCTTCACATACATATGATTACACAACCTTTTGAAACCAACAAGATCATACCTCAATCTAAAATCCCTCTACTACTAAATATTATTCTTAAAAAAATACCTTATTCCTCATCTACTCTACAAAATTGGTGTACACATCAATATTCCTTATCCCATGAAACTACTATTATCCATGAATATGCATATATGCGAGATTTTAACTATAGGAGTGTAAGTAGAAAAATAACATAAAATTCCTTTAATATCTTCTTGCTTGCATGATTCCTTCATGAGATGGATGCATGAATACGTGTATTTCTTTAACACACACATATTCTCTATATGGTAAATTTCTATTCCTTTAAAAATGAAGAAAATATTAAAATCTAAATTCTCATTTTCTTACAAAAATGTAGAAATAAATAAACAGTCCTCTCATGCTCATCACATACTACACAAGATTTATAAGTATACCCACATTTTCCATGATTTCTTTTCAAAAGCAGTTAGGTGTATATTTATTTTAATTCCCTTTCAGATATAAGTTCACATATATTAGGGTAATGAAATAATTCATGAAGTCACTTCACAAGTATGATTCTTATGTAAGAATGATTTCATCCATTGAATATTGATTGTGAGGCAAAATAAGAACTCCTAGAATACATTATAGAACGAATTTAAACTTTGACTAAATATTTTATAGTTCAATACAAGAACCTTGAACCCATAGAGGTAAATCTTCAATAATTGTGACAACATTGTCATAGAAATTTTGAACAAACTACATATTACAAAGGAAAAATAACTTCTAAGCTTGATCCACTAGTAGAGCCTTAATATTTTCAATATAAAATCTTAATGCCTTCTATTGCACCAAATTGAACTATATCATTGGATCATCACATTAGGTACCAAAAAAATCATTAAATTGATTCATAATATAGTAGAGTCTTTAAAAACAAGCTTCTATAATTCTTCGAATATTAACAATGATATTATCTCATTGGAAGTTGAAAAGATGACAACTCCACAAAAAAAAGAATAACTTTAAACAATTTTATTCAATTATCCATAAAGGTCTTCAACATATGAACCAAAATATTGCATCCCCAAGAGTGACACCATTGTTTTAGGATTACTTTTGCAACCCTCAATTATGATGTGGATAACACAAAACCTAGACCCAATGATCAATTGACCAAGAAAGAATGAAAAACCATTGGTTAAACCAATGACAAGTAAAGGCCAATGTGACAAGATTGGACTTTGTCTTATACACTTTGAGCTTTATAGGACTCAAGAGGGCGATCCTAATGAAGGCCTAAAAGAATGATATGGGTCTTTTGAGTATACTTCTAATATACTGTCATTAACCCATGATGTCTTGGTTTTAGATATATTTGTACCTTTAGACCTTAAACATGTAGATGATTTATAAATTTAATGATTTACGAATAATGTATTTTCTATTTAGTAAGTGTAGGTATGATCCTAGGTACCTTTATAAAGTTTGTGAATAAATACTTTCCGAAAGCCAACTTATCTTCATTTTTATCATGGAAAGTGTTGAGGAATCAACATACATTGAGGTTCTTCCTTTGTACCTTTAAACTACATGAAGATAAATAGACATCCATAAGTTATATATTTTGTAGATGTTCTTGATTTATAAATGCATGATATTGGATTATCTACAATCAATATAGATCAATTCCTAATCCTATGGGAAAAGATTTCAATCTTAACTAACAACAACAAAGACAATAATTTACAATTTAAGATAAGTATAACTAAAATGGCTATATCTTGGAAATATTAGACCCTCAAATGTCACATTTCCCTGAACAATACAGTTATTATTAGTTATTCATTCCTAGTTCAAACATCCCACATATTAGGTTAAAAACATTATCTATCAAGATGCATTACTAGTAGAAAGATTTACTACATTTCTTGAATGCAAACTAACTAATATTTGGTATAAATACAACATATGCACACTTAATAATTTACAATATTTTATAAAGAACCAAATAATAAATTTAGATAAATTGCACTGCAAAAATAAAAATATCTTATTGACTTATATAGAATGAAAAATAGTGTCAATACAAAGATTTGGTTTACAATAAAATTAACATGGATATTTACACCTATACATAGAGCTAATTTGGAAATAGATCCTAGATTGGCCCAAGTGCTCAAGAATTAATCATATGAGAGACAAAAATCAACCCCTAAATAATACTCAAAAACTACAATTAAAGAGAAGAAAAGGTGCTAGATTGAATATATTGACATTTGGCACCATCCAAACCGTTCACATTCAATTGCTCATGGACATACATAATATGCCAATAACATCTTTTGATTTGTTCTCATCTTCATTCTAGAAAAGTGAAATAAATTTCTTGTGCAAATATTTACTATGCACATGAGAACCTATGTTACTATAAAATGTTTGGATTAGATATATGCAAAACAATTCCTACTGAAGTTTTACATTGGAGTGAAATATTACATGCATCCAATCTACATCCCTTTATAGAATATTACATGTAGCTAGAAAACATTTTAAAGTGAGATATTTTGTCAAGTATTTTTCATACTCTATATGTACTTTCATATTTGACACATATTTTACATGTCTAAAAGGTTTTAAAAAATTATAATAAAATGAAAAAAGATTTTCACATTTTCACTCTAAATCTTTATTTAACTTTCAATATATGAAATATTTTATCAAAATAATTTACATGTATAACCTTTGCTTTATTATTTTACATTTGCATTTCCTTGTTTGTTTCAAATAGACCTCTTACGAGATAGATTTCAAAGAAAATGTCTACTAATATATGGTGTCTCCTCTCATTCTTAAAAAAAAATTAGAGTTCAAAAAAATGCAGCCACAAAATATGTGGTGCCTCTCTTTTGTACACTTAATTTTGAATATTCTCTTTTGCCACAAAAATAATCATACTCATATTTTAATATTCTCTTGCTGAAAAACTCACTTAGAAGCCTCTACCAATCTAAATCTTATGCCTTATTTCCAACAAAAGATAACTAGCGCTTGCATCTGAATGAGGTGCAATGGGTAAGCTGATAGTATTTTATATAATTTTAAAATATATATTTTTTTTCTTTACTAATATTATTAAATGAAAATGTAAAAATATAATATAAGAATGAATTAAGAATTAGAAAAAAAATATGATCCTCATAATAGTTCATAGAATATATCCAAAAAAATTGATATTAAACTTATCGTGCGTTCAAAATCTTAAAATCATTTCAAACACATTGTCCAACAACATTCCCCTATCCAAGACCGAAAGAAGATTTGTGGAGAGATTTCCCTCTTAGGTGAAGTGGAGGGTAATGGTAAGTCCGAAGCAGTGAGAATTTTGTTGGATTAAATTAATTTATGTTTTTGTCAGCACAAGCCATCTGCTCACATAGTTAGATTAAAATAATCTATGTTCTTGTCAACACAAGCCATATACCCAAAAAGTCAATGTTTTATGTAGAAAATGTTAAATACAATGGGCAATAACTGAACTCCAATATTCAATTGAAATTAGTGAGCTTCACTTTAGCAACCATGTAAATCTCCGTCTATGTGTCTGTTTTTTTAGTTTTGTATTGAGTTGGAATGGTTTGCTTAATTTATTGTTGGATTTAAATAGTATATTTTAGATTTAGATTTGTCTAATTTACTATCAAATTTACAAAATGCACAAGTTTTATTTGGTTAATATAAGATGTCTTTATGATTAGATCTTCTATTGGTTGGAGGGTGATAAGGAATTGGGGGTATGCAATTTTGACATGTAAAATTGTGAATCTAGTATGAAAATAATAATTTAGTAATATTTCAGAATTATGACACATTTTTAATTTGTGTATCCAAGTTTCCTATTAGAATTTCTTTAACTTTAAAAAAATTTAATTCATCTAAGAAAAAACGTCCTATTCACAAAATATTACATTATAGATAACCTTCAAATATAAATGTGTGAATTGTGACCATTGTAGACCAATTGTCAAATTTTTTGAGAGCATGCATTGATAGGTAGGAACTACGTATCATGAGAATTCCTAATCATGTATTGAACTTTCAATAACTACAATTGAAAAATCCAATGCATCATTTAAATTCTTGTAACTATGAAATATAAAAGAGAAAATCAAAAACTATGAACATGTGAAACTGCATGACTAGATGCAATTTATGAAAGATAAATAACAAAATAGAATAAAAATACATTGATTCTAATCCATTTCCTATCACATGGTTCTCTTACTTGTCAAGTATTAATTTGGTTTAAAGTGCATGCTTGTCGCATTTTAGTTGCACTACTTGTCAATTATAAGGAGGAGAACACAAGTATCAAGGGCTATCCAACACGATAAATGTGAATTCATTTATGTTAAGCACTTTTTAAAACTCTAAATTGAGTGCCAAAGTAGAAGGGGTCAGCCCAAAATAAGAAATTAATTTGATTTCTTATTTTTTATTTAATGTTGCTTTAGTATAAAACTTCTCCATTGGCCCTCCTTAAGTGGCAACATGATGTCCTTAGATATTTCCTTTGACATTAATGACAATACTCCAACAAATAGTGTAGGTGTTCAAAAGTGCTATCAGTTTTCTTAATTTAAATTGTACTTGTGATATTGCAAAGAAAATGTTAGTATATTTTTTAACAATCATTATGAATAAAATTCTAGCTTCTAAGATGCTAGTTTATCATCTATGTTTTAAATTTGTCTCCTCAATATAAGTTATTCATTGTTTTAATGTAATCAAAATAATATGTATTATCTAATATACATATCTTAAATACATCTAGACATGAATATTGAGTTGTTTTATTCTACTTTATAACTATTTAAGAACTATTTTGTTATTTTATTTATTGAAAATATTGTATAGATATTTTATTTATTTATTTAGTTGGACATTAAATCACTACTAAGGAACAACACCCACATATTGTTGAAAGAAAATATACATTATAGTTCGTTTTTATTCAACATTCATCTATACTATTCACCTTATTGTTTATTCCCAGCCCAAAGTATTAGTACCAATCAATATCCCCCTATATTGGGTCTCCATAGTATGAAATTGGAGACGTACAACATACATTTTCTTCACTAGTCACTGTAACCAAAATGGTGACCAGACATCTTCCTAATATCTATTACAGTATTGAAAGATGCTTTGGGCCAACTGGATGTTGAGTTTTATTGTTTATCTATACATTTTGTTTGGAACCATCTTTTGAAGATGTGTAAGGGTATGCAGTTCATTGGAATCAACTTAGAAGGATGTGTGGTGCTTCTTTTGGGTCCTCCCTTTCTCTTAGAGAGGATCACATTGGATATTATTGGTCTAGATGGCCTTTTTTTATGTAATATTATATACTCTAATTTGGGTCAACCTAGTTGAGACTTTTAATGAATATCTTTGCATATAAAGATGAGTAATTTTGTGCATTGAGAAGTAAATAAATATGAGATGTGTCTTTTCAAAAGAAAATTTAGATCAAATTTCAATCATTACAAAGAAATCATAGTAACTCCATGTCTTGTTTCTTGTTCTATCTTTAAATATCCACCTCCATTTTAAAATACTTGAATTTTTTGGCAAGCTTGTTCAAATTTTGATCACAGAGCACATTCGAATAAATACATCAAAACACATATAATAAATTTATATATGAATTTAAAACATAAATATATACAAATATTAATATAAGAATAAAATTTTAACATAAATAATTATTAATCCCATTTTATAAAATATATAAAAATAAATCACACAACTTTCATTGAATCATTATTCAAAAATCAAACGTTAATTAAAATGATGATTTAATTAGCACATATTAAGCTCAATCACGAGTCAAAATACTTAACTCAAGTAAAAGCAATTCTAAGAATATTTAATGAGAATATTTCTAGCAAGTGTAATTCGTATCATTTAAATTCAAAGCATAAAGTTGTGGCTACAAGTTATTTCATGAATGAGAATATTTCTAGCAAGTGTAATTCATATCATTTAAATTCAAAGCATAAAGTTGTGGCTACAAGTTATTTCATGATTATTATCCTCCAACAATTTGTTCAGTCTGAAAAAGATTTGTCTAATAAGAGATCCAATATGAAAGAGATTTTTATTGGAAATAATTTTGACTAATTGATAGAATAGTATTCATTTTGCTTTTTTTACCTTGCGAAATGTACTTTAGGTAACAAAAGAGTTTATCCCATTAGAAAACCTTTCGACCTTGGCGGCTTACTTTGTGCTTCCGACATTTTTTATTTACTAAGCTGCTACACTCAGGCGGTGAGAGCAGGGTTTTACGCATTTATTATCATTCATTGACATTTACCTATATCAACAAGTTTGTAAACAATTTCAAAAAATATTTTTTAAATGTAGATTGTGAGTTGGGTTTCTTTCCGTTGCACGTGTCGAGGCCTGCGATATGCCATGGACAATTTTACCAGAACAATCTTTCCTTGAAATGCTCATGGAGCAAATTCATTGTTTTACCAGCACGACTTTGGTTTCCCGATGAAATTGCCGACAACATCACACCGCTAAGAACCATTTATCGACGTGACACAATTTCGGTGGGAGTGCCTCCCATAGGGAATAGCCTATCGGCTAAAAATAATAATATATGAAACACCAAAATTTAGAAAACTTGTAAAATAAAACAAAAGTTCAAATAAAACATACATGCCTCTCCCTTCATTTCTTTGTTGCTACTTTTTTTTAAATGCATTTTTGTACTTTCATTTGTAATTTAAAATTCAACAAATGAATAAAAGTGGCAACTCTTAGGGGAAGTGTACCATAGTCATTATATCTATTTTTACACATTCACAAATTCTAAATGGTATATCGGATTTTGACAACTTTTTTTTTGGTTGTCTTAGCATGCAACTCGACCACTTATAGCTATTATTTTGGTTTTTGGGTAGTAACAATGTACACCATGGGATCTGCTATGCATGCAAGGGTCAAATAGTACACAATTCAAACCGTCACCTGATACCTGCTAAAAGATGCCCCAATAATTGTGAACTTAAAATTGCCAAAACTAATGCACAAATGCCCTAGTAGTTGTGCTATGGGTACCAATACAAGTGCATAGATGAGCTAACTATGATCTAACAATGCTAAAAACTGGCTAGCTATTGTTACATGTGAAACTTATTAATGGACTTTTAATTGTTTTTTTTGTTTCTTTAAAGTTAATAATTGGAAAGCTAGGTGAGCAAAGAGTGAATGAACGGTTATTAGAACATGAACAGTAACAGGTGCTCTTCCCCTATTGAAATGATATCAATGACATATTCTACCATTTTCCATGCCTCCCAACCAAATATAAATGTGATATTTTATTTTATTTTTCATATTTCATAGTCAACAATAATAGTCAATGTTCAACATCCCTTCTTTTGGAAAAGTCCTATAGGCAACAATAAACACACTTTTCATTCGTGTATGTACTTTTATTGTTGTTGCACATGGAGTCACAAAATAAAACATTTGCTCAATACCCCACGCTTCCCTTTAAAGCTACAAGATTTGCAATAATGAAATATGGATCCTCAATTACATTAGTGTTGCTTCAAATGTTGTGTAGCATTTATTTCATTCCAATCACATGCCTCACATATCCTTGTATGACACCTAGGCTGCAACAAAATTACCAAAAAAAAAAACAAGTATAATAAAGTCTTCAGTCAACTCTAAGGAATATAGTGAGAAGCACATGCTGGTTTCTTAATGTTGAGTGATTGGACATCACTCCACATGACATTCCTTTATATTTATTTGTTCTTATTATAATCAAAAGACTTTCCAATGCTTCGTTGTATTTTGGGGAGTGAAATAGGGCACTTTGAGATGAGATGAGATGGTAGAAGATTATAATTTAATTATAATAAAATTCATTGAAGTAAACTTTACACATATTTTCCTATTTTAGTTTTAATCTCCTAAAAATTGCCCTTCTCACTTGCAATTTTAAAATGACATTTGACAATACATCCTAGCTGACACATTAAAGTGACTTAGTTCATCTTTGTTTTCAAAGTCTATTTTTTTTTTTAAAATCAAATAAATTTTAGTTGAAATTGTATTCGTTCAATTTGAAAATTGCATAAAATTCTTTTTCTTAAAATTATATCAACAATTAAATGATTAGGTGCCAACTTCATGGCATTAATGTTTTAGATATGCTATTTAGTTAATAGAATTAAAAACTAATATAAAAATTACCATTTCTTGTATATCTATCAAAATTTATGAAATAGAAATTTCGTCATTGAGTTTATGAATACTATTGATTCTGGTTAGATAATAGAATATTTGTGAGCACAAATCTTGTCTAATAGATTTGGAATTTGGATTGAAGATTCACGATGATCTGTCGAGACATGTCCAATTGATAAAATCGTATAACCAATTTTAAATAGTGATCCATTTAAATAGGTTAGGCATAACCAAATCATAGTTTTAGACCTAATTCATGATCGAATGACTCAAAATAAAAAATAGAAGTACATACACTCACACATGAATTATCCCATGCTTCTAAATTCAATCATTAAGCCCAAAAAAATTGAAAATTAACTTTCCAACCACCTCACCATTCTAAGGCTAAAAAAGGGAATGTTGCATATCAACTCAAAGTTGAATATTTAAGAATTTAAGAAGTGTGAAATTAAGTGGCAACACATTCTTTACTCATCTTTCCATTTACATATCATTCTAGTTATCATACTTAGTCTTTTACATTATAATTTCATATTTATATTGATTATCATAGTTAATTTATTGTCACAATATTTTTTTTCTTGGATTATTTGTTTCTCTTGTAATGAATTGCATAATCTTATGGGTGACACACACTTGTTCTAGTTGACCCGATTTTCATTATTTCTGTAGATACATAAATCTGTCCACTAAATTAAATAAATATTTATTATTTGTTTAATACACTAATATTCTTCTATTAATTAATCTTACATTTAACAAATTCATTTCAACCTACTCTTCTAATCTAATTAAATAATTTTTCATAAATTTATTTAATTACTAACTATAGTCCAATATATAATAAATTTATTTAATTCCCCCTTTCCATTCATTTAAATAAATTAAACATTTATTTAAAATCTTTAACCAAATCCCTATTTAAATAAATCAAATATTTATCTAAAATCCCATCCACTTGCATTCTCCTACAAATGCAAGTTGCACTCCCTGTTTTAATTAAATAAAACATTTAATTAAAAATCATATTTATCCTCACCCACTTGTCAAACCCTCTTGCTCACTAACCCCCTTCTAGATTCTTCTAAGCCCTTCTAAATTAGCCTAATCCCCCTTCTAATCATTTGCACAATCCTAACCCCAAGCTAATCCTCAACTCATCATCTCGCCCATGAAGGACTCTTATAGAGTCTTAAATGTTTTGCTTCTTCAACAAACTAACCCACATGGGTTTTGTCCCTTTGGTCAAATCCTAACCATGGGTAAACTTTGCACAAGAGTTTACCCATTGGATATTAACATTACCCTTTGATAATAGCTTTATCCAATAACCCAACCACATGAGGTTACCCTCATGTCCCCTCAGGCATTAAATGCTTCTTCCCTCTCCTCTCAAGCCCTCTCATATTCCCATTTGTCAACATGGGATTAGTTTGAAAACTATCACATGGATTGAGAATCATGCAATCCTAGTCCTTCACAAGCCCAATCAATCTTGACTATTCATTTAACCATTTTGCCTATAAATAGAACTCTCATCCTCAAGCAAAGGAGGAAGCATTTTTATCATTGTTACTATAGTTGAATAGCACTCATACTAAGCTTTCTCATAACAACACTAGTTTAAGCGTTTGTATAGCATAAGTGTTTCATTTTCAAGCATTTCAATCCTTCATTGGCATCCATGGCTACATGCTAAAACTGAGGGCCATACTCAAGCATAGCTTTGGATCTTGGAGATGAGAAGAACAAGGGAGAGCTATCAAACAACATGGGAGCATTTTAGGGAGTATCTTCTCTCTTTTGTTGTGTTTATGCTTCATTTTGTATGCTTAACTCTTTTGATATGCATTTTGGAGGTTTTGGTTCATTTGTTATAGTTTTGGTTAGAAACTAACATATTAACACTTGAGCTTTGTTTGTGACTATGTCCCCTTTTCCATGCATAATTTTGGTGAACCAGAAGTGAATCCAACACTAAAATTTAATTTGTTTAACTAACCTTTTTGAAAAATTACAGATTTCATGCCCAAGTTGTGCTTTAGCGCTTTTGTCACGCGGATTAGCACATGTGTTGCTCGTAGTAGGGCTTTCGTGTTGCGTTTAAGCGCTTCTACTACTGTCATTTTTTCTTTCTTATAACTGTCTTTTTTTTTTTAGTATATCACTTTTTTAAAATAGTTAAATAGCACTTTAGTTATATTTTATCGCTTTGTTGCGTAGACTAGCACTTTCGCTCTCTATTCTAGTGCTTTCGTATTCTTACCAATCTTGCACTTTTGTAATAGGTAGAAGCCGAAAATTGTAACCTCAAAGAAATTTTTAGGCTTTTGAGCTGACCATTTAGACTAACACTTTGAATGTTTTGCATGTACTAATGTTGTGTGTAGGTTCTGAAGGAGTTAGTTCAGTTTATTTTACTTTTAAGTTACAATTTTTTTATTTATTTTTCCAAAGGGATTTAAAATAACTCATTTTCTTTTTAGGACCTAAACAGAACTTCATTTCCTTTGGTGTTTAAAAAGAACCACATTTTTTGCTTTTTGCAAAGGGTTTAAAAAGAACAAAAAACAAATTTTATTTTCTTGCAAAGTTAAAAAGAACCTCATATTTCACTTTGGTGTAAGCTAAAAAGAACTCAACATTTCAGTTTGGTGCAAGCAAAAAGAATCTCATTTTCATTTTGCAAAGAGGTTTAAAAAGAACAACAAACAAACTTTCTTTTTGCAAGGCTAAAAAGAATTTCATTTCCTTTGGTGCAATCTAAAAAGAACAACAAATTTTACTTGTTTGCTACAAAGGGATAAAAAGAACATCTCACATTTCATTTGCAAGGTAAAAAGAACAAATCACGTTTCTATTTGCTACATGAGTTTATTTTGTTGACCAGGTTTACTTTCCTAGTTTTTCAGAGAAGTTCAAACATTGCAATTGTTGGTTAAAAAGAACAACTCATTTTGCTATCTTGGATTAAAAAAACCCATGTTTGTTGGAGCACCATCTCCAAGTAGCATTTTTAGACAATATTGCAATGATAGGATAAAAGGAACAATTAACTACCGTGCTTCAAAGTTAAATATGCATATGCTCTCCCCTTAATTGGGTGATCAAATAGCCAAACCCACTCTTTTTGCTTAATTTTACTTTATTGCAATTAGGATAACTCCTTTAGTAGGCCTTCCCTCATGAGAAGCCCATAAGGCCGGTGAGAGGAGAATGACCTATGTGGGGAACGATTAACGCCAAGTAATCCAACCCACTATAATCAAATGTGGATATTATGAAAATCATGTCCAATGGTAGTTTTGCATTGATAGACCTCCCCCACTATCCTTGCAATACGTAAAGCCTTTGTTCTAAAGGTTGGGAAGCCTCCTAAGGGAATTTACCTTTGACACACTAAATGGAACCCTTTCTACGAACCTTAAGCATAGAAGTTGATTCACACTAAAGAGGAGGCACAAGACAAGTTCAAATCATTAGTATGTTAGTGACAATAAAAATGAAACACAAATGAAATTATGAACCTAAACATGCATATCAAGAGAGATAAAAAGCATACAAGAAGAAGTATACACAAACGAAAGAGGGAAAGAAAACCCCCTAAGATGCTCCCAACAATGCTCATAGTTGCTCCTCCTTTGTTCCTCTTCTCTCCAAGTCCCACATGAGTGTAGCTCTCAGCATTTTGCACTATCTATGGATGTCTTATGAAGATTCAAGATGTTTATGAAAATGAGAACAAATGCCTATGCAAGTGTAAATAAATTACTATGAGAAAGCACCTAATTAGTCTATGTGAATTTTAGTAAAATAACAATGCTAATGCTTCTAAAATGCTCTCTTAAAAATGACTATAAGTTTGATGCATAAAGACTTCTCCCTTTTTGAAAATGAAGAATAAGAGCTCTATTTATAGGGGAAATGGGGCAATGGATGGTCAAGATTGAGTAATCTTAGCAAGGGACAAGATTGATGGGTTTCATGATCCATGTGATGGCTTTCAACCCAATCCCATGATGACAAATGTCAACATGAGATGGCTTGAGAGGAGAGGGAAGAAGCATTAAATGCTTGAGATGACATGAAGGTTACCCTGGGAGGGTTTGGTTAGGCTTGAGTTAATGAATAAAGCTTTTATCCAATGAATAATGTCTTTATCCAATGGACAAACTCTTGTGCAAGAGTTAGTGGGGATAACTGTGGTCAAAGCAATAAATGCTTGAAGAGACTCATGAGTTAAATGAGGGTTGAGTTAGAGAGAAAGTCTCTAACCATGTGGGTGAGTTGAGTTTAACTATTAATGGTTATGTAAGAGCCACAAATGGTTATGTAAGAACCATAAATGGTTTCGAAGACTTTGGGGGTTAACTTGTTGGAGGATATAAAGCCTTTAATGCATTTCAAAGACTTTGGAGGCTTTGAGAAGTGACTTCTCTTTGTTAAGGAATGTGACAATAATTAGGGAGGGTGATTAAGCTAATTTGGAATGGATTAGAAGAATCTAGAAGGGGTTTAGGATGCAACTGGGTTTGGTGGATGAGAGAAAATAGGATTTTAATTAAAATAAATTCATTCATTTTAACTACAATTATGCAACTTGCATTTGTAGGAGAATGCAAGTGGGAGGGGGGTTTAGAGATTTAAATAAATATTTATTTATTTATTTAAATGAGGAAAGGGGTCAAATTAAACAAATATGCTTTATTCATTTAATTAATTTGTTAGAGTGTGGTTTCATGAATTAATTTAAATAAATTGGATAATTTATTTAGTTAATAGAAGAAGAGGTTGAGGATGAATTAATTAAATATTAATTTAATTAACTGTTGACTGATGGTTAAATGATCAAATAAATACTAAATATTCATTTAATTAAGTGGACAGATTTATGTGTCTACATTTGCCCCTCTTTGAGACGATGCAGTTTATTGCGTCGTTTCAAAGAAAGAAAGAAAGGTATGAGAAATGTGCCCCATAAATGTTAATTTAGTGGGTGGCATACCCCCTTGAGAGATGAGCTGTTTTTTTTGAAAAATCGGGTGATCTCTTGAAAAAGAGAAAGAAGTTAGGGGAAGGTAGAAGAGAAGAAATTAGAAATAATAGGGAAAGAATGAGAGAAAACAGAGTTAATACGGAGAAATGAGAGGCTTTTGAAATTCACAGGGACCACGGTGGTGAGTGGGGTGAAGTAGGTTTAGGGTTGAGGGTGGGGTATGTTTGGAGGGGAAGGGGTAAAACAGTCTCATTTGCACCTATCTCCTTGGCAGTTTGGAGCTCTGATAGTGACCTTTTGCAAAGGAGTGAGCAACAGTCATCATGGTCGTGCCTATAGCAGATCACTGGCTAGAGGAGATCCGTCGATACCAGCAGCCAGAGGACTACATACCAACGGTACGCAAATCTTGAATTTTGCTTTTGATGCATCTTTATCATGTTTTTTCAAGCGTCAAAGTCCAAGTAAGACAATAGCGCTAAACCTGAGTTTTAGTGCTTTTGTCGCCTAAATTAGCACTTTAGTGTCGCAATGGCACTTTTGCATAGTTATTTTAGCATTGTTGTTCGTATAGCACTGTTGTATAGTTGTTGTGATAAAATAGCACGATGGTATACTTTTTGTAGCGCTATTATTGTTTTAGTGCATTTGTGCTTCAGTTGTAGAGCTATTGTCAGCAGAGTGGCACGATTGCGATAAAAAATGCCCCAGTGTTAGATAAAATATCTCTTGATGACTATGTTGATGGATTGATTGGTTGTTTTGATGAGTCATATCAGCCCCGTTGAGACTAGGTCATTGTAATAAATGCTTGTTGTAGTCTAGGATTATCTGTTGATAGTCTAGGTTGAAACTTAATAAAGTTGGTAGCAAAACAACTGATATGTGTTGATATGTGTAGGAGGATCTTCCTGTCTTATAGATGCGGGAGAAACACCCTGTGACACAACAGTTGCGTGAGCAATTGTCGGAGGTAGAGATCGATTGTGTATGTGCAGCTGGTTTATATGACATGATGTACTTACCCGTGATTCAGACGAATCGCGGACTACTGACACTGTTGGTCGAGTGATGGCACAACAAGATGTGCTCCTTTTATTTGGTGATGGGAGAGATGACGGTGACCTCAGAGGATGTTTGGAGGATATTGCATATCCCGATTAGAGGGGAGCTTGTGAGATATGATCGTCAGTTGGGGATGGCAGTTGTGCAGAGGATATTCATTGAGGATGTATACATTGACGATGGCTCAGTGGCATGGGAGGATATAGCAGCACTCTATGAGCCCCTACCATTAGTACTAGCAGGTATCATTGGGGGTTTGCTTTTCCCCGATCGACATTCGCATGGATTGGTCGTTGGTTGGGGCTAGGTGATAGAGTAGATGGCGACAGAGGGGACCCGCTATGCATGTGGGCCATGTTTGTTAGCGCACCTTTATAGGGATTTGCACAAGGCAATGTACCGAGAGAGTAGATCACTAGGGGTAGGGATCACTTTATTACATATTTGGGCTTGTGAGCACTTGCCAATCACACAACCGGTATGTTTTAGGTTTAGGGTGATAGATCAACCCTATGTTTTATGTATGGAGGTTTGATGACCCAGCCCCATCTGGGGAAGTTGGAGTTTTGACGACGGGCATTAGATGACTTGGATATGATCATATGGAGGCCTTATACTAACTATGAGGTATGGGAGGATGATGGAGAGGCCTTACCGTATGTGTATGTGACTCATTTTTTGATTGGTCGCACATCCTATGTTGTGGAGAGACAGTTGCCAAGAAGAGTGATGAGACAATTTGGGCGGAGGTAGTATGCTGAGGGGTTCAGGGGAGTATGCACGGTAGTGCAAGAGAGATGGCAGTGGGGGCCAGATTTGCCCTATGATCAGGCCCTTGCAGAGTTCTAGACATTACAGGTGAGACCATGACAGATGAGGCCAAAGATTGTAGATGCGAGGGTGACAATGGAGTATACACAGTATCATGCCGCTCATCCGATTCCATGGATTTCAGATCTTGCAGAGCCCATACCACCATTTGAGGATGACAGAGCATGACGACGGAGGAGGAGAGGAGGCAAGGGTGGCAGAGGTGTTGGAGGAGGAGGAGGAGGTGGTGGGGGAGGATGATTTGGGGGTGGATGTTGATTTGGAGGTGGACATGGTGGAGGAGAACATTTATAGATGAGAGGCAAAGGTGGCAGCCTTTACGACTGTCACAGGGTCTGCTGATACAGGGAGCGACGAGAGCAGGAGGGAGAGATGTCGGTGGGGGAGAGGGTGGTGGTGAGGTGATGGAGATGGGACAGGGAGTCGTTGGTGGTGGAGAGGAGCCTATGGAGATGGGAGAGGGAGTCACAGGTGGAGGAGAGGAGCCTATGGAGATGGGAGAGGGAGCCATAGGTGGAGGAGAGGGAGACCTGCGAGAATTTATGATATTATGGTTGCAGACTCGGCTGACAGTAGCGGAGGAATAGTTGGAGGATATGGATGCAGAGATTGCAGCCAGGGATGTCCATCTTTTTGCACGGGAGGCTGAGTTGGCTGTAGTTGTGGGAGAGAGAGATGATCTATTGGATAGAGTGAGGGAGCTACAGGATAGAGTTCAATTTTTGAAGGGAGCATAGGGACAGGGTTCAACTGGGGAGGTGTTGAGGGAGATGCGGCTGGCAGGGGTAGAGATTGACTATTGGCAGGGATTATATGAGCAGGTTGTGAAAATTAGTTAGTGAGTGATGAACTACTCTCAGATGCAGTGGGCGAAATCAAAGTGGTCTCAGAGGGTTCAGAGCAGCTATGGTGTTATGGGTCCTCCTCGGCGAGATGGTGAGGGTGGTGGGAGAGCAACATCTAGCCAAAGTGCCATTTGAGGTGTTTCTTATGCATTTGTTACATTGTTACTAGACTGATACTTGGATGGCTCTTGGTAGCCGATATATATTTTTTTAGACATCATTGTACTCTGATACATGTATTCTTTTTGATGCGATATATGATGAGATCTCATTTTTGTGGTGATGATATGATATGTATCCATGTGATGATATGTGCACTTTATGTAGGATGATGATATGAGTTATGCTTAGATACATGTTATGGAGATGCTTATTTTTCTAGATGTACATGTTGATGATATGATTTCTATATGTATGATATGGATGATTTTCTAACATGTGTATGCAGGTTAATAGATGGATGATTCTTTTGTAATGCTATTAATGTGATGAAATGATGATGATTTTATGCTAAAGGATGAGATGAGATAATGAATAATGATATTTTGATAGATAATACTATACATGTTTTATATGATGAGATGATGATATTAGTAAACGATGCATGTTTTTAAGATGAATCTAAATGAATGAAAATGTTTATACAAATGTTATGTTTGTTTCTAGATGAATGCACTTAAATGAATGAGTGAATGTACTTAATGAATAAATGCACTTAATAAATAAAATGCAACTAAATGATGATGAATGCATTTTAATGATTAAATGAATGATTTGAAAACAAATGCACTTAATGTGAGTAAATGATGATGAATGCATGTAATGAATGACTAAATTACTGCACTTTAATGGATAAATGAATGATTTGAAAACAAATGCACTTAGTGTAACTAAATGATGATAAAGGAATGTACTAAACAACTAAATGATGATGAATGAATTTTAATGATTAGATGACTGCAACTTAATGATTGAGATGCAACTAAATGATAGTAAATGCACCTTAATGACTAAATGAATGTACGTTAATGACTAAAATGTAACTAAAATGGAAGTGAAAGAATGAAATGATTTGAAATGAAACTAAATGAGAATGAAAGTATTTAATGAATAAAGAAATGTACTTAAATGCATAGAATGAATGCACTTAATGCAGCTAAAATAAATGATGTGAAATGCATCTAAATGAATCTAAATGCACTTAATGCAACTAAATAAATGAAATGATGAAATGCAAGTAAATGATAATAAATGCACTTGATGTTTTGGATGCACCTTATTGATGAATAAACAAATGCACTTAAATGAATATCTGAATGCACTTAATGATTAAATGTACTTAAATGAATGACTGAATGTATTTAATGAATCTAAATGCAAGTAAATGATAATGAAATGAATGCATTTGATGCAACTAAATGATAATGCCATGCCTTCATGATATATGAATGCAAGTTGGTGAGAAATTGTAGATGTGGAATGGAGATGTGAGATGATGTATCGGAGAATTCCGTTGTGATTGTACCCAAGACAAATTTATATTAGGCTTAGCTTTCTCATAGAAACCTGAATTACTTGCATGCAAACAACAGATATGAACAATGAATGAGCAAATGGATGGGTGATATGCAACAAAACACAATATAAACAGATCAGATGAGATGATGATCCATAAATTATTCATAGTGCTTAACTTTCATCTTTGAGCATGGTAGTATCGATCTTGGTTGAGGTAGCAGAAACCAAGGTTGAGCGTTTCACTTGTAAGCAAACATTGCAGCCAAGGAAAGTTCCCCTCCATTCTGGTTCATGTACAAATGGTCGAGGTATATGCTATAGTTAGTAATCCATAGTGATCCATGACCGTATTTTTGCATAGGATCACGTAGCTTAGTGAACTTCCCACGTAGACACCATTAGTACATGCCCTAGAGCTTCATGGGAACAATCTGTAGACAACAAACAAAAAAAAGATATCAGGAACCATCTCGGCTACTCTAATCACTTGTGGATATCCTGGAGTAGTGTAGGAAAGTGATCCAAATGAACAAATAACAAATCAATCAAGTACTTATCAGCCAAACAAATTTTTTGTCAAAGAAAATGTTACCATGTCTTGTTTATGAGGAAGGATGCATCCTTGTGAAGATGGTTGTGTGCAGATGTTTTGATTGGTTGGTTGATTTGATAAGTGGTCCTCATTTGAGTAGCTCAAAATATTGTGTTGTGTTTGTTGTGATGTGTATGTACAAGGAATAATATACTTTGCAATGTGTTTGATTGATTTTGATGTTTTTGTCATGTTTTTTGGATTTTTTGAATGTTGTGAATGTTTTTGGTATTATCTTTAGGACTTTTTTGCAAATATTTTTGGGTTTTTCAAGGATTTTATGAATGTTTTTGGTATTATTTCAAGATGTTTTTGAATGAGAAACTCAATGAATCACAAGAAATGTAGAATCCACTTCCATCAGTAGGTTAAGAGCATTGCCCCCAATTAGATGTCGCTATAAAAGCGTGACGTGGGATACATGAAGTAACCACCCTGATTGCAAATCAATAACAAGCCATGGGATAAATGATGGTTGGATGGATGCAATGGATGTGATCGCAACAAGTTTGAAATACAATGGATCCATATCCTTTATGAATGGTGCCTGTTTGCTAGGTTTTCACCACCGTACTTACCCAAGGCGCCACCGAAGTGGTTTTCACCATTTGGATGAATGATTTTTCTTTACTATTTTCTTGATTTTTTGTATTTTATTTAGGACTGTTTTCTGAATGTTTTTTGGTATTTGTGATATTGGATGATCTTGATGCTCTACACAACTTATGTATGAAACCTTTTTAAATGCATGTTGTTGATTGGATCTGCTAGTGGTTCTCCTTTTGAAGTTGATAACTGATATGCCCCAGACCTGAAGACAGAAGTGATGACATATGGACCCAGCCAATTGGATTCAAACTTGCCCTGGTGTTCTCTATTCGGTTGATTGCAAGGATTCTCCTTGAGAACAAGATCTCCTACTTCAAATGTGGGAGGTTTGACCTGATGATTGTTGCTTCTGCTCATGCGCTGCTGATAGGCTTTTAGGTGATTGTAGGCAGCTTGTTGGTTTTCATCAAACAGTTCCAAGTCTTGAAGACGTGAGACTTGGTATGCTTCATCATCTATCATATTGTGTAAGGAGACTCGTAGAGATAGTATTTCAACCTCAATAGGCAGGATGGCTTCTGCTCCATAAACTAGTGAGTAGGGAGTTGCGCCTGTAGGGGTTCGAATGCTAGTTCGATATGTCCATAGTGCTAGATTTAATCGAATGTGCCAATCATGACCAACATCATTGACTATCTTTTTGATGATCCTCAATATATTCTTATTGACTGCTTCGGCTTGACCATTGCCTTGTGGGTAATATGGAGTGGAAAAACGGAGTTGGATATGAAACTTCTCACAAAGTTCATGGACATCCTAATTTTTGAAAGGAAGGTCATTATCTGTGATGATGGACATGGGTACACCATACCGCCAAATGATTTAATTGAGGATGAATGCGGCGATCTAGTTGCTGGTGACTTGGGTGAGTGGAATGACTTCAATCCACTTTGTGAAGTATTATGTGGTGGTAATGATAAATTTATGACTGTTGGATGAAGATGGATGGATTTTACCCACAAGGTCAAGTCCCCATTGACAAAAGGGCCATGGTCTTGTGATAGGTTGTGATTCTTGTGTTGGGGCATGTATCAGATTTTCGTGAACTTGACACTTCTTAAACTTTTTGACAAAATAGTAGGAGTCTTTTTCCATGGAGGGCCAATAGTATCTGGCTCGCATGATTTTCTTTTCTAGTGAAGGATCGCTTGAGTGAGCCCCACAAATTCCTTCATGTACCTCTTCCAAGGCCTTTGTTATCTCATCTTGTTCCAAACATCGAAGGAGAGTACCATCAAGACTTCACCTATATAGGGTTTGAACAATGATGGTGTATCGAGCGGTTAGGTTTTTCGTTGGTTGTTTGATTGGTTAGGGGGAAGTGTGTGGTCACGTAGGTAAGTGAAAAACTCACCGTACCATGGGGAGTCAGAACCGACAAGGTGACATATCATTTCAGATTCAGGGATATCATAAGCGAGGATCCAAAGTTGTTCTACCAAAAACTCATAGCGTGCTTTCAATTTTGTTGACCAGGATTTCACTTTCCTAGTTAGAAAACAAATTGCTTTGTGGAATTAAAAAGAACATCATGTCTGTTGGAGCAACATCTCCAAATAGAATATAGATCATATTGCAATAAAATGCTAAAAAGAACAAGTGTTTTTTGTGTTTGGCACGCTTGTGCAAATCTATAGAGTGGTCCCATTTATAACATACACTATCCTCCCCCTTGGCTCTCATGGTCCTGGGTGCAAGAGAAAAGTGTTAGTAACGCTCCAAATTTTTCTATTTTTAAGAGAGGCCTGCCAAGAGACACATCACTCTTGGGAATGACCTTACATGGTAAATCCTTTGAGCCGCTATAGAAATCAAGTGAGAGCGAATGTTGTAGCCTTGGGTGTAGCTATTCCTACAGTGTAACTTGCCGAAAGGACATAAGGGCCCCACCACAAGTTACAAGGCTCTTAAGTGAGTCACTACAGAATGAACTTATGTCCAAAGACATCGAACATTACTAGACACCTCTTATTTTAGAATCCCACCCGTTTTATTGATTGAGGATATTTGTGAAAAGTTTAGTGAAAGAGCATAGATGGTTTTGCTCCCAAGATAATCACCATACATATTTCCTTGAGTATAAACAAGGCTTTTTGAAAGGCTACTTGTACCTTGATGAAGGTGGTGACTCCCCCATCATAGGGATCATCTATCTGTTATGCTCGCACAAGACTTATTATATCACATCCTTATCTGCTATGATGGGATACATAAGGTATGTAGTACCAAAGTCGAAGGAATATCAAGATGTGGGCTAAAAATATCACAAGTGGCCATGACCTTAGGGATAAAAAGTGTTTGAGTTGTCTTCATCTTGTTTCAGACCAATAAAAATTTAGGCCGACTTTAGGCTTTGGGAACATAAAATACATTTATAAAGGTTCAAACTGTTCATGATTGGGTTAATTTAGACCCACACCTATTGTGCCTTTATTGAAAAGGGGCAAGATTATTGTGCTTGTGTGCTTACTGTGTTTTCTTGTCAAAGAATTTAAAACAAATTGAAACAAAATATCCATCCAACAAATCTACATCAACATTGAAAACAAATCTACACCAACATTGATAAACAAAAACAACATCAACAATTGAAACATCGATCAGTTTGTATGACCATCACTCATATCTTGAGAAAAGAAAATCTTCATCAAAAGACCAAATTGAAGAAGAGACAACTTGGTTCAAAGGCTTTTATCAAGAAAAGGATTTTTTTCTATATCAATAGACAACTCTTTCTCTCACATAGAGTATTCTTGCATCATATGCACTTGTACCTTTAGGGCAAATCCAATGAATTTGACAAAGAGCCTTTGAGCAAGAGAGCTTTCACTCAGTATAAAGCTTTTGATTATCACAAGAACAAAGGGGGCAAGATCAATCCTGCTTTCTTTCCTCAAATTTGTATGACATACAATGAAGCTCGAGGGGAAACACCAACCTCTATAAGAGAGGACGAAGTAGAAAACCCCTTCATAACAGAAGAATTTTATTGAGACACATATCCTACCCACTTTCACATTCAGAAATCACAAATCACTCAACTCTCAACACAAAGAGGTTCTGTCATTAGTACTTTTAGATATTGCTTAAACCAAACCAACAAATCATTTTAGGGTGTCTCTACATCTAGGATCAATCATCCTAAGAGGAATTTCTACACATCTAGATAGGTTAAAACTAGTTTATGAGTGCATCCTCTCATTACTAGGTAGCTTGGATTGTAACGCATCTCAAACCTTGTTATACCTCATTACATCAAAATTGTTGAAAAACACAAGAGCAATTCACAAAAGAACTCTGTTCACATTTAACCTTTAGTATCAGAGATCTATCTTCCACCAAAAATTTCACAAAACTTGTCTTCCATCGAAACATTTCATCACCACCTCATAGTCATTTTTACAAATATCAACTTTCAAAAACATGGCTCAAACAATATCAATGAGGAATCGACAACCAGAAATTGAAGAGGAGGAAGAAAACCTCAACGATTTTCATGAGGCCTTTGGAGGAGGCACTAATGAGGAAGATCACAACACTCCAACTCTAGAAGATATAGAAAGAGCACAACATGATCCAAAATTTAAAAGAGTCTTTGATGAAATTCTTAGAAACAATGCAAATGCTCATTTCTTAAGACTTTCTCAAGAGGGTGCCAAACTTCCCTCAAATTTTGATACAACACTTGAAAACATCTGAGCAACATAGCATCACGATGGTGGAGGAGGTCGAGACTACTTTCACTATGACCCTAATCATCAAGGGAATCCTCCACCTCCTCCCCCTCCTTCAGAAATAGACATGTTGAGGCAACAAGTAGAAACTCTCGCCCAACAACTTAATAGTGGTGTGAAGACTACTTGGTTGTCACTTAATTGCTTTTGTCCCTATCCTTTTGATAGGAACATGCTTATGCCACCTTTTCCATGAGGGTTCGAAACACCCAAATTTGAAAAGTATAAAGGCCAAGGAGATCCTAGGGATCATGTGTGAGAATTTCACTCCGCTTGCTTAGAGGTGGCCTATGAGGACACATGTCTGATGCACCTCTTTCCTCAAATTTTGGGAGGCACAACCACACAATGGTTTTCACAACTGCTAGGTGGCATTAGAAAATTTGAAGAAATGGTCCAAAAATTCATCGCTCATCATGCACACAACATAGAACGTGATGTCACCATGGCAGATTTGTGCAACACCAAACAAAACCAGGGGAGTTGTTCTCCACTTTCCTACAATGGTGGAGGCAATTGTCTAGCAGACGCTCCCTTAATCTACCTAAGCAATAACTAGTGGAAATTTTCATTTCCAAATTAATGATGAAATGTAATTTTATTTGGACATGAAGGGTAAAAAATCCTTTGAAGAAATGATCATTCAAGGGCTCAAATGTGAAAGATCCCTCATCAAAAAGGGACTTATCAAAATTTACAATGAACCCAAAGATGGTCCTTGTCCACATTATAATAGTGATAAACCAAAATTTTAGAACAAAAACAAGAATGTTGTCAATGACGGGATAGTAGACACAAGAACAGTGAAAATTGCACAACCTATAGTCAGGTTTGCAGGACAAAATCCCCCTCCTAACAACAACATCATCAATAATCCACAAAATCAAGGTCGCAATACACAACAAGATGAACCAAAACAAAAGCAACAAAACTACAAGCCAAAACACACATATACACCCTTAGGGAACCTATTGAAATGATCTTATGCCAATTGGTATCCTCCAATCTTGTGGCCTTACCAAAAACATCCAATTATGAGCCTCAGGTCAAGCCTCCATGGTGGCGAGATCACGAACATTGTGAATTTCACCAAGGAAGAGGGCATAAGACAAGCAATTGCTATCGACTAAAAGATCTTGTTCAGGATCTTATTGACAAAGGAGAAATTGATATTCAAGTACATGACCCTAAAACATCCAATGATGATCACTTAATGTTCAAGAATCCACTTCCATCACATGATCAAAGGGGTCCTTCTACTTTAGGGAGAAACACAGATACCACAACCAATTATACACAAGCTGCATACAATTATACTGTGAGTCACCTTTATGATGATGATGAACAAGTTGCAACTCTTATCATAAAAGATCAAAATCCTACATGCAACGTTCTTATGCTTTGTAGCAAGATTACTATTCGAGCGGCACCACAAGGAACAACACCCCTCCCCAAACAATATAATCTTGTAGAGCAATTGGATAAGACGCCAACCCTCATTTCCATATTAGAGCTTTTACACTTATCCCCCTCCCATTAAACAATCTTGGATCAAGCTCTCCAAGAAGTGTCCGTCCCCACCAACCTCAACATAGATCAATTTCAAGCCATGGTTGGTAGTCTAAAGTCATTCCCATGTCTCACTTTTACCGAAAGTGACAACACATCCTTCCAACAACCCCATAATGCCTCCCTCCATATTGAAGGATTCGTAAACCAACATAGAATCAAGCGAGTCTTGATTGACAATGAAGCTAACTTAAACATATGCACCTTGCAGTTAGTCACAACATTGGGTTATGTAGTAGAATCAATGGATGTCAGCTAGAAAATAACCATCAAAGCATATGATGATGCATAACATTCTTCCAAAGGAGCTATTATATTACCCATCAAGGCTGGTCCAGTAGTGAAGTATATAGTTTGCCAAGTTCTAGACCTTCCTTTGCCGTACAATCTATTGTTAGGAAGACCTTGGATATATGCCATGCAAGCAGTCCCATCTACCTATCACAAATGTATCAAGTTTCCACATAATGGGGTAGAAATTACAATCCTTGGTGATGCTAATTCATTTGCATATTTTAATAATATTCACCATCAGCCATAAATCACCGTATCTAACAACATAAAAGCTATCCCTTCCTCATCATATGTTAATCCAACCTCTCTTTTGAGCTTAACAACCCCTACACCAAAATAGGAGAAATTAAAAATGAAAATGGCTGAGGAAGGTCATGGGGAATATAATCTTAGCCAACTCTTTTGTGTTGGGGAGTTTTTCACATCCCCTAGAACTCATGGCAAACCCCATGGTTTTCTTCAAACACCGCTGGCCAAAAGAACTTGCAATTTGGCAAAATTCACCCCCTGGTAAAATTCAAGAGGAGGAAACCATGGATGAAGACTTGGCAGAATGGATCTACACAGACCCTATCGACAAAGAAAACTTGAAGGCAAAGCTCCGCACTAAAAATATGGAAAAGGTTTCACTATAATGCAAAGAATGGGCTATGATGGCCACAGTGCTTTGGGACCTTGCAAACAATGATGACAAGAGCCCTTACAACTAGAATTGAAACCAAGAGATAAAACTGGAGTAGGTTTTCAAAGAGAATCTCTTCCCAAGCTTCGATTCAAAGGAAAAACTAGCAAACTCGTGTATAAGATAATTACTCCAAGGATGCAATTCTTGACTATATCTACAGCATCAACAACCCTATTAGCGACACCAACAACATCAGTACCACCAACAACCCCATCAACAACACCAACAACATCAACAATCCCACCTCCAAAAATACATAAGCCAGTAACTAATGCACTATTCAATTCAAAAGACATCCCAACTTGGTACAGTAATCGGATACTAGAGAGTGATTCAGAGATGGACTCACATGAGTGGGAATGGGATTCAGTGCACTTAAATACTTCAGACAAGGAAGAAAAATCACTCCCTCCACCTCGTAAGGATATACTCGTTTATGGAGAAGCATGGATTAAAATTTTTTGGTTCTTGATCTAGAAGCAACTTCCACAGGCCCTACGTCAAATCCTACACTAAAATTTGACAAGGAGAGTACCATCGATGAACTTTACACCTTCGTATTAACCCTCATTGATGCCTCTCACTAACTCAACTTAATCAACGAAGTAATGCCTATCATTCATCCCAAACTCATTGAATGGAACCAACCAAATCCCCCATGCCTTGACCATTTCCAAAATGATGAGGCACTCATAGACTTTCTATAATTATAGGATAACATACCAAGTGGTGATCATAAAGTTGGGTTTTCCATTGAACTTAACAACACAACATCCTTTGGGGCAGATGCCAAACCTTTCAGCTGCAAAAATATTACAATAAAACATGGATCTTCTAGTGAAAACCACACCATGGAACTAGTTGATCCCCAAAAAGTAAAAACAAAGAGTGTATCCAAAGGTGAAAACCTCTCTGAGGTGCCTAAGGATGAAAGGTTTGACATCCTCTGCTTTAGTACAAATCAGTAGAGATAAACTATCCTAATAGAAGAAACAAAAGAATTCAATGTGGGGACCCCTGAGACCCCTCACAAGATACATTTAGCATCTCTATTAACTCTAGAAGAAAACCAAAATTTGTGGAATTCTTCCAGAAGCACCAAATCAACTTTGAATGGTCTTATGCAAACATGCCTAGCTTAGATCTAGATTTGGTCATGCATCACCTAACTCTAGCAGAAGGAGCTAAACTTGTCAAACAAAAGCTCAGAAAGATGCACCCACAGATTACTATTCTTGTCAAGGCTGAACTTAAAAATCTCTTCGATGTTGGTTTCATTAGACCAATTGATTATGCAGAGTGGATCTCCAATATTGTACCTATTGGTAAGCCTAATGGGGGCATCCGTATCTGTATGGATTTCAAAGATTTGAACAAAGCATGTCCTAAAGATGATTTCCCCTTACCAAAAATTGACATGATTGTCGATTTAACAACAGGTCATGCAATGCTTTCTCTTATGGATGGATTTTTTAGGGTACAACCACATTAAAATTGCTCTAGAGGATCAACACAAAACTGCTTTCACATGTCCATGTAGAACGTACTATTGGAATGTGATTCCATTTGGTCTAAAGAATGCAGGGGCAACATATCAAAGAGCCATGACTACCATCCTCCACGATATGATGCACACCATAATGGAAGATTATGTCAATGATTTACTAGCTAAATCATTAACAAGATAGTGTCATCTTACAGTACTGGATATAATCTTCAATAGATTAGAACAATACCACGTCCGTCTCAATCCAAAGAAATGTGTCTTTGGAGTAAATTCTGGGAATTTCTTAGGATACGTTGTCTCAAGTAAAGGCATTGACGAATATCCTGCGAAAGTCAAGGCAATCATGGACATGCCACCTCCAAAGAATATCAGTCAGTTGAGGACATTACAAGGGTAGCTACAATCCATTTGATGGTTCATTGCACAATTGGTTGATAAATGTCATCCCTTCACCCATCTGTTACACAAAAATATCTGCTTTCAATGGGATGCAAAATGCCAACAAGCATTCCAAATGATTAAAGACTACCTAATGAATACACCATTGTTGATTCCACCAAATCCAAGCAGACCTCTATTGTTATACATTTCAGCTACAAACACGACATTAGGAGTACTGCTAGCACATCATAATGCAAAAGGAAAAGAATGTGTTGTCTACTACATCTCTCGAACACTGGCCGACTATGAACTCAATTACACACCTATTGAGAGAGTTTGCCTAACAATTATCTTGGTAGCCACCACACTAAGGCACTACATGTTAACACACAAGGTACAACTTATTGCCAAGATAGACCCACTCAAGTACCTACTCAGCAAGGCAGCATTGACAGGTCGCTTGGCCAAATGGGTTATGATTCTGAGTGAATTTGACATTGAGTATGTGGACCACAAAGCTATCAAGGGACATGTTATTGTAGATCAGTTGGCTAACACACCACTGAAAGGTGACCATCCTCTTATTTCAAACTTTCTGGATGAAGAAATCTTCATGATCACAACTACACAACCCTGGAAGCTATATTTTGATGGCTCATACACCAGACATGGCTCGAGGACAAGTATTCTTTCTATCACACCTCAAGGTGACATCATCCCAAAGTCGTACAGGCTCACTTTCCCATGCACAAATAATATAGCAGAATATGAGGTCTTGATCACAGGACTAAGATTGGCCAAACAATGAAATTTAAAAGAGCTACAGGTATATGGAGATTCCCAGCTGGTCATCTGACAAGTCACCGATGAATACTAGACAAAGGGTGATAAACCCATGTCATACAAATGGATGGTGGATAGTTTCAAAGAATCATTTACAACTATCACATTTGATAAAGTACCACACGATCATAATCAAGCTGCCGACGCAATGGCTACAATTGCATCTCTCCTAGATCTTATGATGCACGCTAAAAATGAGGCACAAGACAAGTTCAAATCGTTAGTATATTAGTGACAATAAAAATGAAACACAAATGAACTTATGAATCTAAACATGCATATCAAGAGAGATAAAAAGAATACATGAAGAAGTATATACAAATGAAAGAGGGAAAGAAAACCCCCTAAGATGCTCCCCACAATGCTCATAATTGCTCCTCCCTTGTTCCTCTCCTCTCCAAGTCCCACATGAGTGTAGCTCTCAGCTTTTTGCACTATCTATGGATGTCTTATGAAGATTCAAGATGTTTATGAAAATGAGAACAAATGCCTATGCAAGTGTAAATAAATTACTATGAGAAAGCACCTAATTAGTCTATGTAAATTTTAGTAGAATAACAATGTTAATGCTTCTAAAATGCTCTCTTAAAAATGACTATAAGTTTGATGAATAAAGACTTCTCCCTTTTTGAAAATGAAGAATAAGAGCTCTATTAATAGGGGAAATAGGGCAATGGATGGTCAAGATTAAGTAATCTTAGCAAGGGCTAGGATTGATGGGTTTCATGATCCATGTGATGGCTTTCAACCCAATCCCATGATGACAAATGTCAACATGGGATGGCTTGAGAGGAGAGGGAAGAAGCATTAAATGCTTGAGATGACATGAAGGTTACCTTGGGAGGGTTTGGTTAGGCTTGAGTTAATGAATAAATATTTTATCCAATGAATAATGCCTTTATCCAATGGACAAACTCTTGTGCAAGAGTTAGTGGGGATAACCGTGGTCAAATCAATAAATGCTTGAAGAGACTCATGAGTTAAATGAGGTTTGAGTTAGAGGGAAAGTCTCTAACCATGTGGGTGAGTTGAGTTTAACTATTAATGGTTATGTAAGACCCACAAATGGTTATGTAAGAACCATAAATGGTTTGGAAGACTTTGTGGGTTAACTTGCTGGAGGATATAAAGCCTTTAATGCATTTCAAAGACTTTGG
Organism: Cryptomeria japonica; assembly: GCF_030272615.1. Classification (NCBI taxonomy): domain Eukaryota; kingdom Viridiplantae; phylum Streptophyta; class Pinopsida; order Cupressales; family Cupressaceae; genus Cryptomeria; species Cryptomeria japonica. The sequence goes on from NC_081410.1 coordinate 106,072,813, forward strand.
AGGCTTTAAGAAGTGACTTCTCTTTGCCTAGAAATGTGACAATAATTGGGGAGGGTGATTAAGCTAATTTGGAATGAATTAGAAGAATCTAGAAGAGGTTTAGGATGGAAGTGGGTTTGGTGGGTGAGAGAAAATAGGATTTTAATTAAAATAAAATAGTATAGGTAGGACTAATAGTGGTAAAACTCATGCACTAGAGGGAAAATTTGGATTTTGAATTTGGAACAAAGCGTACAAAATTGATTAATGCAAAATTTAAGAAAATACTGATTAAAGAATTTGAACTTTGTTGGAAGAAGATGATGACACAATTTCCAAAAATGAAAGGAAATTGGAATTTTAAAGTTAGGGCCACGGGAATACCACTTAATTTTAAAATTAGAATGTTTAAAATCAGGGCAGACTATAATTAACCTCTTAATTTAAAAAACTTTCTTGAAATTTGAAATGTTGTCCAAGGGGTTGAGCTTAGTTGGTTAAAGCGTCGAGTTCTCAATGTGGAGACCCAAGTTCAACTCCCATGAGGGACACCTTTGTGTATAATTCTAAGTTGTGACTCTTGGTCTTCCAATTGTTGTTTCTAGTTTGGTGCTCGAAAGGAGCTAGTATTTGTAATAAGTTTGCTTGAAAGGAGTTGGTATTTGTAATAAGTTTGTAACGTGGATGCTTGAATGAGCAAAAAATGAACTTTGTGATTCTATGATACTTAATACAAAAAAAAAAATTTGAAATGTTGAATTTTGGAGGTATTTTTTATTCTAGAGGGATAAAAAATCGACAAAATCAACCAATCTTCTGGATTTAGGCTATTAAATACAATCATAACAGTCTCCCAAAATTTCAGGAAAAAAGCCGAGGACTGTGGCAGGAATGCACACGGTCCAACCAATTTTTTTCAAAACTTTCAAGGATGAATATTACGATGATTTTAAAGCTAACCCCCCAAAATTGGCAAATTTTATGATTTCGAGATAGGTGAAATGAAGGTTCAAATGTAAAAATAGGACCCTATTAGGGTTTTGAAGAAAAAGAGGAATTAAATTGCAAATTTGAGAAAGGTCAAACCTAATGGATAAGGACACCTTGGAAAATGTTTAGAAATCTGAATTTGAATGAAATTGATTGAAATTTGCACAAAATCCAATTAAATTTGAAAGTTAGGGTTTTATGACCTAACCACTTAATTTTGAAATTTGAATTTTGGGAAAAAGGAGGGAAATTGAAAATTTTAATTGTAGGAATGAAAACAAGTCTAAGAACAATCACAAATCTAAAAATTAAATGGAAATCCATTTTTTGCACAAGTTCAAGATAATATTTGAAAATTGGGGTTTTAACAAGTAACCGCTTAATTTTGTAAATTTGATTTGCAAATTGAACAAGACAATGAGGAAATTGAATTTAACAAACAAAACAATTTTCAGATCTGAGATAACCACAAGCAATTTTTACAAATCACAAGTTCAATTTTAATTTTATAAACTAGGGTTTTTAATGATCTAACCACTAAGTTTGCAGAAATTTGAAACTTGCAAATGAAAAATATGCAATTTTGTTCAAAGGAAAGAATGCAAGACGTCAGGTTCGCCAAAATGTAATGGTGGGTGAAAAATGTGTGAATGGGTGATCAAGAGGAAAGCTACCCTTTCCCTCCAAGGAGAGATGAGAGTTTCACTACAGATTTCCCTTCAAACACTTTTCACGCATTACATTGGAAGAGGGGAGAGGAATACACTAGATTCAACCTCCAAAGAAGAAGATAGAATTCTGAATGAAATGAGAATGATAAGTTAATCCCCTCTTCTATTTGAAATGGAAAAGGAATTGATTGAATTATGTACAAAGACTAAGTGCAAAAGTGACAAAGAACTAATAATAACTTGAGATCGAAGCGTGGGATGAAGTTGTGCACCTCTATCTGGCAGTAATATGTTGAGATGAAGCCGGTCTGGGAATTTGAGGAAAAGGTGCCCAGACTATAGCAGGAATGTACATGGTCCTCTGAAAAATCCGTGAAATGAAAAAGGGTTTTTCTGCCTCTGCAAATGGAATCCAAATTCGAAAGTACAGCTGCGCACCTGCAACCTCAAGGGAGGTTGTAATAGAAATGTTGATTGAAATGCTTGTATGTAGTTGAATTTTAGAATGAATCTCCTCTTCAATGGTTGAATCCTTGACTTGAATGCAACACCTAGCCTTGAAGGGAGACTTGAGAATGCTCAATGCTACAAAGGAATGCTTGAATACTCTTGAATGCTTGAATGCATGATCTCATGTATCTATTTTATCGCTTAACTAACTTTTACAAATGAGAGGTCAAACATAAATTTTATGCTTGTCAATTAGGGTCAATGAAACTGATTTTCATCACACACTGACATTGGGGAAGTTTTCCCACTCACTGCATAACCTTCTATGCAAACCCAAGGAAGGTCCTACCCCAAAGTAGAGTAGGGACAGGGGCACCATGCCCCTATCCTACCCTTTTCTCTAGGGCAGAGTGCAGATAGGGTGGTGCAGAGGGAAAGGGAGAAGCATTTTTTGGGGGTTGAGCAGCCTCCGGTCTCCAATCAGGCTAGGGGTTTGATTTTGCATGCGTGAGGACCCTAATACGGTGGAAAATTGCTAGGGTTCCAATTTTATGATGCTACAAGTATGAAATTTTTGTTGTTAGAAGAAGGAAATTATATGTGATAATTTGACATTGTAGTCTTGGATTGGCACCGATCTAAGAATATTCATGGTCCAAAAACTAGGTTCTAAAACCCTAGAATATAAAACAACATTTTATTTCTTTCAATGAGTTCAAGTTGTTCTTGTAGACACTCAAAATTGTCATGTCTAATTAAATAAATATTTTATTTATTTAATTATCTAAGCCTAATTCTTCTATTAATTAAATAAATCTTTATTTATTTAATTAATTCATTTATCCTCTTCTAGCCTTATTTCTCATTTAAATAAATACATTTATTTATTTAAATTATCCTCTTCCTAAATTAAATAAATATTTTATTTATTTAATTGTCCTACTTCTTCTATTAATTAAATAAATATTTATTTATTTAATTAATTCATTATCTTTTTCTACACATGACACATGTCATTTATCTCTTAATTCATACACTACCTACCCCTTTCATTATTTTGGTATTTCTTCTACCTACCCTCTAATCATAGCCGACCTCCTTTTACACCTCTCAATCTTAACCCTCCATTTCATATTGTGTCTTCTATATAAGGAGATGCTTCCTTCATTATCAAACCCTAATCACTAATGCCTAATGACTAATCGACAATTTGGGAGTACTTGGCTACACTACGATCCTACTTGCAACCACATTCCGTTCTTTGTTGAGCTCTTGTGCATATAAAAATCTGAGAGCAAATATATCAAGCAAGATCAATGGAGATAGGAAGAATTGAGATCAAAACCCTATTGGACATGTGATGGTATAATCTTTGTGATTTCATTTGATTTGCATTGTCTTAGGTAATCTTCATATGTTATGGTGGATCTTTGTTGTTGTTAGGCTAGGGTTTGGTGGTTGAATTCATTTAGCCTTTCAATATTGTTGTTATTGTTATCCATTTTCACCATACACATTTTGGCACGCCCGGTGGGACTCTTGTCCCTTTGCATTTAACATTTTTATTGCAGATTTGGCATTTTTGAAGTTGCAGATCGGACAATTTTCGACGATATTTTAGGTTTTTCCGCATCTGCGAGCGTTCGGATCGCGTTTTTGTGTTTCAGAAGCGTCTGCAATATCTTGAATCGCGTCTGTGTTTTTGCCAGATTTTATTTTTGCAGGTTTCTGGAACCGCGTCTGTGATTGATCTTATCGCGTCTGTGTTCGGGAATAGCTTCTGCGGTATCCAAGCGTGTCTGTGCATTACAGAACCGCTTCTGTGTTGTACAGACACGTCTGTGTCTGGTATAATTGCGTCTGTGTTTTCTGTTTTGCAAATTTGTCAATTTTCTTTGATTCGGGTTTTCGGATTTTGTGCTTAGAGTTTCAGATCTGGTTTATTTTCGGCTAACCCTTGCAGATCTAGCTAACCAAGTTTGTGCAGCTTGCTTTGGAGGCAAAAAAACGTTTTTGTTGAAGGCCCCTTTTTCACAAAGTCTTTTGGGTTTTCTAAAATTTACCTAACTTGTGTGCTTGTAGGAAGGGGTGATCATTTGAAACAACCCAAACTACTAACAATTTTGTTGCAGGGCCTTAGCTAGGGTTTTGTAGTTTTGTTGTGTGCCTTGTTTTCATAGATTAGCAAACACTTCCATTGGTGCACTAAAATTGAATCATTGTCTTTTGTGTCTTGAACAATAGGCTCTTTTTGTTTAATCTTTAGAGGGCCTGTCTTCCCGTGTGGTCATTAGGACTACTAGTGAGAAGAGAATGACCCAAGTGGTAGCGAGGAAAACCCACCTCATCCAAACCACTATAATCAAATGTATTCATGGTGAAAACTATGAATAACGTGTGCTGATTAGTTCATACCGACACTATGTCTCCCCATAAACCCGTTTGATCAAATTTATTTGATCATTTGTAGGGCGTAACCCCTACCGGCTGGGAGCCTTCTGTATTTACAGAGCTGAAAGTGCCGCATGTATGGCCACACGAGCGGATGCCCTTACTAGCACCTTTTTGTTTTAGAAGCCCAAATCCTTCTAGTTGTTGAGGTAGGAGGTCGGACCTCTGGTAGCGGCCCACACACATACGGTTCTTAGTAGAGATACAAAGTTCGCCATGGGGAGTTTTCATGGGGACTGATGCTTGGCTGACCCGAGAAGTGAGTGCCGAGGGTGGAGCCAATGAGGTCAAGCATCTAAGTATCCGCTCTGAATAGTGTAGCCTCGGGGGTAAAACCCTATGTGGGATCAACAACTATTGTCTTGGCCAGCCCTAAGATTTGTGCTTGTCTTATGCTAAACATTCAAACATTCAAGACCAAACAACAAAACATTGTGTCTTTTGTGTCTTCAAGTGTATGCAAAACATTTTTTACATCAAACAACACACTTTTCTTGGAGTCATTTTGGAGTCTAAAACACTAGCAAACATTGAGTCCTCATCAACATTGTGTCCTCTTGTCACGAAAAACAGTCAAAAAGTCAGATTGGGTCACAGCAAAACAACTTCACAGATTGGAAAAATTGCACAAAGTTTACAGAAACGCGTCTGTGTCTGTTTTAACTGCGTCTGGGTCATCTAAGCGCGTCTGTGAAGGGCAGAATAGCGTCTGTGTTTTTATCAGCATCTGTGTCGAACAGAGACATGTCTGTGTCTGGGAATCGCGTCTGTGCAGTATACAGAAGCGTCTGTGTCCAGAATTGCAAAAACACTTTACAGTCCAGCAAACATCAATAGGAAAATCCCAGAATAGCGTCTGTGTCAAATAGAGAGGCGTCTGTGTCTGGGAATCGCGTCTGTGAAGTATATAGAGGCGTCTGTGTCAGGAATTGAAAACTTTAACAGTCCAGCAAACAAAAGAAAATCAGTTTCGGTATACTTGAGCTTCCTAGGTTGTCTCTTTAGGTTTCATCTAGCGTTCAGCTGGTTCTAAGGTTTCATACAGTCCATCATTGCTTTACATCTCATTTTACATTCATACTTGTCAGAACTTGAGTCAAAAGGTCACTTGCTTGTCCTCATCATACTTTGTCAACACACTACATACTACTACACTTTGCTAAGTGGTCCCTCATCAAGGTTTCTTACCTTTGGGTCTCATTTGGTCTTACTTAGAGTCAAGGTCAGCTTACCTCATCAAGAGAAATGATCCTCTCTTTGGAAGTCACACCTACTCTACTACTTACCTACTTGGTCTTACACTTTGGACATTGCAAGTACACCTCAAGATTCATTTACACTCCATACAACTCTTGGTCTTCCATACTCTTGTCATTTTTCATCTAGTCTCTCACATATTGGTCAAACACCTAGTTCATGGTTGAAACCCGCCTTCAAAAATCTAGGAGAATAGCTAAAGAAGCTCAAGAATCTGTAAACATGAGTTCTTATGAGTATGACAATGATGTATTCTACAATCCTAAGCACACTACATTACCAGACATGAATGTTTATAGACATAATCCAAATGTGGAAAGCACAAACACTATAAACAACAATGCTACACACAATGACAATGTTGACAATTCTTCAATACTATCAACAGACATAGAAGAATCCATAATGAATCCTCAATTCAATAGATTGGTTGAAGAGATAATGAGGAGAGATCGTCAATACTTTTTACACATGATGGCACAAAGTGGAGCTAAAATACCGCATGATTTTGACTTATCTCAACTTATAGAAAGTCGACCCTCACAGCAAACTCAACTCAACATGGATCAAAAGAGACCAAATAGTGGAGGAAATAGAGGACCGAATAATATGATGCCTGAGTCACCATCGGTTTTGCTTCAAAAACCAGCAATCCCACATACACAAGCTCAAACATATGATACTTACACTCAAAGACCATCATGGAGGCCTTATGCTCAAACACATGCTCAAGGTGTGGATCAATCAAAACAAGTGGATACTCAAGGACATCCTCAAAATTTTGACACAAGGAGACCTCATGTCAAAATTGGGGGCAACACAATGGAAAATGAAAGGCCTATTGAATATGGTTTATATACACAAAACAGATATGGAGTCCCTCAACATGAAGTTATGCCAAGTGCTCCATATATGTCGCAACAATATAGACCTCCATATGGACATGTCTACGATCAGTATCATCCATACATGCAACAAGCTCCTCCTCAAATGGGCATTTCAAACATGGGGTATGCTACAAGAAATCAATCTCCTCCCAAGAATAATTTGGAGCAACAAATAAGGGATTTACAAAAGAAGATGGAGGACATGAGTACATCAAAACCTACATACACTATGAGAGATATATGTCCTTATCCCTTTGATAAGAGCATTCCAATGCCTCCATTTCCTCGACACTTTGTAACGCCAAAATTTGACAAATATAGAGGGAGAGGAGACCCCAAGGCACACATACGACAATTCTTCACAGCTTGCATTGAGGTAGCGGCAGAAGAAACATACTTGATGAGGTTGTTCCCACAGAGCTTAGGAGATCAAGCTATGGAATGGTTTTCTCAATTACCTCCTGGTATTAAGTCATGGGGCGACTTGGCAGAGGCATTCATTCAGCATTTCTCTTACAACATTGAAACAGATGTCTCAGTTACTACCTTGTGCAATACGAAACAAAAGGAAGGAGAATCTTTCGCAACATTTTTACAGAGATGGAGAAACTTAGCTAGCAGATGCTCTTGCGAAATCCCGCAGAAACAAATGGTGGAAATGTTCACACAAAATGTTAACAAGGCTATTGGCTATGATCTCAGAAAAGCTTGTTTATCTACATTCAAGGATGTTATTGAAAAGGGCCTAGCAACAGAAAAAGTCTTAATTGAACAAGGAGTTATCAAACTATTCAAAGAAAACAAAGAGGACTTTAAAGGAAAGGACAAACCAAAATTTTGGAACAAGAACAAGAACACAGTTAATGATGGTGTTGTTGATGCCAATACAGTGAGACCAAAGTTTATCTTTTCTGGATCAAGTTCTACCAACAATCAGGTGAACAATCAAACAACTGCTAAACCGCGAAGGAAGTACACCCCATTGGGAGAACCACTTGAATCAGTATTCAAAAAGCTTGTGGCAAACAAAGTGATCACAGTTCCAGATTTTCCTCCATATGAACCAAAGGTCAAACCAAATTGGTGGAATGATGATGAGTATTGTGAGTTTCATAAGAGCAAGGGTCATAAGACAGGAAATTGCCATCGACTGAAGAACATTGTGCAAGATCTCATTGATAGAGGTGATATTGAGATTGAGGGACACTCATCTAATCAAGAACATGAGATGTTTAAGGAACCATTCCCAAAGCATGACAAGGGAAAAGCCAAAGTCACAGATGATCAAGCCAATAACACTAGAGCACCTTACAATTATGATTCTACTATCAATCATATCTCAATGGACAATCATATCTCTACCATTACCATCAAGAACAAAAATCCTGAGAATCCTCCTCAGCGACCCAAGATTGTCCTAAGGGGTGTGGGATCTTCTTCTGAGCATACCTCTGAATGTCATGTTACAACTCGTTGAGGTAAAATCACGTTGCCAGGTGCCTCCACTAAGAATACCAATCCTTCATCAACCAAGCCTGAGTACGACCTTGTAGAATAGTTAGGGAAGACACCCACGCTCATCTCTATTCTTGAGCTCTTACACATATCCCCCGCTCATAAAGCTATCCTTGACAAAATCTTGAGAGACACTACCGTTCCTACTGATCTGAACGTGGACCAGTTTCAAGCCATGGTGGGATACCTTTCCATTCCACATTCCCTTACATTCACAAAAGCCAATGACGCCTCCATAAGTCAGCCACATAATGCACCTTTACACGTTGAAGCTTTCATACATAAACATAGAATCAAACGAGTCCTGATAGATGGAGGAGCAGGTCTAAACATTTGTACCTTGAGTACCATAAGACAATTAGGATATTCTGACAAGGCTGTGAATTCTACAAACCAAATCACCATTAAGGCTTATGATGATGAAGAGCGTTCGTCCAAGGGCACAGTCACCTTACTGCTAAGAATAGGACCAGTCACAAAGGATGTGGTTTGTCAAGTCCTAGATCTAGATCTCACGTATAACATATTGCTAGGACGTCCGTGGATTCATGAAATGAGGGCAGTCCCATCAACATACCATCAATGCATTAAGTTTCCTCATAATGGAGTCGAGGTAACAGTCAACAGTGATCCAAATCTGTTCATATATTGCAATAACTTGAGGTCACATACTGAAACTATCATTCCCAGTAATCATGAGGCTACTCCTTCTTCAGCATACATTGATCCTGAGTCATTAAAACCCTCGACATCCAAACAAGGTGAACTTAGAGGCAAGTTTCAAGACAAAGGCATGGGAGAATACACTTTGAATCAAACAATGTTTTTACGACAAGTCATGAGCTCTCCAAAAGAATATGGGAGGCCACATCCTAACAAGAAAATCTCCATCATGATACTCAAATGGGATCCTACCATCTTTCAAAGATGGGGCAAACTAGAAGAGGAAAATTTATACAAAATGCTTTATAAGGATAGTGAAGAGGACACACATGATCAGACTATTATACCCTGTGAGAACTATGGCAAAGGCTTTAAAATTCTACAAAAATTCGGGTATGATGGAAAAAGCCCTCTCAGGTTATGCAAAGAAGGTGTCATGGAGCCCTTACGACCTGAGCTAACTACAAGAAGAGAACGCTCCAAGGGACTTGGTTTTCTGAATTCCAAGATTCACAATAAAAGAACAAAAGAGGCATGGCGAATCAAAGTTGCCGAAGTTCAACAAGAGGATTATCCTTCCACAGATTCTAATGAGTGGGAATGGGGTTCAGACAAATCCTCCAGTGACTATGAGCTTACCGAGACATTCAGAGAGCCAGATGAACCTACAGAGGAGGAGGAATTTTACAAAAAGTTCAGAGTTGGTCAAGAACCAACCCATAAGGATCCCACACAGTCTTCGTTTCAAGGTCCTAGGTTGAAATCGCATAGGATGAGGACACCTGTCCCAGAAGGCACTACTAGTGATGACAATTTGGATTCGCTCACGATCGAAACTGATGAGGAGAGTGCCATCGATGACCTCGATGATTGCCTTGACATACCTGAATATAACCACATCTTCACTATTAGTCCAGCAAACTCTGAAAACACTAATGACCTTCCCCTTGTTCACCCCCAACTCATTGACTGGGATCATGAAGGACCAGCACAATTTGATACATTTCAAAATGACGAAGCTATTGTCGACTATCTTGGCATTCGAGATGATCTTCCCCCTGGAGACCACAAAGAAGGATACACCATAGAACTCAACAACATGGCATACTTCGGTGAGGGTGTCGGGCCTTCTAGTCGCAAAAATGTGAAAATAAGAACAAAACAAGGGTCTTATGGCGAAAACCACACTGTGGCGCTATCTGACCCCAAAAAAGTAAAAAGAAAGGACGTATCTAAGGGCGAAAACCTCTCTGAGGCACCCGAAGATGGAAGGCTCGACATTCTCCCAGCATCATATGAGGAAAAATCATCCATGTTGGTAGAGGAGACTATAAAGACAAATATTGGTACAGAAGAGGTTCCACACAACATATTCTTGGTGCAATCATTGACAGAGTCTGAGAGGGCAAGATTCATAAGCTTCTTCAAGGAACGACAAGTCAACTTTGCATGGTCATATGCTGATATGCCTGGACTGGATCCGGATTTGGTTATGCATCATTTGACAGTCAAACCGGGGGCAAAACCAGTAAAACAGAAATTGAGGAAAATGCATCCACAAGTGGCATTACTCGTCAAGGCAGAACTGGAGAAATTATTGGATGTCGGATTCATACGCCCAATTGATTATCCTGAATGGATTTCCAATTTAGTACCTGTCAGCAAGCCAGATCGTAGTATCCGAATATGTACAGACTTCAGAGATATCAACAAGGCTTGTCCAAAGGACGATTTCCCATTACCAAACATAGACTTGATCGTTGATCTCACAGTAGGTCATGAAATGTTATCCTTAATGGATGGATTTTCTGGATATAATCAAATCAGGATTGCACCTGAAGATCAACATAAAACATCATTCACTTGTCCATGGGGAACCTTCTGTTGGAGCGTCATGCCCTTTGGGCTGAAAAATGCAGGCGCCACTTATCAACGAGCGATGACTACTATCTTTCATGATCTCATGCACATAACCGTGGAAGATTATGTTGATGATCTTTTAGGAAAGTCAATAGATAGAGATACACACTTAGACATACTTGCAGTTGTCTTTGATCGGCTGGAAAAGTACAAGGTAAGACTAAATCCAAAGAAATGCGTCTTTGGAGTAACCTCCGAGAAGCTCCTAGGATTCATTGTGTCTAAAAGAGGAATCAAGGCCGATCCAGCGAAAGTAAAGGCTATCTTGGACATGCCGCCACCCAAGAATATCAGTCAACTTCGATCTTTACAAGGGAGACTTCAGTCCATACGAAGATTCATAGCACAACTTGCAGATAAGTGTAATCCTTTCCAGCACCTGCTACATAAAAATATCAAGTTCAAATGGGATGAGAACTGTCAACAGGCTTTTCAGACGCTCAAAGACTATCTTTTGAACCCACCAGTCTTAATGCCACCCATTCCAGATCAACCGTTGCTACTTTACATATCAGCTACTCCAACGGCACTGGGGGCACTCCTAGCACAACAAATACCTGACGGCAAGGAAAAAGTAGTCTACTATATCGGTCGCACATTGGTGGGATATGAGCTAAACTACACTCCAATCGAACGTGCATGTCTCGCTGTGGTCTTTGCTTCACAGAAGTTACGACATTATATGCTCACTCACAAGACTAAGTTGATTGCTAGAATTGATCCACTAAAATATCTTCTCAACAAAGCTACACTTACTGGGCGGCTGGCCAAGTGGGTAATGATTCTGAGTGAATTTGACATCGAATACGTGGACAGGAAAGCAATCAAAGGACAAGCCATTGCAGATCAATTGGCAGATGCTCCCATGATAGATGATGTTCCTCTACAGTCAGAATTTCCAGATGAGTCCATTCTAACAATATCACCTGCAAAGCCATGGCAATTATATTTTGACGGCTCATATACACAACATGGGGCAGGAGCGGGTATACTCTTTATAACTCCTCAAGGCGATTCTATACCAAAATCATACCGCTTATCATTTCCTTGCACCAACAATATAGCGGAATATCAGGCATTAACAACTGGATTAAGAATTGCAGTTCAGTGGAAGATCCAAGAGCTTCGTGTTTTTGGGGATTCTCAACTGGTCATATGGCAAGCAACTGATGATTACCAAACAAAAGATGAAAAACTAATGCCCTACAAACAACTGGTAGATGATCTGAAACAGCACTTCGCAAAGATAGAGTTTGAGCAGATACCAAGAGAACAGAATCGTGCTGCAGATGCCATGGCTACAATTGCTTCGCTCATTGATCTGCCGCAAAATGAGACCTGCTATGAGTTCCTGGTAGACAACTTGCTGATTCCATCATATGAGATCACTCCTATGGAAATGATATGTGTTGTTGGTCCTGAATCCCAGTTATATGGTTCCATATTCACATACCTTCGTGATAATATCTTACCTCCCGATCTATCAAACAATCAACACCGCACTTTCATTCGCCAATCCTCTCGATACGTCATTTTAGCTGATATCCTATACCGACGAGGTCTAGATGGCACCCTTCTTAGATGTTTAGAGAATGACGAAGCTCAGATTGCGTTACGAGAAGTGCATGAAGGGATATGTGGCCCGCATACTAGTGGTCCTACCTTGGCCAAGAAACTTATCAGGATGGGATACTACTGGCCTACTATGGAAAAAGATGCATATCAGTTTGTCAAAAAGTGTAAGCAGTGTCAAATTCATGGAGACCTCATACATGCACCAGTGCAGGAACTACAACCACTTGCATCTCCTTGGCCCTTTTGTCAGTGGGGACTCGATCTCATAGGCAAGATTCACCCTCCTTCTTCCAATGGACATAAATTCATTATCACAGCCACAGAGTATTTCACAAAGTGGATTGAAGCCATGCCTCTCACACAAGTTACTGGGAAACAAATCGCTACCTTCATTTTGAACTACATCATTTGCCGATATGGGATTCCTACTTCCATTATTACTGATAACGGGCGTCCCTTCAAAAATCAGGATGTTCGTGAACTCTGTGACCGCTTCCATATCTCTCACTATTTCTCCACACCATATTAACCCCAAGGTAATGGCCAAGCTGAGGCGTCTAATAAAACAATTCTCAAAATCCTTAAAAAGACAGTCGACGACGCTGGCCGTAACTGGCATATCCAACTCAATCCTGCACTTTGGGCCTATCGTACAAGTGTCCGCACACCTATAGGAGCTACACCCTACTCACTTGTCTACGGCGCTGAAGCCATCTTGCCTATTGAGGTCGAGTTACCTTCTTTACGGGTCTCTTTGAGAAACATAATCAACGATGAAGATTACAGGGTCTCTTGCTTACAAGAACTAGAACTGCTGGAGGAACGAAGACACACTGCTTTTAATCATCTCAAGGCTTACCAACAAAGAATGAGTCGTAGTTACAATCACAAAGTCAAGCCTCGTACATTTGAAGTAGGTGACTTAGTCCTCAGAGAGAACCCCAAGAATCAGCAAGACAGAGATAAGAAGGGCAAGTTCGAACCAAACTGGCTTGGTCCTTACATCATCACAGCGGTATATGGATCTAGGGCATATCAGCTCTCAACTACAGAAGGTGAACCTTTGGAGGACCCTATCAACAGCATGCACCTTCGCCGGTTTTACACATAGCTCTTCAGAGTATCCTAATTCAAAAATACAAAAAAAAAAAAAAAAAATCAAAAAATACAAAAAAAAATTATAAAACAAAAAAATCGTTACTTGGTGAAAACCTGGCAAACAGGCGCCTTATGACACAAAAAAATTGAAAAATCGAAAAAAGTAAAGAGAAATAATTTCGTCCAACGGTGAAAACCACTTCGGTGGCACCCTGGGCAAGTACCATGGTGAAAACTGGGTTCCCAGCGCCATGCGTAGAGACATTGCTCCTCCCTCCTTCAGGATTCTCTTTCATCATTTCACTTTGCACACACTCACGACCAATTCATCCACAATAAACTTACCCATTCCCATCATGGCTTGTTATTGATCTACCTAAGATTGGTTAGCCATTCATAATAAATCTCCCTTTTCGCATCCCTTTCCATCCATAATAAATCAGATCCTATCTGTGGCTAAGGCAAATCCTACGTCTAGTGATGGGTGTGGAAATGAGAACATCACATGTTTCAAGGAGTACAGTTTCTTCCAGCTTCCTTCAGTCTGTCCGCACACAATCCACAATAAAGCAACATTTGCATCACAGATCCGCAATAAAGTTTCGTCTTCTCTGTAATAAAGTATCAGTTTCATGGATTCATTCAGTTTCAGATGAGACACAGCAGCAACAATGGGCTTCAACAAATCAAATCTTTCAACAGACTCAAACAACATATGGTTTAGTGCTATCTATCCTTTTTGTGAAAGTGAACATTGTGACCACAATCGAATAAGACTTAAACAAGTGACAAGAGACACTAAACTTGAGGACTACAGTGGATGTTGGTGTTGAGTCTTGGTTTTCTTTTGATTTTATCTTTTGGTGACATGTCTTTTAGCTTTTCTGGGATGTCTTTGACTAGAGATTCTATCTCCAGGATGTCTTTGACTAGAAAGGCGAGGATGGGGTATCGTCACCTATTTGCATTTGCTGTTTGTGGATTGTCTTTTAGTAATGCTATGACTTGTCCAAGGATATGAGGACACTGTGAGTCTAGTATGAACTGGGGCATTCCTTGTTTGTGACTGTCTTATCTCCATGCAAACAAGTACAATGACTTTCTAGGTCGAACATATGCCTCGATTGTCATAACCTACTTGCCATAATAAAGCTCAATGATGATAATGCACAAGAAGCTCTTTCACTTTCATATCTTTTGTCTTTCATCCCCCCTTTCTTGATTGACTTCCATCGTCCTTCTCGAGTCTGCGTAGCCCGCTATCACATGACTGAGTATAATGACACACCAAAAACATTTGTATTTCATATAGTTACACCTACATCACCACATATAAGCATTTCATACATACATATAGATATCACAATTGCATCACATCCTGCATACAACACATGTTAGTACATCTCACATTTTCATTATGTAAATAATCATTTGCATTACATACATTCACATTTGCATCATGCATCGCATATACAACATAAAAGAACAAAAATATATTACATTGCATCATATAAGCATCCATATCATAAAACATGTATCACATAAGAACATTTCATCACATAAGGTACACATGCATATAGCTGCTGCAAAAATGGATCATCTCTCATATATAATCAAAAATGTGTCATGATACAATGATGTCAAAAGAATCATATGGCTACAAAATCACCCGTAGGTGTCTACAATACAAAAATGGTACATATACTGATACAAGGGGAGCCCTCTATGGCTATGATGAACTCCCTCCCTCGGAGCCGCCTGGCCTCGACGGACGCTGAGCTATAGATGGACCCGCTTCAGGATTGCCCTGCCTGTCTGGTGGTGGTGGAGGACCCATGACCCCACCGCTAGATGCCTGCCTCCTACGACTCCCTCCCGTAGCCGTCACTGTGCGCGACGATCTATGGAAGCTCCTCGCCCACTGATCCACTGGCATGACACCATAGTACAGGTCCCTCCAATACCCAATCTCCTCTCCGGCTCGTAGTACATATGCGTAGCCTGCCCCTGCATCCTCTGCTGCCTACCTCCCTGCCCTCAGAGCTGCCTCGGCCTCAGTATATTGCTGGATGGCCTGGTCTCTCTCTCGCTCTGTGTCCCTGAGCCTGATCCTGAGGCAATCCCTCTCCCGCTCCAACTCCTGGATCTCGTCTGCCTGGCCTTGGCAGATCTCTCTCAGCTCTAGCAGCTCATCCTCCTCAGGATCACCACCCTCAGCCTCTGCCTGTGGCTCCTCCTCTGCAGGTGCCTGCACCTGTGCCTCCCCCTGTACCTGTCTAGGTGCCTGAATAGGTACTTGTCTCTGACCCTGCCTAGGAGCCTGCACCTGTTTCTGCACCTGTCCCTGTCCCTGCACCTGTCTAGATCCCTGTGCTCTAGGACCCTGTGCTGCTGGTACATGTAGGGGCAATCCACCTCGACCCCTCACCACCTAGGCTGCTCCCTCCTATCCTCCCTCCCTCCGAGGTGCCACTCGCCTCTCCCCCACTACTCCCCTCCGCCTCCATCGACCCCTGCCTCCATCCCCTCCACCATCATCATCATCATCCCCTCCAACCTCTCCCTCCAACAGCTCTCCCGGATCTGTCAACCTCGGAAATGGATGCTCTGCCCAATACGCAGCATACTCTGCGTCCATCCCTGCATCCTCCACCTCTGGCCACATATCCCAAGGTAGTGGCAGCATCTCTGTCATCTGTGTCATGGCCTGATCATATGATAATAGTGGTCCGAACTGAGCCTGATCCCTGACTGTGCGGGCATACATGCCCGAGCCTCGCGGCATCCTCTGGATCCCGCCGAACTGTCTCCCAACCCTGTCAACCAGCTGCCTCTCCAGTATGTAGGGCGTACGCCCAATCAGATACCTGCTCCTGAACGTATAGGGCAGCTCCACGGCATCGTCCTCCCACTCCTCGCACCCCAGGTACGGCCTCCAGATGACCATGTCAATGTCATCTATAACCCGCCTCCAGTGCTCCAGCTGGCCAATCCGAGGCTGTGACGTAATCATATCATACAAATGAACAAAACTCCGTCCATGTCCTCTGCCCCTGAAATGAATAGGCCGTGTGATAGGAAGGTGCTCATATGCCCACACCTGTAACAGAGTCACTCCGCAGCCCAGTCCTACTGATCCGTGATAGACAAACTGATGCAGCTCATAATATAAGTGTGCCAGGACACATGGCCCCCATGCATATCGGGTGTGCTCAGTCACCAGTATCTCCAGTGCTCCTCCCCAACCCACTGCCAATCCCCGTGTAGCCCTGTCTGGACACAAGAAACCACTGATGGCTCCTCCAATAACAGCTGGCAGTGCTAACCTTGTCGCGGTCATGGTATCCCATGCCACGTGCCCTGCTCTCATCTCCAAACCGAGATCCTGGAATACCCGTCTAAGCGCCTCCCTGTCTCCATCTCGATCATATGGAATTAGCTCTCCATCGATCGGTATATGCAGTATCCTGTACACATCCTCGAGGGTCACTGTCATCTCTCCCATAGGCAAGTGAAACGTGAAAGTCTCGGAGTGCCATCTCTCCGCCAGTGCAGTCAGCAAACCCATGTTTGCCCGAAACTCAGGCACATATAGTACATGTCTCAAGCCCATCTCCTCGATGGCAGCTCGGTCCTCGAACAACAATTTCGGTCACAACCTCTGGGTCAACGGGAATCTCTCCCCTGACTCTAGCATCGGCAAATACTCCTGCAGTCAAGCAACTCAATCATGTCAGTTATAGTGGCATTCACTGTTTATCACAAAATGCTACTCGCTATCTAAATGCATATGGCTATCTACCCTAGTGACACTCACTGTTCATCACAAAGTGTTGCTGATTATCCTAGTGGTACTCCCTGTTCATCACAAAGTACTACGTGTGTGACACTCCCTGTTCATCACAAAGTGTTACTCACATTTGCACTCCCTGTTCATCACAAAGTGCTGCTCATATTTCAGTACTCCCTGTTCATCACAAAGTACTCTATCTTGGTACTCACTGTTCATCACAAAGTGCCTTGATCTATCCTAGTCTTCCTAGAGGACCTGCTTGAGTGAATCCTCTCAGCAGCTTATCCAATCGACAGCGTATGTTCATCACAGAACTGTCGATTTGACCTAGAAGATGCAAATTCATACTTTTCAAATGCAAACGCGCTTTCCTGACATAAATGTGCATTTATTACATTACCTAGTATGCATTAATGACAACAATAAATGCATCAAAGTACAAGGAGGTTTTGTCGTACTTACTGGCTCTCCAGCCTCTGCTGGCCTCTGAAATCGACGAACACGGTCGAATCTATGCACGAAAGCCATCGCTGCTGACTGTTGCTGCTTTATTTTCGCTCTGCACTGTGCTCTCGTGGATGTGTAGATGACAATGAGGATGTATTTTCCCCCGTGGTCTATCTTATAGACTACCCCTAGCCTTCGTTTCCCGAGTCAATCTTCTTTATCCCGTGACTTTGTCACTTTATCTGGTCAATCTATTCTAGCCTCTCTTTCTTATCGAGAGATTGTCTGCAATCTTTCCAGACATTTTCATCCAATCTCTCGAGGGAGCATATTATTCCCATCCTGGGGCAACTCTGTATCAGTTCATCTTATCTTCTTTGAAACAACGCGACAAGCCGCATTGTCTCAAAGAGGGGCAAAATGTAGACACTCAAAATTGTCATGTCTAATTAAATAAATATTTTATTTATTTAATTATCTAAGCCTAATTCTTCTATTTATTTAATTAAATAAATCTTTATTTATTTAATTAATTCATTTATCCTCTTCTAGCCTTATTTCTCATTTAAATAAATACATTTATTTATTTAAATTATCCTCTTCCTAAATTAAATAAATATTTTATTTATTTAATTGTCCTACTTCTTCTATTAATTAAATAAATCTTTATTTATTTAATTAATTCATTATCTTTTTCTACACATGACACATGTCATTTATCTCTTAATTCATACACTACCTACCCCTTTCATTATTTTGGTATTTCTTCTACCTACCCTCTAATCATAGCCGACCTCCTTTTACACCTCTCAATCTTAACCCTCCATTTCATATTGTGTCTTCTATATAAGGAGATGCTTCCTTCATTATCAAACCCTAATCACTAATGCCTAATGACTAATCGACAATTTGGGAGTACTTGGCTACACTACGATCCTACTTGCAACCACATTCCGTTCTTTGTTGAGCTCTTGTGCATATAAAAATCTGAGAGCAAATATATCAAGCAAGATCAATGGAGATAGGAAGAATGGAGATCAAAACCCTATTGGACATGTGATGGTATAATCTTTGTGATTTCATTTGATTTGCATTGTCTTAGGTAATCTTCATATGTTATGGTGGATCTTTGTTGTTGTTAGGCTAGGGTTTGGTGGTTGAATTCATTTAGCCTTTCAATATTGTTGTTATTGTTATCCATTTTCACCATACACAGTTCTATGCTCTCACCGTTCTAAAATGAAGAGTCATTAAGGATCTACCTAATGTGATAAACATCATTTAGACCATAATAAAACTTGTGAGAATATTCTACTTCAAACAATATCTCATAATACAATATCTATTATTTTAGATATTTTAAAAAGGGCTACCCCTAGGTCTTCTAGAACCTAAAGTGTAGAGGAGAACAAATATTAGTTTCCTATCCATCACCCACTGATTTGAGAGTATCGAGGAATAAAGATATCTTATTTATAGAGATAATCAAAATATTAATTAGAAACACCAATAGATAGGTGAATCTAGTCGGGAGTTGTAAAGAAAAGTTCTCTAGTTTGGTCAAATCAGTTATAACATCAAAATACCAACTTATTGGGTGGTGACTTTGAAATATCTCTTATAAAGATGGAAGAAGATCTTTAGCTCAAAATGATCCATTTTCATTAAAGAGTGAAAGTAGTGGAACTATCCCATTATTAGGGAATAGATTCAATAATCATCCTTTCAGTTCAGTCGAAGCTAAAATTCAAGAGAACTATGAAAGACAAGAAGCAAAAAGACAAAAGGATTAGTTTGATTTTTACTAAAATAATTGACATACAAATTCATTTAAGAATTTAATATACATGAAGTCAATAAATACCACAACCAAACCATCAGTTAATATGGAAAATATTCAAGGGCGCAATAAGGGTTCAACATTAGGGTTACCATCACCAAAAGAATATAAGTTGTGACAAGAGGTAAAAGATCTACAAGATGAGTTAGAATATTTATAAGTTTTTTTGATCAAAGATGATATGAAATTAATGCTTGAAACCTTACAAGCTAAATATATTGCCTCAATTCTAGGTTACTCTTACACTCCTGTAGGAAACACGAATGCATCCCTAAATCCTCAACCAAACCCATTACCAAATTAGAACATGAATATTGCAAGTTAAGGGGACAAGGTATAAGTAATCTACAAGGAGGTGCAAATCCTATTGCGAATTATAATTTTCAAGGAAACCCACAACCCAATGAAATTATCTTTCTCTTCTTGACCCCTTCGCCTAGACTTTCTACTATTAAAGGATCCTTACTTTTATATTTATCTATATTCATAGATCCATCTCTCTAGCCTAAAGTGGGATTTATCTTTGAATAATTAAATGTCTTAGGAATGGCTTGTCTTGGATTTAGATCACTCGAGGTCGATGCATAAAATCCCTCTTTAGAATACACCTACCACCCTATGGATTTGAATCTAATTGAACATCTTGCAGCCAAATGCCCTTTTCTGTAATGATTTCTAGGTTGTCTAGGGTTTTTGATATTGTATTTATTGCCACATAGATTTTGGCATATGACTCTAGCTTACCAAAGAAAAAATCTTCATCAATTCCACTGAAGATTCTTAGCTCTTCTCGAACTAATTGTTTCCAACCCCCAATATTCAATGGGTAAATTACTTAGTTTGATACATTTTGAATTTTGTTTCATTTGATGTTTGTGAGGCTAAACTTTGGCTCCCAATTTGTTAGGTAAAAGCAAAATCTTTTGAAAAAAAGAGGCTTTCCCAACATAATTTCTCTTTTCAAAAGTTCATTAATACATTCTACTAGAAAGAAACCTTGATTTGAGGGTTGGACACTTAACCATTCACCAAAGTTGTTGGTCCACCAATTCATAATTTGATCCAAAGGAAAATTTGGTTTGCACCATTTCATAAAGAAATCACAACATCTCAGGTGCTCCTATACGATAATCATCACCTTGGAGGGGAGTACCATGACCTTGTATTTATATTTTTCTTTCTTGTGAACATGTTTCCTCTTAACATCCCTATTGTTTATGTGTATCTTGATGTCATCCTTCCACCTCATGTTCATTCTTATGAATTCATTTTGATTTCAACTCTGTTTTTTGAAACATTAGTTGTTTACCTTTCCATTGATTAGTCGTTCCCCTAAAATCCTTACTTTGGTGTGCATTCACTCTCGGCTTCTCCAAAGTGTCTACGTTACTGTGTCATTTTTTCCAAAGCCTCCCATGCTTGCAAAATTGAGGGTTTCTTAGATTATGGTGATCTATGAAACCCATCTTGTTGTTTTGGAAGTTTCTTTTTTATCTATCATTGCCTCCTTGCTAACGATTATCAACTCCAAAACTTTGAAATCCTCTCCTCCTAAGAAACCCTTTCTACGATCTACTCTTGGGTTCTTCTTGTTGATGTAGGAGGCACTTATCTACCCATTGACCTCCCTCAAAGACCCACTATAGGACATGATCATCTCCAACCGTTGCCTTATTGCATTTGATTGCTTCCTCATTCACAAAGTTCATGTCAACCCACACCTAACTTGCTAGATCACTTGCTCTTTTTTGCTCTGCCTTCAGTTCGCTCACCATCTTTTCTTCAAATAAATTATTTGGGCCAATAAAAAATAAGTAAACCAACAAAATTAATAAAAAATCATTTTAAAATATAGATCACTTGGGCCTAGATATATCCCCACTCAATATCATTTGTAATAGTGAAACCTAATTGAAAAAGTGATGAATAAACATGAGTAATAATTATCATAAAATAATAAAAAAAATATCATTTTCCTTTCACTGACTCACAAATGGCTATAGTTGTAACTTATCTATGATTTAAATCGGGAGGAAAACTTAGAACAAAATGTATAAAAGATTAAATCAAAGTTTCAATTTTATTTATATGAATTCATAGTCAGTGAATCTTGTAGTCTAATTGTAAAATAGTAGAGTACAAATTTAGCAAATGTTTGCATGATTATAAATGATGTAGTAAACATTTAGTGTATCACGTGCTATTGTGAAATAACCCATGTAAATATTGGGTGAATTAGATGTGATAAGAAAATATATATTATAATTCTCAAGAATATTATGGCCCTATAGTTAGCCTGAAATTGTATTGCTATTGGTGAAATCGGTCATTATAGATGGTGATCTTTTAGTGACATTAGTGAATTTGTCAATAAATTAAAATATACCTTTGAAACTATAGGTTATTCATCATTACAAGTGTGTAGGTTACTGTGGCAAAAACTAATAATTATAAATTTGTTATAAATAAATTGGTGGTGAATTAACATGTATTTGATTGATAATTAATAAAATTATAGTGATTTGGGCCCTCATATGTTGCACTATATTCATCAACTTCAAATTGGTGGAAACATACCACCAAATAGTATATGGTATGGAGAATAGAAGTAATAGAGAAAACATAAAGATTTGGTCAGGTGGCAAAAAAATGTGTTAAATCTGTTATTACGAGGATCCAGTTATTACTGAGAGGGGTGGGGGGTGTGAATTAGTAATAAAACAAATCTGCAATACTTCACAAAACTATACCGGTAAGTACTCAAACAATCTCTTAAGATGATTTAACAAACCATCCACTCAAGTGTTCATCAATATGCAAACAAAGTAAAGATATCAAATGCACAAATCAACAATGCATCCACCACATGAACAGAAAGATTTTTCAAATGGAAACCCAACTGGAAAAACCACGGTGGGAATTAGCACCCACAATATATATTTGCACTCTTTTGGAATGCGCTTACAATATGACCAGTTAAGAGAAGACCCTATTAGGAGTCACCCGGTCAATGGATTTTGCCTTAGCCCTATTAGGAGCTCTACCTTGTTAGAAGATTTCAAACTCAAGTTAATGAGCCACCCAGTGAAGGGATTTACAATATCAGACTTGTTAGGGTCTACCCGATTAAGGGATTTCAAATTGTTGTAAGTGTTAGGGAATGACAAGGCAAATGATCTAATTACAATACTTCCTTTCTTGCTAGTATAGATCCTTTTAAACACAACTCTTCTACACACATGCATACACTTCAATCTGGCTCGACAATACCTTCTTCTCAAACCACCGACACTAAAACCTTTCTCCAACTAGCCCTAAATACACTTTTTAGTTAGGATGACTACAAACCCTAATTACATCAACAACATACAATGAATTTACATTACAGGTCATTACAACAAATTTCTAGATGACTTCCGCTGTTGAATGATCATCGCACATCGATTTGATAAGCAATCAAACCCTTGTTTCATTGTTCTAAGCACTTTGTTGTTTCCCAAGAAATCTGATCCTTATGCATGCTCAAATACCATCTTATCATTACACACAGATTATGACACATAATCACTAAGTTATGATCATGATAAGATCCACCACCAAACCATAAATAATTACCGGTTAAAGATCTAATACCGATATTCATTCTTCTTCACAAAGTTCATATCAGTAAATTATAAATGTGCTTTTCAGTTCACCAAACTTGATGCAATTTCAATCACATACTCATGCCAATGTTATGAATATATATTCTGAACCGCAACACCTGAATCTTCTCCAATCATCTATACCAGTCTCTTGATCATCGCTTTGTTCCTATTTATCGGTTGTCAACAACTTAGGAGTTTTGTTGTCTAACTGATTCCACTATCGGTTGTTCTAGATGACCTAGATGACTAAACCATCATGGTTGCCATCAATGACAACACAAATAAGGTCATCAAACAACAATCTCTATCAATTTTAACAATAATCATAAAACAACCTATTACAACTATATCATCATCTCCATCAGTTATGCCAACAATCTGCCCATCATATCAGCTTTACCAATCATCTTCTCATCTCATCATCATCTCCATCAATTATGCCAACAAAATCAATGTTGGAGAGATTTAACATGGTAACTTTTAGACCCTTGTGTATTCCTATCTTAGTAGAAAGCAAATGATCTCTAGAATTGTATTTGAGTTCATCCAATGAGATGGAAAATATGACTTAAACACCTTATGCTTTGGGAGATTTATCATTGTAATGCACTTGAGATGGTCTTTAGATATTTGTATTGTATCTTTGAAAACTATTTGTTATTAGGTGATCCTATGAGGAACTAATAATTGGTTGTAATCCTTATATTTATGGATTCTAATTGGGCATAAAATGTTAATAGTAGAAGATCCACAAATGTATGTGTGTTGAATTTATTTGATGGTGTTATTAATTGGATAAGTAAGTAATATGATATCATCACTTATCTACTATAGAGGTTGAGTGCATGGTTTCTAGTTATGCGTATAAGTAGTTCATTTGGCTTAAGATATTATGCGTAGATGTGTAGTTGAATCAAGGAGTATTAGAGTTTAATGTGATAGTTAGAGTACAATATATGTCTAGAAAAGAACCCAACATTTGAGGAGGAAGCATTTTGATATCTAGTAAAACAAAATCATGGTATGGTATTGGATGGAAAGGCGATGATGAATAAAGTTGACACATTACAAAATGTAGTAGATGCATTAATGAAGTTAGTGAGAACATAGAAGTTTAGGTGGTTTTATTAGTCTATGGGTATTTTGTCCCTAGCAATTACTTGATAGTGTTGGTACTTCATTTTCTAATATGTTCAACAAATGTGAGAATGCTAGGAAAAGTGTCTTAATCTTGCATCCTAATGTTGTGAACATAAAATATATACTTTTAAGGTTACAAAGGTTATTTTTGGCCTTTAAAAAATGTTAGAGTACTCTATATTTGAGTGCTTAGTTATAGAGAGGTGGATATCTTCAAGATCTACAATTTTCAAAAAATTGGGCTTAATTGACTGCCCATAGCAAAAGTTATGGCCTTTAGAAGTTAGCCTCCCACATAAAATATGAAAGATAATATATGATGCTTAGGAGTATTGCAAGATATAATTATACTTGTTGATCAACTTATGACCCATGATATGACACATCGTAAAGAACTTTTCAATAGAGATAATGGAGCACCCAAATTAGAGAGTAGATTATGGTGATCTTATGAAAAGTAGAAGGAATAAAATATTTCAAGCTTGTCGACTCATCTTAGATTTAGATATTAAATTTTTAACTAGGGATTTGGGCACCATGATTAGGTGTCTTTACCTCATGGTTTCCTAATTATTATTTTATGTTTTCATGTATTTATTGTCCTATATTGGGTGTTTAAGATGGATACTATATAATAAGTTTTGTAGGTATTTTAATGATATCCAAATTATTCTAGATCTTATTTACTAGTAAAGGCTTGGACTTTGCAAGTATATGGCAACCATTGATTACTAAATAATTAATTGAGTTGCTTTGGAGCATGGGTTTTTTCTCTTGAAATTTCTTCCCTGTGTAAATTGCAATGCTATGATATGTTATATTCGTGTTTATTTCTTTGTAATTATATGATTAGTTTCATTTTTGCACATACCCTCTCTCATATATTAGTGTAAGAAGCATATTTTACAACTATACTTTCTTACAACAACCATTATTAAGAAACTTTTGAATCACATATGATTTATGGTACAAGGAGTAAATACAATCAGCTATAACTAGGTGCCCATGTGTAAAGTGGAAAATTGAACCCTAGTGACTCCCACCTAGGAGAGAGAAAGGAAGTCACTAGGATGATTTTCACTTGAAGGAAATCTACATTCAAAAGAAGGGCTTGAATCCACTAGATCCAAATCCAAGGGAAACAAAGATGTGAATTCTAAGTGGATTACAAGGGTTTAAGTGTGATTTGCCCTCTTTTACAAATGAGAAAGTTGACTTGTTGACTATGTGGAAAAGGGAGATAAAATGAGTGAAATGAGGAGCTAACAGTTCTGGATTGCACTGTAACTTTGGATCTGAGATATTTAGACTGATACGGGTCTACCTTGTAAATTTGGAGAAAAGTTGTCGGGGCCGTGTTGAAAGTGTACACGGTCCTCCGAAAAATCTGCAAAATGAAAAGGGTATTTCTGCCTCTGCAAATGGAATCCAAATATGAAAATACAGCTGCACACCTGCAACCTACACACATAAAAGAAGGGAAGAAGGGTTGTGGATAGGGGTTTGCCTCAGTCAAACCTCGATTGAGGAATCAACCTTGAAAGAAATTAATTGCAAATGCTTGAATGTAGATAATGGAAATGTATACCTTGTAGATCTGCAATTTGTCGATGATGGTTGCATTGCTTCTTGAATGAAATCACAAGTGTCACATGTGTTTACATTTGGCATAACTGATATAGATACTGTTGATGCAGTTGAAGTTGGATGATTGCACTAGTAAAGGATAGAAGTCTATTTGTAATGAAGAGATTGAGATTCTATGAATAGATGACATGATCAATTATTTGTGTTGTCATTGATGGCAATTGATGTCAATTGATGTTCCTAATGTTTTGTTTTATCATCTTAGTGACTTGGTTTATCGAAAGACGAGGTTTACCGACAAAGAACTAATGTCTGTGAAATTGGACTTTAACCAGTAAAGCAGATTTGTTTTGATTGGATCAGACGATCGGTGATGATTGGTGATTTGAGGTTTGGATGGTGAACTTGTATCATGGAAAGGTGTATCTGACCGGAATTGGAACTTGTGGAGATTATTGGAAGGCATGTTTCAAAATTCTGATGAAGTTTTACTAAGGTTTTAGTAGGGTTTAAGACCGGTGAAGAAATCATCAAACCGATAATGATTTTTGTAATGACGGTGATCAACGATGAGTCCACATGAAGTTGGGAACAAAACACAACCAGCGTGAGAGATTTAATTGTTGTTTTGGCACATTTTAAGGAATAATTTCTTGGAAATTAGCTAAACACTTAGTAGAGTTTTTTGAGGGTTTGACTTTGGTACAGATCAGATTTTTGTTATAGGTTACGATCAACCAATGGTTGATATTGCATTGTAATTTGTTGTAATGATCTTTATAATGATTTGTGATGATCTCTTATGGTTTGAATTGTAAATTCATGATGTAATTAGGGTTTTGTGGCCGACCTAGTTGAGATGGCTATTTAGGATGACACAATTGATGTTTATTGTGTCAGTGGTCTTAGAGAATGTGTTAAGTTGTCCAAGTGAAGTGTGAGATTTGCCTAAGAGTTGCAGAGTGCTATGTATAGCTAAATCTAATCAAGCAAGTAGATAAGTGCAAGTAAACATATAATTTTCTTACTGTTGGTCCCTACAAGTTGTAGCAGGTTAAATCCCTTAACCGGGTAGGTCCTAACAAGCCTTAAACATTTAAGTCCCCTAACAGGGTAGCTCTCAAAAGAGTGTTAAATCCTCTCACAAGGTTGATCCTAACAGATCATCAAGCTCCTAACTGGGCTGCTAGGCAAATCCCTTAACCGGGTGACTCCTAATAGGGTCTGCTCCTAACCGGGCATATTGTAAGCTCCTAATAGGATGTACTTCAAAAGAGTACAAATATTTGTGGGTGACAACTCCCACCATGGTTTTTCCCTATTTGGGTTTCCACGTCAAAAACTTGTGGTGCTCATGTGTGGAATGTTTTTCATGTGACATGTTCTTGTTTATGTTTCATTTCATGCATTATTTCTGAGACACCGGTTATGATGTTTTATCAGAAGTTTATCAGAGGTTACCGGTACTGATAAGGAGTTGCTTGAGAAATTTTTTGATCTGATTGATAAGGTTAATGAGTTGGTAAATGATCAAGTTTATATGGTTTCTTTGGTGGTGAAAGTATTGATAGTTGTGGTAAATGATTTGATTAATGTGTTAAGCAAATATGATAAAGAGGTTATTAGATCTGATTAAAGAAGTTGAGATATTTGTTAAATGGTTTTAAATTTGATATAAGTTTGATTTTGGATTCAAAGTTGCAATTAGTTTTAATATTGATTCACCCCCCCCTCTCAATATTAATTGGATCCTCATAGGATTAACAATTGGTATCAGAGCTTTGGTCCTCTGTGTGCAGAAAGCCTAACCAATTGAGGAAAAGGTTCTACGGAAGTCAAGATGACGAAGAAAGAGGGTCCTAAGTTGAACATGGATAACTACAAGATCTAGAAGGATAGAATGAAGATGTAAATCAAAGGTCTTGGTGCACAATATTGGAAGCAAGTTGAAACAACATATGTTGCTCCTACCACTACTCCCTTGACACCAGATGAAATCAGAGAGCAATAAGATAACATGCAAGCCCTAGAAGCTATTGTAAGTACTTTATCTAATTCATAATATATTGATGTTCAAGAATTGGAAACTGCAGGTGAGGTTTGGGAAAAGTTAGAGACAATCTATGGAGGAGATGAGCATGTTCAAAGAACCAAAGAGGAAAGCTTGAGAAGAAAGTTTGATGACATGAGAATGCTTGAAGGAGAGAATATTTCACAGTATGGTCAGAGAATCAAAGAAGTTGTTAGCGGCATAAAGAGTGCGGGAGGTAAAATAGAAGATGATGCAATAGTAAGTAAAATGCCTAGAACTCTTCAACCTCAGTATGCTATAAGAGTATCAACAATCCAAGAACTTAGATCTATTTCAAAGGATAAATTAACTGTTGATTCATTGATTGGTAAGCTTACAAATTTTGAGTTAAATAATTTTGACAATAGTGTGACAAAATCTACTGAATCTGGCTTTAAAGCTTCTATTATCGGTTCATCTTCTACAAAAGGAAAAGATATATGTCAAAATCATGAGTGCAGGAAAAGCCATGGAAGTAACTAGGGAAATGAAGACAATTAAGATCAAGTGATGGAACTCGAGGCACTGGTAAATATAAAGGAAAGCTACCTTTGAAGTGTTTCTCTTGTAGTAAAATTGGTCATATTGCTGCTAATTGCCCTAACACTAATAAGAAAGAGAAATTTAGAAGATTCAAAGGAAAGGGCAAGAAACATTGTTATGCTGCAGTAGATGAAGGTGTGACCGATGAGGAGTTGGAAGAAGATGACAATGAAGAAATTGTGTTTTTAGTCATGAAGGAGGAATTGTCAGATGAAAAGGTAGCAGTATCTCATATGGAGAATAATGATGAATGGATTATAGATAATGGCTGCTCACACCACATGACCGGAGATAAAAGTAAGTTCATAACCCTTAATGAATTTGATGGAGGTGTTGTTAGATTTGGAAATAACTCTCCTTGCATGGTGAAAGGTAAAGGTTCAATCTCTCTAAATGGGAAGAGTAATGTTGATGATGTATTTTGGGTTGATGGTCTTAAGCATAATCTTTTAAGTGTTGGTCATCTCAATGATAAAGGTTATTTGCTTGAGTTTAAAAGTGGAGTCTGCAGAATTCTCGGAGGTAATGGTGAACTAATGGCTATCGGGAAGCAAACTAGAGGTAAATTATTCCATTTGAATAGTAATATTAATACTTATCTCGTTGCAAGAATGGAAGGCAGTTGGTTGTGGCATAGAAGATGTTGTCATGTTAATTTTGATAATTTGGTTAAGATAAGCAAGTCAAGTGTTGTAAGAGGATTACCCCAACTTGTCAAACCAGATAGTGTGATATGCAAAGATTGTCAAATCGGTAAGATGACCTCTATTTCTTTCAAGAGAAAGAATTGTATTTCTGAGAATATTTTAGATTTGGTACATACTGATCTTTGTGGCCCTATGAGAACAAAGAGTTATTATGGTGATAGGTATTTCATGATCTTCACTGATGACTATTCTAAAATGATGTGGGTGACATTTTTGAGAGAGAAATCAGAAGCATTTAATAAATTGAAATCATTTAAAGCTCTGGTTGAGAAGGAAACCGGTAAGAACTTGAAGTGTTTAAGATCAGATCGAGGAGTTGAATTCACATCTGATGAATTTGTTAAGTATTGTGATGAACAGGGTATAAAGAGACAAATGTCTGCTCCATGGACACCACAACAAAATGGCATAGCAGAAAGGATGAACATAACAATAGTTGAAGTTGCAAGAACCATGTTATTGCAGGGTAATGTATCCAAAATGTTTCGGAGAGAAGCGGTTAGTACTATTGTATACACTCTAAACAAGGTACTAGTAAAGAGAGGTAACAATAAGACACCCTATGAGCTATGGTATGGAAAAAATCCTTGTGTAAGTTATTTTAAATTTTTTGGAAGTCAATGTTTTATTAAGAGAGATAACTACACTGAGAAATTTGATGCAAAATCTGATGAGGGAATTTTTCTTGGTTACTCTTCTAAGAGTAAGGCATATATTTGTTACAATAAGAGAACTAAGAAAATTGTTGAAAGTGATAATGTAAAATTTGATGATCTATCTGATAAGTTTGAAGGTACAAGCAGATTAGAACCTGAAAAGGATGATAATGAGGAAAAGTTTGTGATCATTGAACCAGAGACAAAAAATAATGAAGAACCAACAAATGCATAATTGAATGATCAACCGATAAGTGATGACAATGAGGAAGAAGATGAAGAACCTAATGAAGAAGATGCAAAACTGACACATGCAATACCTAGATATGTCAGATTGAATCATTCACAAGAGTAGATAATTGGTCATAAGAATGCATGTGTGCAAATTGGGAGAAAGATCCGAGAGAACTCATGTTTGATATCTACAATTGAACCCAAGACAATTAAGGAAGCTCTAAAGGGTGACGATTGGGTGAATGCAATGAATGAAGAATTAGATCAAATTGAGAAGAATTAGACATGGTCACTTGTTCCTAGACCAGAGGATAAGAATGTAATTGGAAAAAAATGGGTGTTTAGGAATAAATTGGATGAAGAAGGAAAGATTGTAAGAAACAAGGCAAGGTTAGTTTGCAAAGGGTATGCTCAAGAGGAAGGTGAGGATTATGGTGAAACATTTGCACCTGTTGCTAGATTAGAAGGAGTAAGGATGTCGATGGCATTTGCTACATATAAGGGATTCAAAGTTTACTAGATGGATGTCAAGTCATCCTTTCTAAATAGGATTCTAGAAGAAGTATACATTGCACAAGTAGATGGATTTTCCTTGACCGAAGATAAAGACATGGTGTGTAAATTGCACAAAGCACTATATGGTCTAAAGTAGGCACCAAGGGTATGGTATGAGAGATTACATGCACATTTGATCAAAAATGGATTTCAACGTACCAGTGAGGACAACAACATTTATTTGAATACTGATGTAGACAAGATGTTGATAGCAGAAGTATTTGTTGATGACATAATTTTTGGTGGAAATGATGATATGTGTATGGACTTTGCTGATATAATGAAAGAGGAATTTGAAATGTCTCTAATCGGTGAAATTAAGTTCTTTATTGGCTTACAGGTTCAACAACTGGATGGTGGTATTTTTATTTGTCAGACCAAGTATATCAAAAAGGTGTTGAAGACTTTTAGCATGGAAGACTGCAAACCGATAGGAACACCGATGGGGACAGGTTGCAAGTTGTCAAAGGAAGATGATTCCCCTGTTGTTAGTGAAAAAGAGTACAAATCTATGATTGGCAAGCTACACTATGTTGGTCATAGTAGACCGGACATTGCTCATGCTGTTGGATTAGTGGCTAGATTTCAAAAAGAGCCTAAAGAGAGTCACATGGTGGCTGTGAAGAGAATTTTTCGGTATCTCAAAGGCACAATAAAGTATGGTTTATGGTATCCCTATAAAGGATATTTTACTTTGGATCTCTTTACTGATGTTGATTGGGCAGGTAATGTGGATGAATGGTAAAGCACAATCGGTGGAGCTTCTCTACTTGGAGGAAGATTAGTGGCATGGAAGAGCAAAAAACAAACTTGTGTTTCTCGATGTACAACTGAAGCAGAGTATGTAGTTGGAAAAGCACAATTGGTGGAGCTTCTCTACTTGGAGGAAGATTAGTGGCATGGACGAGCAAAAAACAAACTTGTGTTTCTCAATGTACAACTGAAGCAGAGTATGTAGCTGCATCCATGAATTGTACGCAGGAAATATGGATGAGACATGTGCTAGAAGGATTCAAGATAGATATGTTTGAACCAGTGACTATCTATTGTGATAATACAAGTGCAATAAACATTTCTAAGAATCTTGTACTTCATTCCAGAACCAAGCACATTGAATTGAAGTATTGCTTCCTAAGGGAAAGAGTTCAAGAAAAAGAGGTGAAGATGGAATATGTGAAGAGTAAAGATTAGTTAGCTGATATCTTTACTAAGCCCTTACCGAAGGCTACCTTTGAGTTTCTTAAAGGTAAAGTAGGTGTTAGACCCCTACACCGAAAGAACTAGAATGAAAGAGATCCATCAATCCTATGGATTTCATGTTTATTTTTGACTAAGGATTGATGAAGGTGAAGGATACTCCTTTGGGGGAGAAATTTTGATGTAAAGTTCTGATTTAATGCTCTGTTATAATTTTTCTGATTTGAGTAGCGATGATGTTGGAAGAGGCAACAAAAGAATTGAAGACAAGTGTTGCATTTACATCTTTGACATTGTTGTCAAAGAGGGAGAAGAGAAGAATAGAAATCCAATATGGAAGATATGGGAGAAGTTTAAGTTAAAGATCAGATTGAGAGAAACATTGGTTAAGGGGAGATGATAAAAGGAAGAGAACCGACAGATGATGTGATACCGGCGAGCAAGTTGCAGATGATGATGTTACTCTGATTGTATATTTGATTAGTGTTTCCATCAATGCCAAAGGGGGAGATTGTTGGCATTGTGGCATAACTGATACAGATACAGGTGATGCAGTTGAAGTTGGATGACTGCATCTGTAAAGTATAAAAGTCTATTTGTGATGAAGAGATTGAGATTCTATGAATATATGACATGATCAGTTATTTGTCTTGTCATTGATGGAAACTGATGTCAATTGATGCTGCTGATGTTTTATTTTTTCATCTTAGTGATTTGGTTTACCGGAAGACAAGGTTTATTGGTAGAGAACTAAAGTTTGTGAAATAGGACTTTAACCATTAAAGCA
Organism: Cryptomeria japonica; assembly: GCF_030272615.1. NCBI lineage: Eukaryota > Viridiplantae > Streptophyta > Pinopsida > Cupressales > Cupressaceae > Cryptomeria > Cryptomeria japonica. The sequence continues at coordinate 106,105,473 of NC_081410.1, forward strand.
GAGTTGTTTTGATTGGATAAGACGATCGACGATGATTGGTGATTTGAGGTTTGGATGGTGAACTTGTATCTATTGGGAAAAATGGTGTCTCAACCTTGCATTTATGTGAGGTTACTATTTATAGTAAGTTTTTATTTGAGCACGAAATGGTGCGAAACTCTCCTTGAAGCTTCTGGTTGGCTAGATAAGCATTCCGGTAAAGTTTCGTCGCAAGGTCACAGCTAGTTTTGAAGATATTAAAGTTTTCATCTTGGAGGGGTGCAATAAAATGTTTAAACTTAATTTTGGGGACTTTAGAGGCTCCGAAACGCCTTGAAAAGTGGCCGTAACCGGTGAAGTGGGTTATGAGGTGATAGAGCACTTCGCGAGCTTTCCGACGCTTCAAACGGTTCGTCAATCGGACACCCGGTTCTCAAGTTATGGCCTCCGGAAGTTTGTACTCCTGAAATAGGAAAAATAATTTGTATCAGATACATAAATGAGCTGTAAAAGGGAGCAACACGTGTTGATGTGTGCTTTAACATGTCATAGGGCATCTAGAAGGGAGATAAGGTCGGCTACACCTTATTGGGTGGTTTTAGCCCATGGTTTTGTAATACCGTTTGACGGTTTCTTGTATTGTATCTCCTATTTATGAGGTGTGTGAGATAGAGGTTGTGTGTAAGAGTCTCATGGCTATTGAGTTGCTTTTGAATCTCTGATTAGTGGTACTCCTGCGAAGAGCTTGCTCTGCAAGTATGTTGTAATCTGTTTTTGATTGCTGAATAAAATATTGAGCTGCTTTTGGAGGGTGGGGTTTTTCTCCCGAAAGGGTTTTCCCCACGTAAATCATTGTGTTGTGGTATGAATGTTATTATATCTATTTCTATTTTCTGTAACTGTTGTAATGATCTGAAAAGTTTTGCATTACCCTCCTCTCAAGGTTAGTGTAGGAAGTTGTTTCCGCTACTTAACTTCCTTACAGTATCAAGGAAAGGTGTATCTGACTAGAACCAGAACTTGTGGAGATTACCAAAAGGCATGTTTCAAATTTCTGATGAAATTTTGCTAAGGTTTAAGTAGGGTTTAAGACCGGTGAAGAAATCATCAAACTGGTAATGATTTATGTTATGACGGTGATCGACGACGAGTCTACATGAAGTTGGTAACACGACACAACCCCTATGAAAGATTTAATTTTTATTTTGGTGCGATTCAAGGAAGAATTTCTTGGGAATCAATGAAACACTTAGTAGAGTGTTTTGAGGGTTTGACTTTGGTACAGATTGGATTTTTGTGATGGGTTACGATCAACCAAGGGTTGATATTGCATTTTAATTTATTGTAATGATCTGTATAACAATATGTGATGATCTCTTATGATTTGAATTGTAAATTCACGATGTAATTAGGGTTTTGTGGCCGACCTAGTTGAGATGGCTATTTAGGATGACACAATTGATGTTTATTGTGTTGGTGGTCTTAGAGAATGTGTTAAGCTGTTCAAGTGAAGTGTGAGATATGCCTGAGAATGCCTGAGAGTTGCAGAGTGTTGTATATAATTGGATCTGATCAAGCAAGTAGAGAAGTGCAAGTAAACATATCATTTTCTTACTGTTGTTCCCTAACAGTTGCAGCAGGTTAAATCTCTTAACCGGGTAGGTCCTAACAGGCCTTAAACATTTAAGTCCCCTAATAGGGAAACTCTCAAAAGAGTGTTAAATCCTCTCACGAGGTTGATCCTAACATATCATCAAGCTCCTAACTAGGGTACTAGGCAAATCCCTTAACCAAGTGACTCCTAACAGGGTCTACTCCTAACCGGGTCTATTGTAAGCTCCTAACAGGGCTAAGCTCCTAACATGGCATACTTCAAAAGAGTACAAATATAAATGTGGGTGCCAACTCCCACCGTGGTTTTTCCCTATTTGGGTTTCCACATCAAAAAATTATGGTGTTCATGTGTGGAATGTTTTCATTTGATGTTCTTGTTTATGTTTCATTTCATGCATTATTTTTGAGACACCAGTTATGATGTTTTATCAGAAGTTTATCAAAGGTTATCGGTACTGATAAAGAATCATTTGAGAAAGTTTTTGATCTGATTGATAGGGTTAATGAGTTGGTAAATGATCAATTTTATATGATTGCTTTGGTGGTGAAAGTATTGATAGTTGTGGTAAATGATTTGATTAATGTGTTAAGAAAATTTGATAAAGAGGTTGTTAGATTTGATTAAAGACGTTGAGATATTTGTTAAATGGTTTCAGATCTGATATAAGTTTGATTTTGGATTGAAAGTTGCAATTGGTCTTAATACTGATTCACCCCCCCCCCCTCTCAGTATTAACCGAGTCCTCATAGGATTAACAACATGAAATGGCATGTAACATGACAAAACCCTAACACACACACATGCTTGCAAATAAATGTTGCAATGTTTCTCCAAGGGGTGAATGAAGAAGACTTGAATGCTTGAATGCTTGATGAAGACCTTTTGCTTGAATTCTGCCTATCATGTATTTCGTGTATCGCCTATCTGTGTCTATTCCAATGAGAGGACCAACTCCCTTTTATACATGCCTCAGAAGATTAATTCATCTCAGCAAAGGCCGACATCGGGGAGATTGAAAACCCCGAAGAGCGAATTAAGTGAAAGGGACCAGAGGGACCCATCTTAGCACCTCCCTAAGAGGGAGGACATGAGTGCCACACCCTTGTCCAATGGGGACAAGGGCACCATGCTCCTGTCCTAGGGGGGACAGGGGTGCCACGCCCTTGTCCTTCCCTATCTTGGGGCTTGGACAGGGTCTTGAGGCAGTCACAGGGTTCAAACAAGAGGACCTCAAGGGGAAAGTGCAGTGAGAGGTCTCAATTGGGAAGGAAGATGTCGTTGCCAAGGTGAGGACCTCAAATGTGGTTAAAATTGCTAGGGTCGCAATTTTATGACACTACACCATGAAACCTCTTCCAAAGATCCAACACCCATTCGACCTGGTCAACCTCCTAAAATAGGATGCAAGTCCACCATCCATTAATAATATCTTTACTTATAGATCCTAAATGCACACATATTAAAGTATAGCGCTCCAAAATGGAGTAGACAACTCACATGGGAACCATCAAGATGGTTTATTATCACAAAGCAACTCCCAAGTGTTAGGATGAACAATTACTCCTTATGACAATGATGATTGTAACTCCTCTTAATATGATTCACCTAGTAAATACCATTATAATTGATGTCTCAAGTTCCAAGAATGATACTAATAAGTTTTTCTCTTAAAGCCTTCAATAGCATCCAAACACCTATTCATAAGATGTTAGAAAAATACCCTTTATACATTAGGATTGCAATTTGATATCACACTATCCTAACATAATGGTCATTGTATTTGCGGATGCATGAGTTTGAAACGTAAAGTGAAAGTTTTGATAAACAACAATTTGATTCATGTAGATGATATCTATGATAAGGTCAATATTTTAGTTGCTCCTCATAATAAAAATACAAAAGCATGTGTTAAGATATTTCAAGCCAGGATAAAAATCTTGATGCACATTGTGAACATGATAATTTTGGTAAGAAATATACACTTATTGATAGAGATCATATGAATAATTATTATATTGATTTTGCAAGGAACCCGCAAAGAAAATAAAAATAATACATAGGTATACATATAAAATAAAAGCAAGAAAATGCTTGTATGTTATGTTTGCGGTGCCACAAGTGAAAAATTCTCCCAAAGAGTATAAACTCCAAACACAATATTCAAGATGTTTTACACATGACAATTCATTTTAATATGCAGAGTCTAGCTAAAGAAAACTACTTCAATCCTATCTAATTTAACATATGAGATGACCTATAAAACATATAGACCCAAGCTTGTACTAACTAATACCAATACTTTTATTATAATGAGGCTTCTAACTTTGGCTTCCCCTTCAAAAACCTTTCTCCTAAAAGATTGACATGCATAAACTTGGATATAATGTCAATAGGCTCCCACATGCTATCTTCAACTTGCATACCTTTTCGTTGGACTAATACATGTTTGATAACATGATAATAAAATTGTTTTGCGTGCTTGTGTAAGATCTTCAGTTCTAAAAATATGGGTTCCTCCTCATTCAATGAGGAATTTTAGTTTGAAACTTGTGTGGTGTGCACCATGACTCTCTTGAGGAAAGATACATGAAAATGTGGGTGCATCTTTTAAGACAATAGAGGTGTAAGCATATTTGTATCTGAAGTACGCTTTTATAAATATAATTTTTTTTTTTTAAAGTATATGTTTGAACTATAATATATTATAATTAATTTATGTATTTAGAAGCATTCATCTTGACAAAAAATTATTTTCTATATATTAAAGAGTTTATTTTCGACATCTTTAATAAACTCTAACTCCAATTTAATATTTAATTTAATTTATTCATTTACAATAAATTTAGATTTATAATTATTATGTGTAAATATCAACTCTAAAGCTTAAACTTCATTATGTTTAATTATTTACAACATATTTAGGTTAAGGTGTTTTCATTCCCATACACCATGAATGTCAGATTAAAGAGGCCCATTAAAATCATATTCGCATGGATCTTTGCTTAAAATAAAATTGAATAAAATGAGGCAGGAAATAAAAAGAAAAAGAAAAAGAAAAGGAAAGGAAGATGGACCAGCAGCTGGTAAACCAACTAATAAATTCTGGACTTTAATATACTTTGATTAAGAAACAAGCGATCTTCAATCCTCCTTTCAATTCCAAATTCAATCTACAAAAATAAAGCAGAATGTTCCTTCCCCGCCATGAAAGCAAAGCATGCAGAAGCACATAAACCTCTCTTTACACAAAGACTGTCTGCTGATCACTACCTTTGCTTTATACTTGCTTTACACTTAACTTATTCTGAGCCAATGTGAACAGCAAAGCTGACAGAATGATATATTATCTAATACTTAAAAGACTTACTTAGTTGGAATGTGACCAACAAAACTGATAGAATGATAGATGATGCAATACCCACATTTGTTTTGAGCTAGAATGTGAACAAAAAAGCTGAGAGAATGTTAGATTTTGTGCAATTGTGATGAAGAAAAATGAAGGACCAAACTTCAACAATCTCACAAATCTCAGCAGCTGTATCTTCTTTTGTTACCATCTATAATCATGTAGACATCCTCCTGAATGAATTGAGGTTTAAGGAGCCTGTTGCGATGGAGCTGCAGGCAGACCTAAGCCTTCTCCCTACACTTATAATGGAAAGCCTCCCTACACTCAACACAGGGAACATTTATCATGATAGAAACTTCTACAGAGTCTTAAAACTGATGTGTAAGGCTTTGGAGGAAGCCAGAGATACTCTGGATGAGTACATGATCTCTGTGGTTGCATCTCTTCTTCACACTGGATCCTTCAGCCTCAGATTGGCAGAGTCTAGAAGCAAGATGAAGCATGCAGTTAGTCTATACAATACTTATTGCAATAAGGGGACACCACTGTCGATTAATCCAGTTATGCCCATGAGAAGTATTACTACAGTTGATGAGGATCTGGTGAATATGTGGGAATGCTTGAAAAAGCTGGAACAGGACAAGATTGGTTTTGAACCAATACAGGGGCCTTGTCCAAAGAGGATTCTTAAAGTTGTTGCAAAATTGAGAACTAAGAAGGTTAGTACAGAGGAAGTGCAGAAATGGGAGCAGGAGGAGATGGAGCAGTTTTGCAGGGCAGGGGGATTGGAGGCTTTGGTATGTTTGTTGTGTTCTTCCAATTCAGAGTCTGTCCAAATACAGGCATTGAAGTTTCTTGGGATTATTGCAGCTAAGAATGAGAATATGAAGAAAAGGATTATTAACATTAGGCATGCTAACAATAATGATAATCCTGGTGCTGTGGATTTGATAGGATCTGTGATGGCTTTGTCTGGTGGTGGTGATCATCTGCATGAAGCTGTGGCCTTGCTGAGGTCATTGATGAGAAACAATGAGGAGAATGTTGTGAAAAAGGCTTTCCAGCCAGCTGCCATGGCTGCTTTGTTAAGGATTCTGGCTTGCAGTTCATGTAATGTTCAGGTACAGGAAAATGTTCTAGGACTTCTGTGGGAATTTTCTGTTTATGAAGAAATGAATTATAGGATAGCTAACACAATTGTTAATGACGATGTGCTGTTTGAAAGACTGGTTCGTTTTTGTGGGTGTTCTTGTTCTTCTTCTGTGATTGAATTCTGTGCAGCAGCACTCCTGCAAAATCTATGCAAGAATGAGGACATGAGAAGTAAAGTTTCATCAACTGAAGGAATTGCAGAAGGATTATTGTATTTGATAGAAAGCTTTGATATGCCTGCACAGGTCAAGGCTTTGGAAAGGTCTGAGAATTGCAACTCCCCAATGGTTATGGGGTGGTGTGTCTCAATGCTAGATTGTGGTTTTGAAACATATCAGATCAGAGGGCTGGACTTGCTGCTGGGGTTCTCTCAATCTATTGTCTTTCTGCAGCTTGCATCACATGAAGGTGCTATATCAAGACTGGTTAAATTGCTAAACTCTGGTTCCACTACAGTGCTTGAGAAAGCCATTGAGGCATTGTACATGCTCTCCATGCCTGAGGAGAATGAGGTAAAAATAGCCTCTCATGACTTGGCCATCCAGAGGCTCACAGCTTTTTTAGAATCGGATTCCTCCTCTGTGAGGGGAAATTCAGTTAAGGCATTAGAAAGCCTCTCTTTCAATCAAATTAACAAAGAAAAAATACTCGAACAGAACAGAGCATTGGAGAAGGTTGCAGCTTTACTCTTCCATGAATCCCTTGCTGCACAGTCTAGTGCTTGTAGTCTACTTTGGAACCTCTCCAACACCACCACAGCCAACAAGATTAAGATTTCTTCCATTCATGGAGTCCCGCAGAGGCTCTCTGATTTGTTGCTGTCCAACTCTCCTCTTGTTCAGGAGAAAGCAGCAGGAGCCATCATGAGCCTTTCATACAATGGTGGAAGCAGAAAGATGATGTCCTCTGCAGCTTGTATATTTGAAAGATTGATCAAGCTCCTTGATTCTGTCTCAACTTTGGTGCATCAGAATGCAGCAGGTGCTCTGTATAATCTGTCCATAAGCCCACAAAATATTGCAGTAATTGGAGCTCATCCAAGAAGTGTGGCAAATCTCGTTACTCTGTTATCTTCTAAGTGTGGTCTTGTACAGGAGTATGTAGCAGGAGCTCTGGGGAATCTTGCTTTGTTTGAAGAGATTAGAGAGGAAATGAAACAAAAGGGAGCCATGCCCTTGCTGAAGAAACTCAAGAACAACTCTTCTAACATATCAGTTAAAACACAGGCTAAGAGAGCCCTAGATAATCTCATGGTATGAGATAAATTTCAAATATATGCCTTTTGGTGTTCATTTCATTCAAGTCTTTGATTTGTGCTTTATAAGTCCTCCATAAACTGCATATCATAAGCATTTGCCACTGGTAGGTTGTTAAAATGGATGTATCCTCACGGTATTATATTCTCTTTTCCTTTTTATTCAGAGGAATGAGAGTTTAGCTCAGTGAACTGCAGCTTAACTTTTTACAGAGCAAATTCTTTTATAACCTCTTCATTGATGTACAATAGACTTTCATAGACTTTTATCTACATTGTAGAGGAATCAAAAGTTGAACTCATGATCTAAACTATCTAAACTATCTAAAATCACAGTTGCACTACACAGTATTTTTAAAAGATCCAACTCTATTATATTATTTAATATTAAGAAATAATATTTAAGAAATCAGCATTTTGGGATATTTTTCTTCAATTACAGAGTGTGTGGAATGCAGATGAACTCAATTCTTAGACCATATCTCACAGTTTCCGAATGCAAATGTATAATTTAAATTATATTTGTGAGCATAGATCGGATTATTTCCATCAAATATACAAAAATTATATTGAAAAGTTTCATAGGCATAAAAGTAGACATCAATTATGAAGCTGGATTGCAAATATGAAATTATAGTTGACCATCTCTTTGCATTAAAATGGGTTGGCAATTTTTTTTGTTTCAGTTATATGGTTGATATACTAGTGCAGAGGAAATAAACAACCTTCTAAACATTTCTTATGGATAATTAAATTAATTTAAATGGAGATTTAAATATATAAGAGTTGAGTTTAATGTTTCAATTTATTAATGTTGTTCGAGACAATAAACAATTATGGGTTGAATCGGAAAGATAAGTGATTAGGATTTTGGAATTTATGTTGTGAACTCATCTTGTTGCATTAAATAACCTTGTAATAAGTTGGAATGACAAGTGATTAGTATTTTGTAATTTATGTCTTGAACATCCCTATTGTGTGTTATGATATAAGTTTGACAATTGAAATGTGAGAGAAGATATGTGATTAGAAAGTTGAGACAATGGAATTTTGAGTGGTTGTAAATTGAAAAAAATCACACTAGTAAGGACAAACTTCTAAATTAAGATCTTATTTGAAAATTATGATCCTATCTAGACCATAAATGGTCTTTAGTCCTTGTAAATATGATTTACATGTCAGTATCTATAGTAAGGAACATGATGATGTTATTAAACGACAATAGTGAGATTTCTAAGCTAGGATCTAGAAGTGTGTTAAATTCCCCAATGTACCTTGGCCAAGCCCCTATATCAATTAATGGTAGAAATAGTAGAGTTAGATATCAAGTGATCTTTTTTGACATTTAAATTTTAACATCATGATGAAGAGGGGCTCATGTGTCATATATGTATGTACATGATAGGTCATATTAGATTGTAGACATGGATACTTGGGAGGGTGGAAGGAGGTTGTGTGATATTTAAAGGGGGTGTTGGAGGTTTTTTTATAGGTTGTGAGTGATCTATTAAGTGGTTAGTGTCAGTTGAGGTGGAAAATAGGATGTAGCGTGGAGAAGGGTTGAAAGGAATGGATGGGGATGGAAAATGTTGACTAGGATTTGATAGTGGATGGAAGGATATAGGGATATGAATAGGGAAACAATATGAAAATGGCTAGGTAGTTTATGATTGAACATATTACACTAAAGGAGTGAACTTAAATTATGAGGAAATGATAGACCATAGGGTGAATGAGGAGGGAATAGTGAGATGGGATGGCAAAGGGGACAGAGGGACATGAAACATAAGGTAGATTGAGAGGGGCTAAGTATTGAAGATATGTTGTCATTGATGTCAAAGGTGTGACAAAGGAGTCAACAAATTATGTTGAGCTCACTTTGAGGTCAAATCAACATGAAATTGTATAGCTAGAACTATCATAATGTCTATGTATGAGCATTTGAGTTCTTAAAACTTACAATGTCAAGTTCTGAGATCGGTTTTAGTAAGATTATAAAATCATCTTACATTGATTCTTGGTGTTGAAGGTGATCTCAAAGTTTATGTGGTATGATTCTGAGGTCTGTTCCCCAGACAATGTGTTTACACTGGCAATTTGTTGTGCTCTGCATTCTACTTCACTTGAGAATTATGATTTGTGGTTTGGAAGGAGAGTATGTCTACACTTATTCCATCAGTTTCTAGAGTTGATCTTTTGCAGACAAAGAGTTTATAGTGAGAGAGTGGTCACTATGCTAGTTGATCAACTAGGTTGTTGTTTCAATTTGATGCGTCAAAGGTTTGTAACGTGTGCTCATCAAAGATAGTGTGTTGATGACCATTGGGAACAGATTAAGCTACGGTGAGCAACACATAGCATGCTATTTGTTTTGGAGTATAACATGTGGACTTTTGGACTTGACTTATTACACATTTGGGGATGGTTTTTTCTTGTGACTGACTTGTAGATGCAATGATCTTTTCTTAGGGTTCATATGAATGTTTAATTGTAATTGTAACACATGTATATATAGTTGATCTAGGTTCATTCTTAGGGTGTGTGTCAATGTGATTATTTGATAAATTTTATTGATGTGTGATTATGCGGGTGATTCAATGTGAGTTGCATTCCAATAATTATGTGGTTTTATTAGAAGATCATGTGTTGTGTGGGAGAGTATTCTAAAAATTTATCAAATCAAAAGCAAGTTGTGTATTCAGTTTGAAGGTCTACAATTCATATTTTTGTATTGAGTGGGATTCGTGTCTCACTTGTTGAGTTGGTCCTTAGATCTTGGAGTTGGGTATTGACATCTCTTGTAGGTCCAAATGTAATTGGGTATTGGTATCTCTGGTAGGTTGGTGCATAATTCATATTGTAAGTGATCGATTATTTTGTCAAGCTAGATCTGGGTAGTAGATCCAAGTAGCTATTCTCACAATAATTTTTCCTATTCTATATTTCCACGTAAAACTGGTGTTCTTTGTGTGGATGTATGTCTTGTTTAATTGCTTTATCATTAAGTTCATTAGTAAATGTTGTTATGATATTTTGGAGTTCACATTTCGAGAAGTTGTTAATGAAAATTAATGTTTAATTAAGGAGAAATTGATATATAGTGATTAAATCCCCTCTCTCAATATATTGTATGCCCTTCAATTGGTATCAAAGCTAAGTTCCTTGGAAGAAGCTTAATAGATTGAGGCAAATTTGGGATGGCACACTCAATGGCTCAAAAATATTTGTCTTAAAATGAGGCATTGCTCTTTGATGGATCCAATTATATGCCTTTTGGAGTGTGAGGATGGAAGCATATTTGATGGCCCAAGGATTTGTTTTTTGGCAATCAGTTGTGCATGGTTATGAAATACCTAAAATTCCTCCAAGATATCAATCCTTAAAGAAGGATTGTGAGACTAATACCAAGGCAAGGAATGCTATTCTATGTGGTTTATCTAACTTCGAGTTTATGAAGATTATGCATTGCAAAACACCGAAGGAAGTGTTGGTTAAGTTGCACAATATCTATGAAGGAGATGACAAGGTCAAACAAACAAATCTTTAGACCTACAAAAGTCAATTTGAGAGTCTAAAAATGAAGGAAGAAGAAAATATTGTTGCATTCCTGCTCCAAGTTGATGAAGTTGTCAACTCTATCAAAGGACTTGGTGAAGGAATGAAAGAGACAATGACTATGGAAAAAAGTACTCACAGCCCTTCCCTCAAGATTTGATGCAAAGGTATTTGCTATTAAAGAAGCTAAAGATTTGGATAAATTAACAATAGATGCATTGCATGGAATATTAACTACTTCTAAGATGAGGATCGAATGATGAGTTAGATCCGAAGGAAGCAAACTTTATTAGAAAGTTGCAAAACGATTCTAAAAATTATAAAGGTAAGTTGTCTTTCAAATGGTTTAATTATGGTGAAGTAGGGCATTTTATGACTATTTCCGCATTGAAACCATAACAATCAAGGTCAAAGGAATAGGAAGAAGTCTTTTTCTAAGAAGAAGAAATTTCAAAAGAATAAAAAAGTTTCTTTATAAATGAGGAAAGTTGTTCATGTAATGATGAGGAAGATCAAGGCACTTCCAAGAATGAAGGAGAAAAATATATTTCCATGCCTATGGATGCTATTGAAGGTGATGTAGGAACAAAGTCCAAAAATGATGATGACAAGGTATACTTGGTGGTAGAACTGTATTGTGTTGGCAAAGAGATCAAGAGGTTGAAGAAGAGAATTGTTGAAGAAAAGCTAAAGACAAATTGGCTCAAAATATTGAGAAGGTGGAGAAGATGGCCACTGATCTAAATATTCAAGTGGAAGAAGCAAAGAGGATTGGAAAAGTTATGACAGAAAGACTGCTAACAAAAAATAAGGATTGCGAAAAAATAGAGGTAGAGATTGTGTCATTGAGAAGAGATCTTAAAAAACAAGCTACCAATTGAAGTTGATCTTGGATTAGATAATTGAAAGTTACAAATTGCCACATACCAATACCAACATTGATTTTATAGAGGTTCAGAAGGGAAAGGTAACTCAACAACCCATGAATTCAACTGGTGAGAGTTTGAAAGAGAATGGATCTGGAAGTTTGAAACTTGAATAAGTTGTGGCAACCAAGGAGAGAAAGAGGGTGGATGATAGTTTCACTCAAGTGTGCAAATTGGACAAGAGATCCAAAAGACAAGCATCACGAGGAAAAAGATATATAAAATACTAGGTTCAATCATTCATTTTTTAGTTATTGTTTTAATCAATCAATTTGGTCAAAAGGCTATGGATTGTAGAAAGGTTTTGGCAAGAAAAAATAATTTTGTTTGCAAAAATGTTTTTGCTTCATTATTTGGTTTCAATATTATTTGTCATAAGTACAATAATTTTTAGGATATTACAAAAAAAATGTAGAAGCAATTTTGTGAGTGCTCCTAAGCCACATGCTAAGGGAAATAACTCAGTGAGTCAAAAATGTAGATTTGAGAAGGTGTAGAAGAATAAACTGGAAGGAAAAAGATCAAAGAATTCCATGGTAGGTCAAAATACATTGCATTCTTATAAGGAAAAGAATTTGCGGAACACTGACATTGGATGTTCAAGTCACATGACTGAGGACAAGAGAAATTTTATGCACTTCAACAAGGTTGATACAGGAGTAGTAAATCTAGGTAAAAACCTTATTGCTAAGATTACCAGAAAGGGTACTTTGAGTCTTGATGGTGGAAAAATAAAAAATATGATGTTTTGTATGTAGAGGTTTTAAACATAATCTTTTGAGTGTAAGTCAGATGTGTGATAAAGGATGTAATCTCTAATTTAGTGCGAGGGGTTGTGAAATCAAGAATATTGGTGCCATTGAGTTAGTTGCTGAAGGAAGTAGGATTGAATTATGTATATCATCTCAATGAGGTTAATGGAAAAAATTATTTTTTCATACAAAAATAATAGAGTTGGCTTTGACACAAAAGGTTGGAACATATCAACTTTTGATGATCTTGTGAGAATTGGCTCAAAAGGAATGATATGAGACTTGTCTAAGATTAGGAAGCCTCCATCTATCAGTTGCAAACCATGTCATGAGAGAAAATAGATGAAGACCAAATTTTCTACTAAGGAGTACTTTACTGCAAATCCTTTATATTTGATTCATATAGATCTATGCAGACCAATGAGGGAAAAGAGCATTCAAGGTGACAAGTATTTTATGATTCTTATTGATGATTATTCTAGAATGAATTAGATTACTTATTTGAAAAAGAAATCAGAAGATTTTGAGAAGTTTAAAGTATTCATGGTAATGATCAAAAATGAAACAAGAAGAACAATCAAATTTTTAAGATCAAATGGAGGCAAAGAGTTTACCTCTAACAAGTATGAAGAATTTTTTTAGAACCATGGGATCCAGAGACAATATTCATTCCCTGGGACTCCTCAATAAAATGGATTTGTTAAAAGAAAGAACTAAATTGTTCAAGAGATGGCTTGAACAATGTTGAGTCAATTATTTTTCCAAATATATGTATATGAGAGAAGTGGTTCAATCAGTATTATATATTTTGAATAGAGATTAGATTAGACCAAGGATTACCAAGAGACCATGTGTGATATGGAAAGGAAGACTAGCTTTAGTTAGCAATCTTTGAATATTTGAAAGCAAGTGCTACATCCAAAGAGATGTAGAACATTTGAGTAAGTTTGATTCTAGATCAGATGAAGGTATTTTCTTGGTTATTCTATGACAAGCAAGGCCTATAGATGTTATAACAAAATATTGAAGAGGATTTTTGAAAGTGTAAATGTAAGCATTGATGAAACAATATGGTCATATGAGGTTCTAGATGAAGATGACAATTATAGTCTAGTTTGTAGTGAAGACGAGACTACAAGGAGTAAGTCAAAAAACATAGTAGCTAAGACGTTGACAAAGTATGTTTAGAAGAATCATTCGAAAGATCAAATCATAAGAGATAAATATAGAGGTGTTCAAACCTAGAGTAGAATTGAGAAAGCAAATGTATAGGTACATTTTTCCTTGTCAATAATTGAATCAAGTACATATGTTGAGGATAGAAAAGAAAAATATTGGTTAGAAGCCATGGAGGAAAAATTATCTTAGATTAAAAAAAAATGAAACTTAGTAGTTGTCTTAGAGACATAAAGACAAGAATGTTATTGGTACCAAATGTGTATTAAAAAATAAGTTGAATGAAGAAGGAAAAGTGATTTGGAATAAGGCTAGACTAGAATGCAAAGGATATGCTCAAGTTGAAAGAGTTGATTTTGAAGTGATGTTTTCTCCAATAGAAAGGTTAGAAGAAATCAAAACATTTATAGCATTACAAGTTATATCAAATGGATGTCAAATATGAAATTCAAAATGGAGAATTGGAAGAGGAATTCTACACTGAACAATAAAAAGGGTTTCAATATTCAAACAAACCGGGTTTTGTGGGGATGTTAAAGAAGGCTCTTTATAGACTCAATCAAGGGTGCTCCCCTAGAGAGTGGTATTTTGGATATGATAGATATATGCAAAAACAATATTTTAGGATAGGTAGTGTTGACAATAATTTATACATAAAAGTAGAAGGTGAAAAATTGTTGATTGTTGTTGTTTATGTTGAAGACATTATTTTTGGAGGTAGTAGTGATGCAATCTGTAAATATTTTTGGAATGCAATGTAGGTGTTTAAAATGTCAATGCTTGGTGAGTTGTCATTCTTTCTTTGTTTAAAAATTTCTCATTCAAAAGGAGGTATATTCATTTCTCAGACCAAGTATATAAAATATATGTTGAGTAAGTTTAAGGTGGAAGTGTGCAAACTAGTAAGTACACCAATGAGTACTAGGTGTAAACTAAGAAAGAATGATGAATTTGATCTAGCAAATTATACCCTCGATTTACTGGTTTGTCCATGAAATGAAATACGATTATAATATATGAGTCACTTATTTTGAAAACACTAAAAAGTACAAAAGTAATACCTAAAGGACAAAATTTATAGAATCCTGTTGTAATTTTATAAATTATTATTAATAACTATTCATCACTGAAGGACAAACATTCATTTCTTCAGTCTAAATTCTGAGGATAGTGGACACGTCACCAGACTCGAGTGACGAGTCACTTTTTTGGACTGTTTTTGAAGTCTTTTTAATCCTTTTCAACTTTCACCCACAATAGAGCTTAATTATATATAATTAAATGTAAAACGTTCAATTCTATGTCAAGTTCTCAAAAATGTGTTTACTTCCCACATTCAGACCGAAATCCACCCTAAGTCATTGATATGTGTTCATCCAACAAACGATGGTATTTATTATCAGTTGTCGGGTGTCCCATGACTTTTGCCATTTTTCGGGCACGTCACCAGACTCGAGTCACTTTTCCATACTGTTTTTGAAATCTTTTTAATCATTTTCAACTTCTACCCGAAATAGACCTCTATAGACTTAATTATAGTTAAATAAATGTAAAACGTTCAATTCCGGGTGAAGTTCTCACAAATGTGTTTACTTCTCACATTCAGGCCGAAATCCACCCTAAGTCGTTGATCTGTGCTCATCCAACATACGATGGTATCTATTGTCAGTTGTCATGGGTCCCAAGACTTTTGCCATTTTTTGGCCATGTCAATAGACACAAGTCAATTTTTGAGAATGGTTTAGAAGACTTTTTAATCCTTTTCAATTTCTGTTGAAATAGAGCTTATTAAATTTAATTAAGTATACATTATGCAATTGCAAATTTAGAATTTAACTATACTTAATTAAATGTTTATCGTTTATGGAAGTCTTCCGTTAAAAGTTTGCAAAAAATGTTATTGTTCCCACATTCGGCTTGAAATACACCTCACATCGTTGATATGTGCTCATCCAACAAATGACAATATATAACTTTATAATGAATTAAATATATAATTTAAATATGTAATGTCAAAACTTGCATGATTTTTATTTTTTTTATCGATAATTTTCGTATTGTATTATTTGGAAATAAAATATTACAAATATGCAAGTATAGGTGGTATAGTAAAACCACCAGAGTTCTGCCACCGCAAAAAACACCCCCAAGGGCCAAAACCACCATTCCCAACAAAAAATAAAACCCTACTACATGCAAAAACCCCATAATTCCAATTTGGCATACCAAAATTTGTAGTAGATGTCCCCCCATACATACAAAGTTGAGCCTGGGGAGAAAACAGACATGGAACAAAAAGATACAAACATATTAACCCAGAAACAACTTGTACTTCAGGTCATAATAGAATTCTGAGAGTCGCTTCATTGCTTGGGTAGTCTCGGGTCTCAGTCACAACTCTCGACCCACTTGAGCACGTGCCACCTCTTGAAGGACCGTTAAAACATCATCACACTGCATCAACCTTGCAAACAATTTGAAGGCCTTCCACCCACACCAAGCAAGAGCTTTGCATCTTGCCTTCAAATCATCATCAACCCATCAAATGAGTGATAGCGGCACCACTGAACCAGCCACCCCTTCCTCGAGAACAATGCCCACCTTCAGGACCACATGAGCACACACACTATCCAGATATAACAGGTAACTTGCCCATCAATTATAACTATATACGGTGAAAATGGATAACAACAATGATGAAAGACTAAATGAATTCAACCACAAAACCCTAGCCTAACAACAACAAAGATCCACCATAACATATGAAGATTACCTAAGACAATGCAAATCAAATGAAATCACAAAGATTATACCATCACATGTCCAATAGGGTTTGGATCTCCATTCTTCCTATCTCCATTGATCTTGTTTGATATATTTGCTCTCAGATTTTATGTACACAAGAGCTCAACAAAGAATGGAAATGTCGTTGCAAGTAGGATCACATATGAAAGTGCAAAGCATAGTGTAGTCGAGTGCGTAATTGAGTTAGTTAGTATTTGATAATGAAGGAAGCATCTCCTTATATAGAAGACACTATATGAAATGGAGGGATAAGATTGAGAGGTGTAAAAAGAGGTCGGCTATGATTAGAGGGTAGGTAGAGGAAATAAGAAAATAATGAAAGGGTAGGTAGTGTAGGAATTAAGAGATGAATGACATGTGTCATGGGTAGAAAAGGCTAATGAATTAATTAAATAAATAAAGATTTATTTAATTAATAGAAGAAGTGGGATCAATTAAATAAACAAGATATTTATTTAATTTAGAGAAAAGGATAATTTAAATAAATAAATGTATTTATTTAAATGAGAAATAAGGCTAGAAGAGGATAAATTAATTAATTAAATAAATAAAGATTTATTTAATTAATAGAAGAATTAGGCTAAAGTGATTAAATAAATTAAATATTTATTTAATTAGACATGACAATTTTAGGTGTCTACATTTTGCCCCTCTTTGAGACAATGCAGCTTGTTGCGTTGTTTCAAGGAATATAAGATGAACTGATACAATGTTGCCCCAAGATGGGAATGATATGCCCCCTCGAGAGATTGGATGAAAATGTCTAGAAAGATCCCAGACAATCTCTCGATAAGAAAGAAAGGCTAGAATGGACTGGCTGGATAGGATAGAGTGACAAAGTCACGGGATAAAGAAGACTGACTCGAGAAACAAGGGCTAGGTCTAGGGCAAGTGCAGAGAGAGAATAGAGCAGCAATAGTCAGCAGCGATGACATTGGTACACAAATTCGATCGCGTTTGCTGATTTCAGAGGCCAGCAGATGCAGGAGAGCTGGTGAGTACCACAAAAACCTCCTTGTATCTTGTCGCATTAATTGATGTCATAAATGCATGCTAGGTAGTGCAATAAATGTGCTTTAGGATAATGTCAAAAAATGTCAAAGATGTGTAGCGCGTCTGCGTTGTGCTGGGTGCGTCTATGAATTCAATAGCATCTATGTCATAAGCGAACGCGTCTGTGTTGTGCAGACACGTTTGTGAAATGTGGGTACGTCTGTGCAGGACATGCGCGTCTGTGCAGTCTGTAAGTGCATTTATGTCATGAAGGAGCGTTTATGTCTTCTAGGTCAAATCGGCAGTTCTGTGATGAACATACATTGTCGATTGGATAAGTTGCTGAGAGGATACACTCAAGTAGGTCCTCTAGGGAAGACTAGGATAGCAGATAGGGCTAGGTTTGACAATTCTGTGATAGAACATACGTTGCCAATTAGGAAACTACTCAAGAGGATTCACTCAAGCAGAGGCCCTAGGATAGGATAGATCAATGCACTTTGTGATGAACAGTGAGTATCAAGACATAGTACTTTGTGATGAACAGGGAGTACCAATAGGTGCAGCACTTTGTGATGAATAGTGAGTGCAAATATGAGCAACACTTTGTGATGAACAAGGAGTGCAAAAATCGTATTACTTTTTGATGAATAGGGAGTACCACTAGGATAAATAGCAACACTTTGTGATGAACAGTGAGTGTCACTGGGATAGATAGCAACACTTTGTGATGAGCAGTGAGTGTCACGAGGATAGATAGCAACACTATGATGAACAGTGAGTGTCACTAGGATAGAAGCAACACTTTGTGATGAACAGTGAGTGTCACGAGGATAGATAGCAACGCTTTGTGATGAACAGTGAGTGTCACTTTGACTGACATGATTGCTTTGCTTGATTGCAGGAGTATTTGCCTATGCTAGAGTCATGAGAGAGATTCCCATCGACGTAGAGATTACAACCAGAGCTGACATTCGAGGACCGAGCTGCTATTGAGGGTATGGGTCTACGATACATTCTATATGTGCCTGAGTTTCAGGCGAACATGGGGTTGCTAACTATGTTGGTTGAGAGATGGCACTCAAAGACATTCATGTTTCATTTATTGATGGGTGAGATGACAGTCACCTTAGAGGATGTATACAGGATTGTGCGGATATCGATCGATGGGGAGCTGATACCCTATGATCAAGATGGAGATAGGGAGGCCCTGAGACAAGTGTTTCAGGATCCCGGACTAGAGATGAGAGCTGGACACGTGGCATGGGATACCATGACAATGACAGGACTAGCACTACCAGAAGTGCTAGGAGGAGTGATCAGTGGGTTCCTGTGTCCAGACAGGGCGACATGAGGGTTGGTTGTGGGCTGGGGGAGCACCTTGGAGACATTGGCTACACAACACACTAGATATGCTTGGGGACCGTGTGTGCTGGCACACTTGTACTATGAGCTGCATCAGTTTGTGTATCATGGATCCATAGGATTGGGCTATGGAGTTACATTGTTGCAGGTGTGGGCATATGAGCATCTGTCGGTTACCCGATTGATACATTTCAGGGGCAGGGGTCATGGACGCAACTTTGTGCATCTATATGATATGATTACCTCACAGCCACGGATTGGCAGGTTGGAGCATTGGCGTCGAGTCCTAGATGAGATCGACACTATGATATGGAGGTCGTACCATGAGTGCGAGGAGTGGGAGGAGGACGCAATGGATCTACCTTATATCTTCCAGAGGAAATATCTGATTGGGCGGACACCCTATGTATTGGAGAGACAGCTAGTTGACAGGGTATGCAGGCAGTTTGGCCGTATTCAGTGGTGCCACGGGGTTCTGAGATGTATGCTCGGATAGTCAGGGATCAGGCCGTGATGCAGCTAGTAGAGATGGTGTCGATGCCATGGGATATGTGGCCAGAGATTGAGGATGCAGGCATGGATGTAGAGTACATGGTGTATTGGGCTGAGCATCCCTTTCCATGACTGACAGACCCAGGGGAGCCTCTAGATGGAGATGGTGGTGGGGATGGGGATGATGATGGAGCTGGTGGGGGGAGAGGCCAACGGAGGAGATGGGCTGCTGTTGGAGAGAGGAGGGTGGCTCCATAGAGAGAGGGTGGGGATGAGAGACAGGCTCGGGTGGTGAGGGGTTGTGGTGGATTGCCACTACAGGTGCCAGCAGCACAGGGTCCTAGACAGGTGCAGGGACAGGGGCAGAGGCAGGTACAGGCAGAGGTACAGGTACCAGTATAGGGGGAGCCACAGGCAGAGGCCGAGGAGGAGGAGGATGAGCTGCTTGAGCTGAGGGAGATCTGCCAGGGATAGGCAGATGAGATCCAGGACCTGGAGAGGGAGACAACTAGGCTTAGGAGGCGACTGAGGGAGACAGAGCATGAACGGGATCAGGCTATCCAGCGCTATACTGAGGCTGAGACAACACTGAGGGCTGGGAGGTAGGCGACAGAGGACACAAGGGTTGGATATGCCTATGTTCTATGGGCAGGGGAGGAGATAGGTTACTGGCGAGACCTATACTATGAGGCAGTGCCACCAGAGCAACGGGCGAGGAGCTTCCACAAACCATCGTGGACAGTGACGACTATGGGAGGGAGCCAGAGGAGACAAGCGTCCAGCAGTGGGGTTATGGGTCCTCCACCACCACTAGATAGAGGGGACATGAGAGATGATCCTGGGGCAGGTCCTTCTAGGGCTCAGACTTCATCGAGGCCAGGCGGCTCCGAGGGAGGGAGTTCATCATAGCCATAGAGGGCTCCCTATGTATCAGTTTTGTACTATTTTGTATGATGATGTAGACACCTTCGGGTGATTTTGTAGCCATATGCATTCTGACATCATTGTAGCATGACACTTTTGATTATATATATATGAGATGATTCATCTTTGCGACAACTATATGCATGTGTACCTATGTGATGAGATGTTTTATGATGTATGTTTCTATGTGAGGATTATTATATGGATGCAAATATGTATATGATGAAATGCAATATTTTTGTTCTTTTATGTTTTTATATGTTATGCCAATGCAAATATGAATGTATGAAATGCAGATGAATATGATAATGCCAATGATTATTTACATGATGAAAATGTAAAATGTGCTAATATGTGTTGTGTGCAGGATGTGATGCAATTGTAATTGTGATATCTATATGTATGTATGAAATGCTTAATATGTGATAATGCAGGTGCAACTACATGAGATGCGAATATTTTTGGCGTGTCATTATACTCAGTCATGTGATAGTAGGCTACATGGACTCAAGAAGGACGATGGAGGTCAATCAAGAAAGGGGGATGGAAGATAGAAGATATGAAAGTGAAAGAGCTTCTTGTGCGTTATCATCATTGAGCTTTATTATAGCAAGTAGGTTATGACAATCAAGGCATATGTTTGACCCAGAAAGTCATTGTACCCATTTGCATGGAGATAAGACAGTTGCAAACAAGGAATGCCCCAGTTCATACTAGACTCTCAGTGTCCTCATATCCTTGGACAAGTCATAGCATTACTAAGAGACAATCCACAGATAGCAAAAGAAAATAGGTGACGATACCCCATCCTCGCCTTTCTAGTCAAAGACATCTTGGAGATAGAATCTCTAGTCAGAGACATCCTGGAAAAGCTAAAAGACATGTCACCAAAAGATAAAATCAAAATAAAACCAAGACTCGACACCAACATCCATTATAGTCCTTAAGTTTAGTGTCTCTTGTCACTTGTATAAGTCTTATTTGATTGTGGTCACAATGTTTACTTTCACAAAAAGGATACATCGCACCGAACCATATGTTGTCTGAGTCTGTTGAAAGATTTGATTTGTTGAAGCCCATTGTTGTTGTTGTGTCTCATTTGAAACTGACTGAATCCATGCAACTGATACTTTATTGTGGAGAAGATGGAACTTTATTGCGGATTGGCGATGCAAATGTTGATTTATTATGGATTGTGCACGAATAGACTGAAGAAGGTTGGAAGAGATTGTACTCCTTGAAACATGTTATGCTCTCAGTTCCACACCCATTACTAGATGTAGGATCTGCCTTAGCCACAGATAGGAGCTGATTTATTATGGATGGAAAGGGATGAAAAGGAAGGATTATTATGAATGGCTAACCAATCTTGGGTAGATCAATAACAAGCCATGATGGGAATGTGTAAAGTTAATTATGGATAGATAGGTTGTGAGTGTGTGCAAAGTGAAGGATGAAATGGAATCCTGAAGGAGGGAGGAGCAATGTCTCTACGCATGGCACCGGTGACCCGATTTTCATCATGGTACTTGCCTAGGGCGCCACCGAAGTGGTTTTCACCATTGGACAAAATGTTTGTTTTTTTTTTGGGGGTTTTTTTTTTTTTTTTTAAAATTTTCAAATTAGGATACTCTGAAGAGCTATGTGTAAAAATTGCGAAGGTGCATGCTGTTTATAGGATCCTCTAAAGGTTCACCCTCTATGGTTGAGAGCTGATATGCACCAGATCCATAGACTGCTATAATGATGTAAGGGCCAAGCCAATTTGGTTCGAACTTGCCTTTCTTCTCTCTGTCTTGTTGATTTTTAGGATTTTCCCTGAGAACCAAGTCACCTACCTCAAATGTGCGAGGCTTGACTTTGTGATTGTAGCTGCATCTCATTCGTTGTTGATAAACCTTGAGATGATTAAAAGCAGTTTGTCTTCATTCATCCAATAGTTCAAGTTCTTTCAAGCGAGAGACCCTGTAGTCTTCATCAATGATAATGTTTTGTAAAGAGACTCGTAAAGAGGGTAACTCGACCTCAATAGGCAAGATAGCTTCAGTGTCGTAGACAAGTGAATAGGGTGTAGCTCCTATAGGTGTGCGAACACTTGTGCGGTAGGCCCAAAGTGTGGGATTAAGTTGGATATGCCAATTATGGCCAGCGTCATCGACTGTCTTTTTTAAGATTTTAAGGATTGTTTTATTAGATGCCTCAGCTTGACCGTTACCTTGGGGGTAATATGGAGTGGAAAAATGATGGGTAATATGGAAGTAGTCACAGAGTTCACGAACATCCTGATTTTTGAAGGGATGCTCGTTATCAGTGATGATGGAAACAGGAATACCGTATCGACAAATGATATAGTTGAGAATGAATGTAGCAATTTATTTTCCAATGACTTGTGTGAGAGGCATGGCTTCGATCCATTTTGTGAAATACTCTGTGGTAGTGATTATGAATTTATGATCGTTGGAAGATGGAGGGTGAATCTTGCCTATGAGATCGAGTCCCCACTAACAAAAGGGCCAAGGAGTCGCAATTGGTTGAAGTTCTTATGCTGGCGCATGGATGAGGTCTCCATGAAGTTGACACTGTTTACATTTCTTGACAAACTGATATGAATATTTTTCCATATTGGGCCAGTAATTTCCAGTCCTAATGAGTTTCTTGGCTAAGGTAAGACCACTTGAATGTGGACCACATATCCCTTCATGTACTTCACGTAACGCAATCTGAGATTCGTCTCTTTCTAAACATCTAAGAAGAGTTCCATCTAGACCTCGACGGTATAGGATATCAGCTAAAATGACGTATCGAGAAGATTGGCGAATGAAAGTGTGACATTGGTTATTGGATTGGTCAGGAGGAAAGGTATTATCACGAAGGTATGTGAAAATGGAACCATATAACTGGGACTCAGGACCGACAACACATATTATCTCAGTAGGAGTGATTTCATATGAAGGAACCAAAAGGTTATCCACTAAGAACTCATAGCGGGTCTCATTCGGAGGTAGATCGATCAATGAAGCAATTGTAGCCATGGCATCTGCGGCTCGATTCTGCTCTCTTGGTATTTGCTCAAAGTCTAACTTCATGAAATGTTGTTTCAGGTCATCCACCATTCTTTTGTAAGGCATCAATTTCTCATCCTTTGTTTGGTAGTCATCAGTTGCTTGATGAATCACAAGTTGAGAATCCCCTAAAACATGAAGTTCCTGGATCTTCCACTGAACTGCTATTCGTAATCCAGTTGTTAATGCCTCGTATTCTGCTATGTTATTAGTCTAGGGAAATGATAATCGATATGATTTTGGTATAGAATCCCCTTGAGGAGTTATGAAGAGGATGCCAGCTCCTGCCCCATGTTGTGTGTATGAGCCGTCAAAGTATAGTTGCCATGGCTTTGCATGCAACACTGTTAAAATGGATTCATCTAGAAATTCTGAAATTAGAGGAACATCATCTATCATGGGGGCATCTGCTAACTGATCTACGATAGCTTGTCCTTTTATTACTTTTCTCTCCACGTATTCAATGTTGAATTCACTCAGGATCATCACCCATTTGGCTAGTTGCCCAGTAATTGTTGCTTTATTGAGAAGGTATTTCAATGGATCGATCCTTGCAACCAACTTAGTCTTATGAGTTAGCATGTAATGTCATAATTTCTGCGAAGCAAAGACCATAGCAAGACATGCATGCTCAATTGGTGTGTATTTTAGCTCATATCCCACCAATGTGCGACTGACATAATATACTGCCTTTTCTTTGCCCTTAGCAACTTGTTGTGCTAAGAGTGCCCCCAGTGTTGTTGAAGTAGCTGATAGGTATAGTAATAGAGGTTGATCTGGAACTGGTGGCATCAAAACTGGCGGATTCAGAAGATAATCTTTGAGTATCTGGAAATCCTGTTGACAGTTATCATCCCATTTGAATTTGATGTTTTTATGTAGCAAGTGCTGAAAGGGATTACATTTATCTACAAGTTGTGCTATGAATCTTCGTATGGATTGAAGTCTCCCTTGCAAAGATCGAAGTTGACTGATATTTCTTGGTGGTTGCATCTCTAAGATGGGCTTGACTCTTGCTGGATCAGCTTCAATTCCTCTATTTGAGACAATGAATCCTAGGAGCTTCTCGGAGGTTACTCCAAAGACACATTTCTTGGGGTTTAATCTTACTTTATATTTTTCCAACCGATCAAAGACGACTGAAAGTATGTCCAAATGTGTATCTCTATCTATTGATTTTCCCAAGAGGTTGTCAACATAATCTTCCACAGTAACGTGCATGAGATCATGAAAGATAGTAGTCATGGCTCTTTGATATGTAGCGCCTGCTTTTTAGCCCAAAGGGCATGACATTCCAACAGAAAGTTCCCCAAGGACAAGTGAATGCTACTTTGTGTTGATCCTCGGATGTGATTTTTATTTGATTGTAACCAGAGAATCCATCCATCAAAGATAACATCGCATGACCTGCTGTGAGATCGACAATCAAGTCAATATTTGGTAATGGAAAATCATCCTTAGGACGAGCTTTGTTGATGTCTCTAAAATCTGTACATATTCTACTACTACGATCTAGTTTACTAATAGGCACTAACTTGGAGTTCCATTCAGGATAATCAATTGGGCGTATGAATCCGACATCCAATAATTTCTCAAGCTCTCCTTTGACTAATAATGCGACTTGTGGATGCATCTTTCTTAATTTCTATTTCACTGGTTTTGCCCCTGGTTTAACTGTCAAATGGTGCATTACCAAATCCGAATCCAATCCAGGCATATCAGCATATGACCATGCAAAGTTGATTTTTTGTTTTGTGAAGAAACTTATAAATTTTCACCTTTCTGACTTTGTTAAAGATTGAGCCAGGAATATGTTGTGTGGAACTTCTTCTGTGCCGATGTTTGTTTTGATAGTCTCCTCTACCAACATGGATGACTTTTCCTCATATGATGCTGGGAGAATGTCGAGCCTTCCATCTTCGGGTGCCTCAGAGAGGTTTTCGCCCTCAGATACATCCTTTCTTTTTACTTTTTTGGGGTCAGACAGCGCCACAACATGGTTTTCGCCATAAGACCCTTGATTTGTTTTTAACTTTATATTTTTGTGACTGGAAGGTCCGACACCCTCACCAAAATATACCACACTGTTGAGTTCTATAGTGTATCCCGCTTTATGGTCCCCAAGGAGAAGATCATCTCATATGCCAATATAGTCAATAAAAGTTTCATCATTTTGGAATGTGTCAAACTGTGCCGGTCCTTCATGGTCCTAGTCAATAAGTCGGTGGTGAACAAGGGGAAGGCCTTTAATTTCTTCAAAGTTAGCAGGGCTAAGAGTGAAGATGCAGTTATATTTAGGTATGTTGAGGTAGTTATCAAGGTCATCATTGGCACTCTCCTCATCAGTCTCGATCGTGAACGAATCCAAATTATCATCACTAGTAGCGCATTCTGGGACAAGTGTTCTCATTCTATGTGATTTCAACCTAGGACCTAGAGGCAAGGGCTGTATGGGATCCTCCAGGGTTGTTTCTTGACCAACTTTGAATTTTTCATAAAATTCCTCTTCTTCTGTGGGTTCATCTGGCTCTCTGAATGTCTCGGTGAGCTCGTAATCACTAGAGGATTTGTCTGAACCCCATTCCCATTCATTGGACTCTATGGAATAGCGATTCTCTTCTTGAATTTTGGCAGCTTTGATTTGTAATGCTTCTTCTGTCCTTTGAGTGTGGACCTTGGAAGTCATGAAACCAAGTCCCTTCAAGTGTTCCTTTTTGAATGTCAATTCAGGTTGTAAAGGTTCAATGATGCCTTCTTTTCTTAAGCCAAGAGGGCTTTTGCCATCATACCCAAATTTTTGTAGAATCTTGAACACTTTGCCATACTTCTCACATGGTATGTTGATGTGATCTTGTGTATCATTTTCAAGGTCTTTGTAAAGCATTTTGTATAAGTCTTCCTCTTCCAATTCACCCCATCTTTGAAAGATAGTAGGGTCCCATTTGAGTATAATGATAGATACCTGCTTATTAGGATGTGGTCTTCCATATTCTTTTGGTGAACTCATGACTTGTTGTAAGTACATGGTTTGATTCAAAGTGTATTCACCCATGCCCTTGTCCTGGAATTTCCCTTTAAGCTCACCTTGTTTTGATGTCAAAGGTTTTAATGACTCAGGATTAATGTATGCAGAAGAAGGAACTGTTGGGAAAAATGGTGTCTCAACCTTGCATTTATGCGAGGTTACTATTTATAGTAAGTTTTTATTTGAGCACGAAATGGTGCGAAACTCTCCCTGAAGCTTCTGGTTGGCTAGATAAGCATTCCGGTAAAGTTGCGTCGCAAGGTCACAGCTAGTTTTGAAGATATTAAAGTTTTCGTCTTGGAGGGGTGCAATAAAATGTTTAAACTTAATTTTGGGGACTTTAGAGGCTCCGAAATGCCCTAAAAAGTTGCCGTAACCGGCGAAGCGGGTTACGAGGTGATAGAGCACTTCGTGAGCTTTCCGGCGCTTCAAACGGTTCGTCAATCGGACACCCGGTTCTCAAGTTATGGCCTCCGGAAGTTTGTACTCCTGAAATAGGAAAAATAATTTGTATCGAATACATAAATGAGCTGTAAAAGGGAGCGACACGTGTTGATGTGTGCTTTAACATGTCATAGGGCATCTAGAAGGGAGATAAGGTCGGCTACACCTTATTGGGTGGTTTTAGCCCATGGTTTTGTAATACCGTTTGACGGTTTCTTGTATTGTATCTCCTATTTATGAGGTGTGTGAGATAGAGGTTGTGTGTAAGAGTCCTATGGCTATTGAGTTGCCTCTGAATCTCTGATTAGTGGTACTCCTGTGAAGAGCTTGCTCTGCAAGTATTTTGTAATCTGTTTTTGATTGCTGAATAAAATATTGAGCTGCTTTTGGAGGGTGGGGTTTTTCTCCCGAAAGGGTTTTCCCCACGTAAATCATTGTGTTGTGGTATGATTGCTATTATATCTATTTCTATTTTCTGTAACTGTTGTAATGATCTGAAAAAGTTTTGCATTACCCTCCTCTCAAGGTTAGTGTAGGAAGTTGTTTCCGCTACTTAACTTCCTTACAGGAACAACTTCCCTATTACTTGGGATGATTGTCTCAGTTTTCGGTCTCAAGTTATTGCAGTATATGAATGGAATAGGATCTCCATTAACTGTTATTTCAACTCCATTGTGAGGAAACTTGATGCATTGGTGATATGTAGATGGGACTGCCCTCATTTCATGAATCCAAGGATGTCCTAGTAATATATTGTATGTGAGATCTAGGTCTAGGACTTGACAAACCACATCCTTCGTAACTGGCCCAGCTCTGAGAGGTAAGGTGACTGTGCCTTTGGATGAACGCTCTTCAACATCATATGCCTTGATGGTAATTTTGTTTGTAGAATTCACAGCTTTATCAGAATATCCCAATTGTTTAATAGTGTTCAATGTACAAATGTTCAGACCTGCTCCTCCATCTATCATGACTCATTTTATTCGATGTTTGTGTATGAAGGCTTCAATGTTTAATGGTGCATTATGTGGCTGACTTACGGAGGCGTCATCGGCTTCTGTGAATGTAAGGGAGTGTGGAACAGAAAGGTATCCCACCATAGCTTGAAACTGGTCCACGTTCAGATCAGTAGGGACAACAGTGTCTCTCAAGATTTTGTCAAGAATAGCTTTATGTGTGGGGGATATGCGTAAGAGCTCAAGGATGGAGATGAGCACAAGTGTCTTCCCTAACTGTTCTACAAGGTCATAATCAGGCTTGGTTGATGAGGAAGCGGTGTTTTAGTTGGAGCACCTTGCAAAGTGAATTTACCTCGACAGGTTGTAACATGACATTCAAAGGTAGGTTCGGAAGAAGATCCAATGCCTTTTAGGACAATTTTGGGTCTTTGGGTAGAATTCTCAGGCGTTTTGTCCTTGATGATAATGGTAGAGACATAATTGTCCATCGAGATGTGATTGATAGTTGAATAATAGTTATAAGATGCTCTGGTCGTTTGTGGCTGCAGCTTTTCCCTTATCATGTTTTGGGAATGGTTCCTTAAACATCTCATGTTCTTGATTGGATGAGTGTCCCTCGATCTCAATGTCACCTCTATCAATAAGATTTTGTATGATTTTCTTCAGTTGATGACAATTTCTTGTTTTATGACCCTTTCTCTTATGAAATTCACAATATTCATCATCATTCCACCAATTTGGTTTAACCTTTGGTTTGTATGGAGGAAAATCTGGAATTGTGATTACTTTGTTTGCCACTAGCTTCTTGAAAACTGACTCAAGTGGTTCTCCCAATGGGGTGTACTTCCTTCGTGATCTAGAAGTTGTTTGAGTATTTACTTGATTTTTTGTAGAGCTTGATCCTGAAAAAATGATTTTGGGTTGCACTGTATTGGCATCAACAACACCATCATTGACTGTGTTCTTGTTTTTGTTCCAAAATCTTGGCTTATGTTTTCCTTTAAAGTCATCTTTGTTTTCCTTGAATATCTTAATGACTCCTTGTTCAATTAGGACCTTTTATGTCGCTAAGCCTTTTTCAATGACGTCCTTAAAGGTGGACAAACAAGATTTCCTTAGATCATAGCCAATATCTTTGTTAACATTCTGGGTGAACATTTCTACCATTTGTTTTTGTGGAATTTCACAAGAGCATCTGCTAGCTAGATTTCTCCATCTTTGTAAAAATGATGAAAAAGATTCTCCATCCCTTTGCTTTGTGTTGCACAAAGTAGTGATTGATATGTCTGCCTCTTTGTTGTAGGAGAAATGTTGGATAAATGCCTCTGCTAGATCACCCCAAGACTTAATTCTAGGTGGAAGTTGGGAGAACCATTCCATAGCTTGATCACCTAAGCTCTGTGGGAATAATCTCATCAAATATGTCTCTTTTGCTGCTACCTCAATGCAAGCTGTGAAAAATTGTCTTATGTGTGCCTTAGGATCCGCTTTTCCTCTGTACTTATCAAACTTAGGTGTCACAAAGTGTGTAGGAAATGGAGGCATTGGAATGATTTTGTCAAATGGATAAGGACATATGTCTCTCATTGTGTATGTTGGCTTCGGTGTATTTATGCCCTCCATTTTCTTTTGTAAGTCCATGATTTGTTGCTCCAAATTGTTCTTCGGTGGAGACCGACTTCTTGGACCATACCCCATGCTTGAGGCACCAATTGGAGGAGGAGCATGTTGCATATATGGATGATATTGATCATACACATGTTCATATGGAGGAGGTCTATAATGATGTTGCATATAAGGACCACTTGGTATAGAGTCATGATGAGGAATGGAATATCTACTTTGTCCATGTATACCATACTCTATAGGCATGTCATGAGTTTGTTCTAGTGTGTTGCCCCCAAATTTGATGCGAGGTTTCCTTGTGTCCAAATTTTGAGTATGCCTTTGAATATCCAATTGCTTTGGTGGTTGATCCTTAGCATTGGTATGTGGTTGAGCATATTTTTCCGCATAAGACCTCCATAATGGTCTACGAAGGTGAGTATCATATGCTTGACCATGTGTATGTGGGACCTCTGGTTTTTGAAACAAAGATGATGGTGATTTAGACACCATATGTGGTCCTCTATTGCCTCCACTATTAGGTCTCCTTTGATCCATGTTGGAGTGAGGTTGTTGCAAAGGTCGATTTTCCATTATTTGAGACATGTCAAAATCATGAGGGATCTTGGTTCCACTTTGTGCCATCACTTGTAGAAAGTATTGTGTATCTCTCCTCATTATTTCCTCAACCAATCGATTGAAATGGGGATTCATAATGGTGTCTTCCACTTCTGCTGAATGTACGGAGAAGTTTTCCATATTGTCATTGTGTGTATCATTGTTGTTTGTAGTGTCCATGTTCTCAACATTTGGAACGTTTCTATAAGCATCCATGTCAGGTAATGTAGTATGATCAGAATTGAAAAAGATATCATTGTCATACTCATAAGAACTCATGTTTGCGGACTCTTGAGCCTCTTTAGCTTCTCTCCTAGATTTTTGTAAACGGGTTTCAACCATGAACTAGGTATTGACCAAGATGTGTGAGACTAGATGAAAATGGAAAGAGTATGGAAGACCAAGAGTTGGATGGAATGTAAATGAATCTGAGGTGTACTTGCAATGTCCAAAGTGTAAGACCAAGTATGTATGTAGTAGAGTAGGTGTGGCTTCCAAAGAGATGATAGTTTCTCTTGATGAGGTAAGTTGACCTTGACTCTAAGTAAGACCAAATGAGACCCAAAGGTGATAGACCTTGATGAGGGACCACTTAACAAAGTGTTGTTGTATGTAGTGTGTTGACAAAGTATGATGATGACAAGCAAGTGACCTTTTGACTCAAGTTTAGACAAATGTGAATGTAATATAAGGTGTAAAGCAATGATGGACTTTGTGAGACCCAAAGACAGGTTGAATGCTAGATGAAAACCCCAAAGAGATAACCTAGGAAGCTCAATAAGTCTGAAACTGATTGTTCTTGTTTGCTGAATTATAAAAGTTTTCAATCTTGAACACAAACGTGCCTATATACTTCATAGACACGCTTCAAGGACACATATGCTATTCTATCAGACACAGACGTGCTTAAATGACACAGATGTGGTTCTATCATACATAGACACGTTTAGACAACACAAACACTATTTTGTCTGACACAGACACGTTTCTACAAACTTTGTGCAATTTTTCTAATCTGTTAAGTTGTTTTGTTGTGACAAAATCTGAATGTTTGACTATTTTTCATGACAAGAGGACACAATGTTGAAGAGGACCCAATGTTTGCAAAATATTTAGACTTCCCAAAATGACTCAAAGACAAGTGTGTTGTTTGATGTAAAAATTTTTTGCATACACTTGAAGACACAAAAGACACAATGTTTTGATGTTTGGTCTTGAATGTTCAAAATAAGACAAACACAATTCTTATGGCTGGCTAGGACAATAGTTGTTGATCCGATATGGAGTTTCCCCCGAGGTTACACTATTTAGAGCGGATACTTAGATGCTTGACCCCATTGGCTCCACCCTCGGCACTCACTTCTTGGGGTA
This sequence comes from Cryptomeria japonica, assembly GCF_030272615.1. NCBI lineage: Eukaryota > Viridiplantae > Streptophyta > Pinopsida > Cupressales > Cupressaceae > Cryptomeria > Cryptomeria japonica. Next base: position 106,136,895 of record NC_081410.1, read on the forward strand.
GCCAAGCATTAGTCCCCACGAAAACTCCTTGTGACGAACTTTGTATCTCTACTAAGAACCGTATGTGTGTGGGCCGCTACTAGAGGTCCGACCTCCTACCTCAACAACTAGAAAGATTTTGGCTTCTAAAACAAAAAGGTACTAGTAAGGGCATCTGCTCATGTGACCATACATGCAGCACTTTTAGCTTTGTAAATATAGAAGGCTCCCAGTTGGTAGGGGTTACACCCTATAAATGATCAAATAAATTTGATCAAACGGGTTTATGGGGAGACATAGTGTCGGTATGAACTAGTCAGCACACATTATCCATAGTTTTCACCATGGATATAGTTATTTATAGTGGTTTGGAAGAAGATGGATTTTCTTTTTCTACCACTTGGGTCATTCTCTCCTCACTAGTAGTCCTAATGACCACACGGGGAGACAGACCCTCTAAAGATTAAACAAAAAGAGCCTATTGCTCAAGACACAAAAGACAACGATTCAAATTTAGTGCACCAATTGAAGTATTTGCTAATCTATGAAAATAAGGCACATAATGAAAATCAAACACCCTTGCCAAGATCCTGCAACAAAGATCTATTAGTAGTTTGGATTGTTTGAAATAATCACCCCTTCCTGCAAGCACACAAGTTAGGTAAATTTTAGATCCAAAAGACTTTGTGAAAATAGGGGCCTTCGACAAAATGATTTTTGCTTCCAAGACAAGTTGCACTACTTTTGTTAGCTATATTTGAAAATGTTAGCCCAAAATAAAGCAGATTTAAAATCTGTATGACGAAAAACCGAATCAATGAAACAAAAAAAAATGTAACAATCAAACACAAACACAGTTGTCACGACACAGACACTGCCAGAATACACAGACGCACCTAGATCTGACATAGACGTGGCTCCCGAACGCAGATGCGCCTGAAGACCTCACAAAAGCAACTACGAAATACAAACGCGTTTCTGAGGCAAATGCGGCTCCAGATGTCATAGACGCGACAAAAAATCAAAAATGCGATCCAAAAGTACGCGGACGTGAAATATCAAAATGTTGTCGAAAATGTCAGATCTGCGACCTAAAAACCACAAAATCTGCAACAAAAGATGTTAAATGCAAAAAGGGACAAGGGTCCCACTGGGCGTGCCAAAATGTATACGGTGAAAATGGATAACAACAATGATGAAAGACTAAATGAATTCAACCACAAAACCCTAGCCTAACAACAACAAAGATCCACCATAACATACAAAGATTACCTAAGACAATGCAAATCAAATGAAATCACAAAGATTATACCATCACATGTCCAATAGGGTTTGGATCTCCATTCTTCCTATCTTCATTGATCTTGTTTGATATATTTGCTCTCAGATTTTATGTGCACAAGAGCTCAACAAAGAACCGAAATGTGGTTGCAAGTAGGATCACATATGAAAGTGCAAAGCGCAGTGTAGTCGAGTGCGTAATTGAGTTAGTTAGGGTTTGATAATGAAGGAAGCATCTCCTTATATAGAAGACACTATATGAAATGGAGGGATAAGATTGAGAGGTGTAAAAAGAGGTCGGCTATGATTAGAGGGTAGGTAGAGGAAATAAGAAAATAATGAAAGGGTAGGTAGTGTAGGAATTAAGAGATGAATGACATGTGTCATGGGTAGAAAAGGCTAATGAATTAATTAAATAAATAAAGATTTATTTAATTAATAGAAGAAGTGGGATCAATTAAATAAACAAGATATTTATTTAATTTAGAGAAAAGGATAATTTAAATAAATAAATGTATTTATTTAATTGAGAAATAAGGCTAGAAGAGGATAAATTAATTAATTAAATAAATATAGATTTATTTAATTAATGGAAGAATTAGGCTTCAGTAATTAAATAAATTAAATATTTATTTAATTAGACATGACAATTTTAGGTGTCTACAATAACTATTAGGGCATTTTTTACCTTGTTCACCTTGTCCTCAAATTGGAAACCCCCAGCGGAAATCAATGAATATGCCTCCATGTTTGTCCTGTAGTGATGACCTACATGGAAAATTTCCTCTTCCAACAGTATTTTCACACTCTCGTACAACCACTTATCCTTAAACAAGAACAAACCTTTTAGCCTCCTATCTGTAAATTGTCTGAGAAATGGGACTAATTTCTTATCAGTATGGAAGGAGAAATTGGCTTCCATGTTGCTTAAGAAACCCACGACAATGGCAAATATTGCAAGTATAGATAGTATGATACTAAGACTTCCAATCCACCCAATATTTAAACACCTCTCACTCAATTTTAATTTTTGACATCCAACAGCGACGTCCGTCGGCATTAATTAGAAACTCTGCCATCATTCCTCTGCATGCACTAGTTCAACCATATAATTCGTACACACAAGTTAGCATTAAAGTCACATAAAGGCTAAATGTTAACCATTCACTTTCATGACAGTGATGTGCATACCATAGGTCCATAAGGCAATATCACTGCATATTCATTGTCAGTTCTCGTGAGTCACATTATACATAGGATTTTGGCCACCCAAATGCCACATCACCTAATGCTTCATCATCCCATTGGCCATAACCTTTTTTAATTGTTTCGTGTTGGTGTTCAATGTACACGTATCTAGTTAGTTGGACTTTTTTTATATTGAAATTATGGAGAAAAAATTACAACAAGTAAGTTGGACTTTTAATTCACTTGTTTTTCACGAGATAAACATCTTTTTTTTTATATTTATAAAATTATAATCAATGATAATTAATGTACAAATAATTAATGGAACGAACTGGAAATTTTTTTTATATATTAAATATAGAGGAAGAAACATTACATAAAAAAGATCACAGTATTAAATTTATTTCCATTGTTTAACAAAATATTGAAATAGCGTAGCTCATACACAAAAAAAAAAACATATCTCATAGACATTGCGATCCATATTGGATGCTATCACTTGCAGCGAATCCCTGACATTATGTTTTTTCAAATACTTCTTTGTCAAGCACTTCAAATATCTTTTAGAAAAGGTCATCTCAGAAGTGACACTGAGTTTGTTCTTTAACTTTAGAGAAGAAATTAGAATAGACCTGTAATTTTTTTATGGTGAAAATTAAATCTTATATCCACACAAATTAATAACTATTTAAGCTATTTCAAAATATAATGATTATGCTAAGTATCCTACCATGGCATGATGGCAGCAAAAAATAATAAAATGAAATAGAAAGCATTTTTATATCCATAAGAGGCAAACTTAAACGAACTGGAATTTGCAAAATTATCATTAATACATATGTTTTGCAAATTTACAATTTTTACATGTCTGAGTCCCTCAAAAACATTTAGGCCAAAATGAGTGAGCTTGTGAGGTTATGAGGAAATAGCCAAAAAAATAAAACTACTAGGGGGTCAGAGCTAGGGCACAGGTAGTGGACACATTCATGGTTTACCTTAAGAATCTCACCCTCCCTCCATGTAGAATTCTTCAAGCCAATAGTAGTTTGGAAATTTATCCAGGAGGAACCATTTCCAGAGAAAGTCCCTGCCAATTTGTGCCCATTTCCTATGATGCATCAACTACTCCACATTCAAGCTCAAAAGAAACGGTTGCCTGGGCACTGGCATTGTTTAGTCAGGGAGGAGAAGCTTGGTTAATTCATTCACCCAAGGGATCCCCACCCCTACTTCTGCAAAGATGACAACAATAATGTCATCTCCAAGGAAGTCTTATTTAAACACCTTCCTTATCAACATCAACATATCCACCTTGTCTCCTCAAAGGTCTAGAAGAGACGCTAAGAACCGAGACGTAACGTCCATGTTAACACGGTATCTATTTTTACTACGCAAAAAGTCTCTGCCCAACACAATCCTCACAGCCTCATTAGTGAACATCCCAACCTCCTTACAGACTGATTGGAGGGTTGGGTCTCTAACAAAGCTCAAAAAGGCCCTCTGGTCCTCCGCAAAAATTCTTCTCAAGCAGATAGGAGTGTCCATCTTGAGAAATCAGAATACCAAATTAAATAGTCTGAGCATATAGACCTAAACCAGAGGCAGAATTTAAATGATTTATCTACCAAAGGCTAGTTGAAGATGAAAGAAGTAGAGATCGTATATAAATATCTAAATCTCTTGATTTTAATAATTTCTTCTCTAACTGTATTAATTCCTTTAAATTTTTTTTAAAATCTTTCGTATATCTCTGCAAATCTTTCCCATAAATGCACTAGTGTGCGAAATTGAAAACAGTTATAAACTAGTACCAAGTACCACATTGGAAGTCATGGAGACATAGTGGATTGCAGTTAGTGACTAGACATATATTAAATGACCAACATTATTGATAGTGACATTCGATACGTGTCTATTGAATCCAGTTCCATTCCAGGCACTTTCTGGTGAACTACATTCTCTTCAAAAATTTGGGCTGAAATAAAACTTCAACCATTGATCTACGATCATCGAATAGTTTAAAATCATTGATTTATTTTAGGTATGTGTCACCCTTCACATGTCAAAGAGGTCACACTTATCGATACATTATGCAGAGTTTGGACTCAATGTGATGTACTAATGTGATGTGGTGTGCCTTGTCTATTAATGACAATGAATTCATGAAATCGCCAATAAAATATATATTTTTCCATAAATAACAAAATATTAGTCAAACAAATTAAATAATTTTCAAGTGGTGGATAAAAATCGCCAACACACTTAAATAATTTTCCCTTTGGAGTAAAATTTTTTGCCCATACAATTATATATTTGTTCCTTTGAATGAAAAATATTCACCTCCTACAATATATATTTTTCCCACAGAACAAGGTATTATTCTCCAAAATTTTATTAAATTTTCCCACCCTAGAAAAAAATCACCAATATAAAATAATTATTTTTTCCTATTTTGAAAAAAAAATTCGCCATCAATATGAAAATTTCCCCCCAAAAATAATGTCTGATTCGCCAGGATTTTACACTTTTGCTCGGGAGGTGGTTTCTTAAATTTATCCCTGTCGGTAACTTGTTGGAAAATGATCCAAATGCTCCATGGTTTTGTAATAAGGAATATAATCATTTTCTCAAGCAAAATCTAGTCTTCGCAAGGTCTAGTGAGCAAAAGCAAGAAAATGCAGAAATAAATGTTGAAACTACAAAACAGAAAACAAACAGGAAAAGAAATGTTTTTGGTTGATGCAAGATTACCAAGAATCAGGGATGCTCCTGCATCACACATACATGCTATCAAATTGAGCAATTGAACATACCAAAATGATGAAAAATTAAGGACAAAGCAAGGAATTTGGGTGCATATTTATTTTATTTTTAACTTGTTGATTTTGGATTGGAATATATTTTTATGCTAATTCAAATAATTAAAATTCAAAATAGACTAAAAACAAATATTTTTATGAATGAATAAAAGAGAAAGGAAATGATATTAAATACTAATGTCCAAAATTGGCATAAATATTTTTTTTCCTAAAACTCATTTAGCCCTAGAGTCTTCCTTGCCTCAATGAAAATACGAGTTTGTTAATTTCATCTCAAGTAAATGCCTTAACCCATCTAGCCCTGGAGTCTTCCTTGCCCCTAATGAAAATTTAGCTTTGTTAATTTCAGCCCATGTAAATTCCTTCATTACAAGTGATAGACTTATAAAGCACTCAGAGGGGGGGGTGAATTAGTGATAGCAAAAACAATAACACTTTGATCCCAGACAGGTAAAAACATTTAACCAGTTTACTTAAGATTTTGCATGCAATCCAAAGTATTATAACAAAATTCATAGAAAGTAAAACATTCACCATAACACAAGAAATTATACGTGGAAAACCCAACTAGGAAAAACCACGGTGAGATGGAACTCACAAGTTAACTATCTGCAGTAATAGGTAATTGATCAGTTACAGTCTACAAAGTTCTCCGTTGGGAGCGAATCCTGTTAAAGATCACAAAGCCCTGTTAGGAGCTATACCTGGTTAAAGGTAACCTCAATGGAGGATTTAGATCCAAGTTAGTGAATCACCTTGTTAGAGGATTTGAACAATGAAGCTTGTTAGAGCTTACCCGGTTAGGGGATTTAACTGTTGTAGTGATTAGAAAGCAACAAGTGGTATGATTTAGAAGTAGCACATTCTGCTTGTATAGATCCTTTTCTACTCACTCAATATTGCATCACCGCCATGCTTTGTAACTCCTTCAACAAATTGCATCAACTCAAACTCATAACATCACTTGTATCTTTCATATCAAAATAACTAATCATAATGTCATTTTATAGACATTAGATTTCATGTCGGCTTCAAGAACCTCAACACAATTTCCTAGGTTCAGTGTATTTGGACAATCTTTCATAACACATCATAGATCACCGCCAAAAATGTCGGTTAGTGGTGACACATCACGATCGCTGATAACTCATTACACAATCAGGGAAAACCGGTTTAAACATTGATACCGGTTTAGTGTTCACCACATAAAACTCATATACTGATTGACTTCATGCGTCTCTTTGTCGCTCTCCGTTGCATCTTGAAATTGGTAACAATGAAATTGACCAAAAATGAGTGTCTTACCTGCATCTATATATATCGGTTTAGATACCTTCATACCAGTTTAGACTTACTCTATACATATGATACCAGTTTGTAATACATAGACTTAGGAGTAGTACCGGTTTGACTCAACTAAGATGACCATGACAAATATGAACATATGTGTGTGTGTATAAATGTCATCAATGACAACACATAAAGTCATCAATACAAAAATCATCATCAAGCCAAGAACAACTCCTTATTTTAATAATCCTTCACTAACTTAGGTATATTCCTCAATATTGTCTCTTAATACAACAAATATTCCTACAGGGAAAAACCTAATAATTCCTTGTAGAAATTCATACTTTCCTAATGGATTATTTATGGCCAATTCTTCTCAATTTGCACAAATTAATCATTGATACTTGGGGGACCCATACTTAAAGGTGGTGTTCAAATTTACCCTTGCACTTATGGTAATTTAATTTTGATTTTTTATCATAAAAAATTACTATGATTATGTCTAAAGATGGGATCAACACATGCTTACGCTTAAAACTTCACACCCAAATTTTAACCCCACCTCAAAATATTTATTTGTTGTGCCTATGTTAGTTCAGCTCCCTAATCTTCCATTGTATTTATGTTATGAATTTTGTTTTGAAGCAATTGACAATATGTTGGCAAATTTTTTAGTGGTAGAAAAAACCTCTTCTAATTTACTTTACATGATTTTTGCTCACATTTTGGTTGACCGGGACATATCCAAAACCCTTCTAATAGACAACACTTAAAAATAGTTGATTGGATTTGGACCTGACTTTTGGAATGTGAATAACCACCTTTGCAAATATATTGTAGGTATTTTAAAACTAGCCACATTATTGTTGATTACTTCAAATACAAATCAGTATTCAAGAAAAAATCCACTACTACTCTATGGAATTAGGGGAATCTAGGCCCACACACACAAGAAAGTATTATATGAGAGATAGCCCAAAAGGATCCCTCTTGAAAGGATATATCTCTTGAAATTGATAGTCTTAAAGCTTCAACACATGGTTCTCCATATCTAATTTTAGCTATTAATGTGTCACCTTATCCTAATGTCGAGAGCTTTAATTCTTTAAACACAAATGATCATATGTCTTGTATAGGTTTAAATCACATATAAAGGTCTCATAAGTAACATATGATGCTTCACTATTCATGAGGATAGGTTTATTATTGTCTAAGCATCACTCGACTTTATGGATGCATAATCATCCTTCGTAGCCAAATTGAATGTTATCTTTGGAAAACTCAAGTGGACAGGATCTACTTTGTATTCACCAACATGGGAATTAGTGAAGTCCAAAGAACCCCATTTGTCACCTAAGAATGCAGTGACTTTCGATGGAGAAGATGACTTTATGAGAGATCGTTGCTTAGGCGGTGGCTCTAGCATTTTCATCTTAGGAGTGTCAATCGTGAGAGACTCATATTAGGGACTTCCTTAGGGATCTCTTCTTTCTTACACTCTTCCTTTTTAGGGGAGGTGGCAGAAGCAGAAGTTATCACTGAAGAAGATAAGCTTTGTACCCAATTATGAAATGAGGGTGTAGTAGCAACCTAACCCATTGCGACAATTTGACATAACTGCATAGCCTCGGGGTCAACTCTAACCGTGACAACCCGATTATCAGCTACAAACTTCACTGCTCCATGAAGTGTAGAAGAGATGGCTCCCAATGCATATTTCAGCCAAGGTCTACCTAGAAGAATTTTGTATGATAAAGGACTTGGCATAATGTGCACAAGGGTTGGAATGGTTATCGGTCCAACCTTCAAGGATAGAATGACAGTTCCTACAACAGTTATTCCATAGTTGTCAAAACCTCGAATGTACAGAGAGGATGTTGCCAAAGATTTTGGATCTACTTTGATCTTTGGTAGCAAGTCCAATCCACAAACATTAAGCATAGATCCAGTGTCAATTAGAGTTTGTCGGATACCCACACCATTCACACAGACAATAATCATCAAAGGATCCACTAGATTCCTCACCTCGAGAGGCAGAAGTTCATGTGGATAGAAAGTAATATTCGGTGAATCAACCATTCATGTCAGTTAGTATCACAAAGGAAGGTAGCAAGATCTTTTGCAAAGCTTCCAGCAGCATACCTTGGTATACCAGGGTGGTTTGAAGCAAATCCGATAGTGAGATCTTAGCTAGAGTAACCTTAAGTTTCTCGATAAGATCATAATCACTTGATCACTTGTCCACAAGAACAACTACCTTATGAAGAGTCGATTGAGAAGGTGGTAAAGCAATTTGTTGTTGTTGTCTGAGAGCTTGCTTGTTATCACGAGTGTTATACATGTGTGCAATGGTGTTATAAGACAGTTGTCTAGATTGTGTAAATCTAGCATATAGATCGGAAGTATCTCCTTTGAAAGTCTTTCCATTAATGGACTTACCCTTCTTGGGGGAAGGACTATTCATTGTCACATGAATGAAAGGTCTCTTAGGCCTTTGAGGGGCTGTGGAGATGACAATGACTTTCATAGATGTTTTTCTTCGCATGAGGATGTTGAGGAAGATATCTCATCCTTTGCACTCCTTTTTGGAGGAGGTGCATCAAGGAAGTCATCTAATACTTCATCCAACATATAGAAATCATCTTTTGAAAATGACTTATCAAAGGCATTAAACTCTGAAAGGAAGAGATCTGACATCTAGACCTTTCACGACGGGTTCACCAAAATGTAATAGATGAAATTTGCCACCTTAGGAAACATGAATCCCCAAGGACAAATTATTCGTCTGATTACCTCTTTGAATAGGCGCAATGTTGAGCCAGGAGCAAAAGGAATGATCAGGATCTATTAGAGAACTGAGATGAACCTCTAGCAAACCCTACAAGGTTTTGTATCTGAGATGATAGCGCATGCTCAAGACTGTAGTGCGGATTGTGGACAGCACCGCGGTGCGCTAGTGTCCTAGGTGGATAGAACACAAAGCTAGACAAAGATGTCTGGTTCTTACAGACAGAACATAGAACAAAAAAAGAATTAACTAAACTACTAACTATCTAATGAGCTAACCAACTACGAATGAATAAATATAGAATGTCTAGAATATGGGTGAAATAATCTGTGAACCGCTTAAACAAAAATATGATGTAGAAAGGATAGAGCAAATTGGGAACCTAGGAAGCTCTTGATTTTAGGATGCCAATGCGTTGCATTGTCGTCTGTACGTCTAGAAAATGATAAATCCTAGAGTCCAAGTGCTGGGTCAAACTTGTACCTGTTTAAATAGATAATGAGGAAAATGTTGGTGTTGTATAGGGGCCTGCCTCAGTCAGACCCTCGCTTAGTTGTTTCCACCACCACTAGCAACCAGATTGGTATAGATTGAAAAATAGATAACTTGGAACAAATTGGTAAATAGATGCAAAAAGAAATCAAATTCCTATTGCATGCAAATAAATATTGGAATATTAGTAAATACACTTACTAATGCAAAGGACTCATTGCATAAAAGTGAAATAGAGAGAGTATGTTTGGAAATCAAACCCTCCTTGATATTTGGAACCGCAAGCGTGATGAATCCGACTTGATTGACGAATTGGTAAGAAGCCACCACGAGGTCGGGAAGCTTGATGTTTATATTGATATCTTGCTTTTTGATGTTGACGTTGCATGATCCAAGAGATTTCCAAACAGAGCTTTTGAGAGTGCTTGAGAGAGCACAAAGATCAAGAGCCAAGAACCCAAAGTGGGTACCCCCCAAATGTGTTGGAAATGGTTTTTAATTCGAAACAAACACAAAGAGCCGTTACGGCACGATGCGGGCCAAAAGACACGCATCGGTGCACATCTGAGTCACCAACACTTTTAAAATATGACTGTTTTTCGAGATGTTAGTGCGATGCATGTACGTCCTTGTGTCACGCTGAAATCCATCGAGAATAGGTCCCAAAGTGCTGACAGTGCTAAACAATGATCTTTGGGATGAAGGTCCTATGATGACAAAATATTGTAATTTTGATCATAAGTGCCTTAGGCATCATGTACAAGTGTCATAAATGCACCGGGTACAATTTAGGACACTATACCATGAATCTTAAAAATAACATAGATAAAAGGATCAAGAATTAGAGACTATGGATAATAAGAAATTCACCCCTCAAGGTATGCAAGAAAATGGATAACTAAAACAACTTTGAAAGGTAACCTAGTGTAAAATGTCCAAGTGTAGGGATCTAACAAAAAACACGACATAAGAGAAAGCCTAAAACTTTAACAAAAACAATGGAAAAAATGTGGGTCAAGGAAAAAATGAGACCAATTAGGAATGATCTAAGATCAATTATAAGTGATAAAAAATAAGACCAAATGCACAACATGGACTAAGACCATGGAACTTTAGGAATTACAAACATTGGCACCAACACCAATTTTTTGTCATCTTGGAAAAACCAATAAGTGAGCCCCTTAAATACTCACCCATAAAACTTCATAGTTTCCTATTTTTCTTATCTTGGTCAAGATATTTATATATCTAGCTCTCATTGTGATGGCTAAGCCCATCTTAAATAATTGATCATAAATAAAAGAAATTGTTGGTAGTAATCAATTTTGTGACTCATTTCATAAGTATTCAATCATTCCTTATATTCAATAGCATATCCCAATAATCTATAGTCCTCTTTCAAGAGCTTGAATATGTTTACGCAACTCAACTAGTGATATTTGAAATCATTAGTATGATTTAAGATGGGAACCTACTCCTTTTGTGTCACCTAGGTTTCTTTTCCTTAGTAATGAGGTTCACAACCTTAGATATATAGGTCATAAAGAGTCCCACAAATATTATCTATCAAAGAGAAACCATTTTTATCTAGTAAGGCATGTTAGTTACCTATTTGATTTGGCTTCCAATTCCATTTACCTTTTGCTTGATTTCCCTTCCCCTTTATTATGTGGTGCTTGTCTTCACACACTAGTACCCCAAGCTACATGGAAGAACCTCCCCCATCCCATGATGTATCTTTGAACGTGACTTTGGACCAATGCTTCATCCAATAGAAAAGTAGTGGACAAAATTGACTTACACAATATTGATCATACTATCTACCCATGAATAAAATAAGTACTAATTACATAACAGTGTCCTCAATGTGTTATTCTAATCATAATGGACAATACTTTTTGAATCTCCATCTATCAAGAAAGGTACCCCTTTGAGTCACTAGAAATATATTTTATTTTTCACAAATAATCCCTTTGAGTAACTGATGCTAATTTATAGATGGATTCCTCAAGCTCTTTCCAATAAATCAATTTTATAATTATATTATGTTACATATTGTATGCATATTACATATATATTTTCTTAAATAATCCTTCTATGCTTATCATTCCTATGTAGCTACTCAAACAAATTTAATCCTAAATACCTACCCAAATACGTAATCGGATTTAATTAACATTTGAATCTAACTTATTAACAAAAAGGGTATCTCACAAGGTGATTTGTGTCTCATAAAAATATTTATTAGGAGCTTTATAACAATGATACCTATCTGCATCACATGACCCAATAAAGCTCCTTAATCTAAAGGGGACCAAAAGACAATTTAGAGCATATGATTTTAAAGCTATCTAATAGTCTCTACCACATAAATTGGCACACTAGACATCCCAGTACTAATCAACCAATGTTGCATTACATAGAACCCCCCTACCACAAGAGTTGTGATATGAATTATGAAAATCTCATTGGCGTATTAATCCTCTTTGACCATTTTACTATAACATACACACAATGATGGTCTATTCAACCACATAAACCTTTGTGTGTCTCAATGATTATTCAATAGTGTGTTTGATATATCTACATTGATGTCCAACAATACTAACCTCACTTTTCTTAATGATATTGGTACTAGAAATTCCAATCAACTTAGATAATCACTTATGACTAGGTGCACTACCTTGATGCCCAAAAATATTGACCTCTCTTTGCTCAACACTATTGGTGATAGAAACCCCCATCAACTTGTATAATCATGAATAACTAATTGATGGCCAACACACTATCCTTCCTTTATCAGCAAAAGGTCAAAATTCATTGCAATAGGAAAAAAATCCACTTAACGTAGTCTACTCCTCATCCGAGCTCACAAATAAAAACCAAAAATTGAATCAACATACCAACTGCAACATGTTGGCATTATGTGAACGGGTATGAGGACATAATGACATTGTATGTTGTCATTGATGTCAATATACTGAAGAGGTGAGAACCGGCATATGTGAGAACTGGTGTAACACTGTGAACTGACATTTGTGCCAAAGTGAAGTGGTGTGTTTTTTCAAGGTGAACCGGCATATGGTTATGGGAACCGACACATGGAAGTGTTGTATGACTACCAGTTGGTAGTCTCAACTTCAGGGTTTCTGGTTGAAGTGCTTCAAGCCTGTGTGGCTCAACCGGTGACTTTGTGTGATGAGTTAGCATGGTAACGAAGAACAGATCATGTTGCCACGTAAGCCTTGTGCGTGTGAAGGATCTTGCATGAAGGAGATTGTTCCTATCTACCTCGGGAATGTGCGAAGTCTGTAAACGGTGATAACATGTGATGGGTTATCAGCCGCTATGAAATCGGTGGCAAATGGATGATGGAGATTGGATCAAGATTGTTGCATTTAATGCAATGTGCTCAACGGCCAGGATTGAGCTGTTTGAATTCCTTAACCTAACAGGTTTTAGGGTTTAGGGTTTATGCTACCGACCTATCTATTTTTCCTATAAGGTTGATGTTGTGACTCTTTCTGAGGTTGTTGGCAAAAGTTGTGTGTGTGTATCCAAGAGAAGGGATACATGATTCTTGCTAGACCAAAGGAGAGAAGTGATACCTGTAGAGTGTAAGTGCAGAAGGTGAAGAGGAGCTTAAGCGGATCTGCATTGGCATTGAGTGTTGTCACCAGATCATTGTAATACCTGTTGATCTCTTACCACCTCAACAGTTGGAAAATCCCTTAATAGGGTAGCTTTAACCAGCTTGCTGTAAATCCTTTAACAGGGTGACTCAAAACAATTGAGTTCTTGAAATCCTCTAACAAGCTAACCTTTAACAGGGTTTAACCCTTAACCGGGTATTCTGGCCATCCCTTAACCGGGTGATCCCTAACAGGATCGGTTTCTAACATAACCTATTATATCAATCTTTAACCGGACAAGGCTCCTAACAGAGCGGACTTCTAAAGAGTTCAAAAACAAGCTTGTGGGTATTCATCCCCACCATGGTTTTTCCCAGTTGGGTTTCCACGTGAAAAATATGTGTGTTATGTGTGATGTCTTCCTCATGTGATGCTTTGTTATTTTCTGTCAAGCGGTAAATCTTGTTGATCTAGTTGCTCATGTGTATATCTTTGATGGTAGATTACTTGTTCATGTATTAGGGTGAAATGGAAATGAAGTGTTAGAGTATATGAGAAGATAGATATCAACCGGTTTATGCTTGTCTCAGTTATTCTGGGTTTTTGCCGGTTGTACTCTATTTTAGGACCGGTGTTACTATTTGCCTGTCAATGCACAGTGTCTACTGACAAACCGGTTTAAGAGTGTGATTTTTGCCTGTACTAATTCACCCCCCCCTCTCAGTATCGGTTTGGTACTATTCTTTCATCATTGAGTTATCAATTGGTATCAGAGTGTCCTCCAAGTCCTCTGTGCTATAAGCTTAACTGCTTGAGGTAAAGATCTCAGTCTAATGATGAAGAGGAAAGGTCCAAAGTTTAACAAAGAAAATTTTAGTATATGGAAAGACAGAATGAAGATATACATCAGAAGCATGGGTGCTCAACACTGGAGCTATGTTGAGAATGCCTATGTTGCCCCTATCGGTACTCTCATCGATGACCAAAAGAGAGAGATGTAGGAGAATGGGCAAGTCATGGAAGCCCTAATTAGTAGTTTATCTAACATTGAGTTTATTGATGTCCAAGATAAGGTAAATCCCAAAGAGGTATGGGATACTCTTGAAAATATCTATGGCAGTGATGAGCATGTAAAACAAGCTAAGGAAGAAAGCCTTAGAGGGAAGTTTGAAGATATGCAGATGGTTGAAGGTGAGACCATTCAATAGTATGGAATAAGAATCAAAATCGTTGTTGGAGATATCAAGAGTGCAGGTGGTAAAATAGAAGATTCCACTATGGTAAGCAAAGTCCTGAGATCCCTATTGTCGGTCTATGCAATAAGGGTTGCTACTATTCAGGAGCTAAGATCAATAGACAAGACTAAGGTATCCCTAGACTCCATCATTGCAAAGTTAACAACCTATGAGCTAAATAGTTTTGATGGCAATGTTCAAAAGATTGAATCAGCTTTTAAAGCTTCTGCTGTACCATCCAGAAAAAGGAAAAGAAACTAGCACTAGTGGTGAACCAAGACCAAGCAGAGAAATGGATGATGAGGAGATTCTGATGGCATTTGAAGCTCTCCTTGCCACGCAACTTCCTAAAGGAACCGGCAAATACAGAGGTAAGCTACCTTTGAAATGCTTTTCTTGTAACCGGATAGGACATATTGTTGTAAACTGTCCTAATGGTGACAACAAGGACAAACTGAAAAGGTTCAAGAAATTCAAAGGAGGAAACTGGAGAAGCTATTTTGTGGCAGTTGATGAAGGTGTCATAGATGAGGAATCAGAGGATGAAGAAAATGAAGATATTGTGTTTGTTGTTGTCAAGGAAGATGTGTCAAACAAGAAGGCTCTTGTCTCCTGGTTTGATAATTCCAATGAGTGGATCATTGACAGTGGTTGTTCTCACCATATGACTGGTGACTGAAGCAAGTTTCTATCCTTGGAAGAGTATGATGGTGGTGTGGTTCACTTTGGAAATAATGCACCATGTATGGTCAAAGGCAGAGGGTCCATCTCTCTCAATGGAAAGAGTAGTACTGACAATGTGTATTGGGTTGATGGTCTCAGACACAACCTTCTGAGTGTTGCCTAGCTAAATGACAGTGGCCTCACTCTGGAATTCAAGAATGGAGTTTGCAGAATCAAAGGAAAGAATGGTGAATTGGTGGCCACTGGCATGCTGACCAAAGGTAACCTATTTTAGTTGAATGCAAATATAAATGTAGTCACATAAATCTGTCCACTTAATTAAATGAATATTTAGTATTTATTTGATTATTTAACCATCAATCAATAATTAATTAAATTAATATTTAATTAATTCATCTTAACCCTCTTCTCCTATTAATTAAATAAATTATTCAATTTATTTGATTTAATTCACTTAACCAAATTCAGACCATTAATTAAATAAATAAATCATATTTATTTAATTAAATATTCTATTAATATTTATTTAAATCCCCCAAAATCCCACCTCTCACATTTAAATAAATTAACATTTATTTAAATCACCTTTATCCTCCACCCACTTGTATTTTCCTACAAAAGCAAGTTGCACAATTATTTTAAATAAATAATTTATTTAAATCACCTTTATCCTCCACCCACTTGTATTTTCTTACAAAAGCAAGTTGCACAACTATTTTAAATAAATTATTTATTTAAAATCCTATTTATCCTCACCCACTTGAAACCTTTAATGGTTTCCCTTAAAGTATTCAAACTTGATGGCTTTAAAGTCTTCAAACTTGATGGCTTCCTTCTATAGTCTTCTTAAGACTTTAATGGTTTCCCTTAAAGTCTTCAAGCCTTTAATGGTTTCCCTCAAAGTCTTCAAGCATTTTAATGCTTTATCTTCCTTTTTTTAATTTAAATAAATTAATATTTATTTGAATATTTACCCAAATGCAAATTACACCATTTAATTGAAATAAATGATTTTATTTTAATTGAAAATACCAAAATTTCTCCCACTTGCATTTTCCTACAAAATCCACTTGCATGCCTAAACCCCTTCTAGATTCTTCTAAACCCTTCCTAATTAACCTAATCCATCCCCTAAATATTGTCACATTCCTAAGCAAAAGGGAAGTCACTTCTCAAACCCTCAAAGTCTTTGATAACCATTAAAGGCATTCAACCTTCAACCACTAAATGGTTCAAAGTCTTTGATAACCATTGAAGGCTTTCAACCTTCAACCACTTAATCCCCAAAGTCTCCAATAACCATTAATGGTTACCTCAAACCCTCCCACATGGTTAAAACATTTGTTTTGACTCAACCTCTACCCAACCCAAAGGTCTCATCAGGCCATTAATGCTTTGACCATGATTATCTCTTAAACATTTGCACAAAGGTTTATCCTTGGATTAACTCTTAATCCAATGGGTAATCTTAATTTGGACTTGACCCTTAGCCTCTAGATAACCATGAGGTCTTCTCAGGCCTTTAATGCCTCCAACCTCTTCTCTCAACCCAATCCTATGTTGACACTTGTCACCATTTTATTGGTGCCAATTGTGCACATGGATCCCCAACTTTCAAACTTGGCCCTTGATTAAACCATTCAATCTTAACCCTTCATTTCCCCATTTCTTCTATAAATAGAACCCTTCTCCTCAAGCAAAGAGAAGCATTAGAGTATTGTTGTTATACTGGCATTAGCATAGAGCTTTCTCATAGCATCACTATCTACACTTGCATAGCATTTGCTTATCATATTCAACCATCTTGAATCTCCATATGGCATCCATGGCTAGTGCTAAAAGCTGAGAGCTACACTCATTTGGGACTTGGAGAGGAGAGGAACAAGGGAGGAGCAACTATGAGCATCTTGATTAGCTATTTTATTCTATGTTTATATGCTTTCTATTTCATGCTTAATATCTCTCTTGATATGCCTGATTAGGATAATCTTTTGTTGCTAACACTAATGTTTGTTTCTTGTGCTCTTGTGTGTGTTGCCATCAAACAGATTTTCTAATCTTTTTTGCAGAGCATCATTTGGTGAACCCGATGTGAATCCAAACACCAAAAAGATCAACTTTTCTTTATTTTTTTTAACCAATAACATGTTTGAATGTTGAAAATGTCACACAGGTTGCGCTTTTGACACTGTTTTGGTGTGTTTGACATTATTTTGGTGCTATTCACCCTGTTTTAGTGCTTTTCCCTTCTCTGTCTTTCCCTTTCTTTTAGTGCGTTTGTGTTCAATAGTGCCTCTCTTCAAACACAGACTAGCGCTATTGTAACAAAACATTGTACAAATCACCTTGTAACCAAAAAAAAAAAAATTAGGCTTGTAGAAGCCCACCAAATAGGCGGATTTTACTAACTATTTTTCTCTTTTGTGCAGATTTAAATTAGATTAAAAAGTAGATTTATATTTTTTTACTAACTTGTTTTTGAAGTTGGTTTTAAAAATGAATTCACTTTTTATTTTGGTTTAAAATTAACTTCACATTTCAAATTTGGGCTTTTAAAAAAGAATCACACATTTGTTTGGGGCTCTTAAAAAGAATTTCATTGTTCAAAGGTAAAAAGAACCACAAACTTATACAAAAACAACTTTATTTTTTTGCAAGTTAGGAAACAAACTTCGTTTTGGCGCTTAAAATCAACAAGGCAAATTTTATTTCTTGCATCAAGATAAAACTCACAATCCACACTTCCATTTTTGGTGCAAATAAAATTCACAATCAACTTGTCTCATTTTCAAAGCAATTTTACTTCATGCAAACGTGTTTTTCATTAAGTTGACTAGCATTTTCAAATTCTAGTTTACTCAAACAATTGCCTTTGAAAATTAAAAAGAACACCATGATTGTTGGAGCAACATCTCCAAATAGTTAGATCACATTGCAATGATAGATTAAAAAGAACAAGCGTTTTTCGTGCTTGGCACACTTGTGCAAAAAGGTCAGTCGAGTGGTCCTACCTCTAACACACACTATCCTCTCCCTTGGCTCTCGTGGTCCTAGGTGCAAGAGAAAAGTGTTAGTAACACAAATTTTATCTTTTTAAGAGAGGCCTGCCAAGGGATCGATACTCTTGGGAATGACCTCGAGCGGTAAATCCTTCAAGACGCTATAGAAATTAGGTGAGAGCGAAAGCTGTAGCCTTGGGTATAGCTATTCCTACAGTGTAACTGGCCGAAAGAACAAATGGGCCCCACCACTAGTTACAAGGCTCTTAAGTGAGTCACTGCAGAATGAACTTATGTCCAAAAACATCGAACATGACTAAACACTTTTAAGTAGTAGCCCACCCGTTCTATTGATTGAGGATATTTGCGATATAATTTAGTGCAAGAGCATAGATGGTTTTGCTCCCAAGATACTCACCATACATATTTCCTTGAGTAGAAACATAGCTTTTTGAAAAGTCACTTGTGGCTTGATAAAAGTGGTGACTCCCCCATCATAGGGATCATCTATTTGTTATGCTCGTGCAAGACTTAGTATATCACATCCTTACTTGCCACGGCGGGATTCATAAGGTATGTAGTACCAAAGTCGAAGAAATATCAAGATGTGGGCTAAATTTATCACAACTGGCCATTTGACCTTAGGGATAAAAAGTGTTTGAAGTGTGTTCGTTTTACAGACCTAGTGCAAATTGAGCCAACTTCAGGCTTTGGAAATACACCTTAAAACACATCTAAAGGAAGGGTCATATACAAGTCCTATGGAGAAACCTTTGCTCCTATAGCCAGATCGGAAGGAGCCCGTATGCTTCTTGCATATGCAACTTTTAAAGGTTTCAAAGTATATCAAATGGATGTAAAATTTGCATTCCTAAATGGTGTATTTGAAGAGGAGGTGTATATAGAGCAACCAGATGGGTTTGCCCTATCTGAAGATAGTGACATGGTATGTAGGCTACATAAAGCCTTATATGGTCTAAAGTAGGCACCTAGAGCATGGTATGAGCATTTGCATTCCCATCTTGTGAAGATTGGATTTGAGAGAACAAGTGAAGATAGCAATATCTACTTGAATTCTGAAGGTGATCAGATCCTGATCTGTGAGGTATTTGTTGATGACATTATCTTTGGTGGAGATGACAAGATGAGTCATGAGTTTGCAGATGAGATGAAGAAAGAGTTTGAGATGTCACTCATAGGAGAGATTAAGCTCTTTATTGGACTGCAGATCCAACAGATGAAAGATGGAATCTTTATCACTCAGTCCAAGTATGTCAAAGAGGTGTTGAAGACCTTTGGCATGGAAGATAGCAAACCGGTTGGTACTCCGATGGTGACCGGTTGTAAACTATCCAAAGAAGATGACTCAGCATTGGTTGATGAGAATGAATACCGATCAATGATTGGTAAGTTGCATTATGTAGTGCATAGAAGACCAGATATTGCACATGTAGTTGGCATTACTGCAAGATTTCAAAAAAGCCCAAGAGAATCCCACTTGGTTGCAGTCAAGCGGATTCTTAGGTATCTGAAGGGAACTATTGACTGTGGATTGTGGTATCCATATAGCAAGGATTTCAACTTGAAAGTATACACAAATGCTGATTGGGCAGGCAATATAGATGACCAGAAAAGCACAACCGGTGGTGCATTCTTTTTCGGTGGTAGACTGGTCTCATGGATGAGTAAGAAGCAGAGTTGTATCTCTCAATCTACAGCGGAAGCATAGTATGTTGCAGCTTTCATGAACTGCACTCAGACAATTTGGATGAAGCATGCATTAAATGGCTTCAAAGTTCTTGTATCTGAACTGGTAAGTATATTTTGTGACAATACTAGTGCAATTAACATCTCCAAGAATTCGATTTTACATTCTAGAACCAAGCACTTTGAGCTTAAGTATCATTTTTTGAGGGAAAAGGTTCAGAACAAAGAGATTACACTGGAACATGTTTCCAGTCAGGAGCAATTAGCAGGCATATTTACCAAGCCTCTCCCAAAGGCTACATTTATGTACTTAAGAGGTGAATTAGGGGTGTTGCCCCTTTAGGAGGTAAACTAAAGGTATATGCTCCACATCAGTCAAGTATTGCATAGTCAAATTTTTTTTCAGGATTGATGTGTTGAAGGATGCTACTCCTCAAGGGGAGTAGCATAATGGAACAGGGAAGCTTGTGCCTCCACTTTGGCATTGTCGTCAAAGGGGGAGAAGATGTGAAGCAGAGAAGATATCTGTAGAAATTGGGGGAGAAGATGTGAAGCGGAGAGATATCTTTGTATATTGCCATCAATTCCAAAGGGGGAGATTGTCGGCATTATGTGAACCGGTATGAGGACATAATGACATTGTATGTTGTCATTGATGTCAATATGCTGAAGAGGCGAGAACCGGCATATGTGAGAACCGGTGTAACACTGTGAACTGACATTTGTGCCAAAGTGAAGCGGAGTGTTTGTTCAAGGTGAACTGACATATGGTTATGGGAATCGGCGCATGGAAGTGTTGTATGACTGTCGGTTGGTAGTCTCAACTTCAAGGTTTCCAGTTGAAGTGCTTCAAGCCTATGTGGCTCAACCAGTGACTTTGTGTGATGAGTTAGCATGGTAACGAAGAATAGATCATGTTGCCACATAAGCCTTGTGCGCATGAAGGATCTTGCATGAAGAAGATTGTTCCTATCTACCTCGAGAATGTGTGAAGTCTGTAAATGGTGATAACGTGTGATGGGTTATTAGCCACTATGAAATTGGTGGAAAATGGATGATGGAGATTGGATCAAGACTATTGCATTTAATGCAGTGTGCTCAATGGTCAAGATTGAACCGTTTGAATTCCTTAACCTAACAGGTTTTAGGGTTTAGGGTTTATGCTACCAACCTATCTATTTTTCCTATAAGGTCGATGTTGTGACTCTTTCTGAGGTTGTTGGCAAAAGTTGTGTGTGTGTATCCAAGAGAAGGGATACGTGATTCTTGCCAGACCAAAGGAGAGAAGTGATACCTGTAGAGTGTAAGTGCAGAAGGTGAAGAGAAGCTTAAGCGGATCTGCATTGGCATTGAGTGTTGTCACCAGATCATTGTAATACCTGTTGATCTCTAACCACCTAAACAGTTGGAAAATCCCTTAACAGGGTAGCTTTAACCGGCTTGCTGTAAATCCTTTAACAAGGTGACTCAAAACAATTGAGTTCTTGAAATCCTCTAACAAACTTACCTTTAACAATGTTTAACCCTTAACCGGGTATTCTTGCCATCCCTTAACCGAGTGATCCCTAATAGGATCGGTTTCTAACATAACCTATTATATCAATCTTTAATCGGACAAGGCTCCTAACAGAGTGGACTTCTAAAGAGTTCAAAAACAAGCTTGTGGGTATTCATCCCCACCGTGGTTTTTCCCAGTTGGGTTTCCATGTGAAAAATATGTGTGTTATGTGTGATGTCTTCCTCATGTGATGCTTTGTTATTTTCTGTCAAGCGGTAAATCTTGTTGATCTAGTTGCTCATGTGTATATCTTTGATGGTAGATTACTTGTTCATGTATTAGGGTGAAATGGAAATGAAGTGTTAGAGTATATGAGAAGATAGATATCAACCGGTTTATGCTTGTCTCAGTTATTCTGGGTTTTTGCCGGTTGTACTCTATTTTAGGACCGGTGTTACTGTTTGTTTGTCAATGCACAGTGTCTACTGACAAACCGGTTTAAGAGTGTGATTTTTGCCTGTACTAATTCACCCCCCGCCTCTTAGTATCGGTTTGGTACTATTCTTTCATCATTGAGTTATCACAACAACACATCAAAATTGATCTTGCTACAGTTTGTTTATTATATGCAACAGGCAAACCACTAAAAGCCTTGTCACTAGTTTTGATTTTATTTAATGCCCTTCCCTCAATCAGACTTCGTTTAACTTAGTTTGACTCTAGTTGATTTCTTCGGTGGTTTATGTCACTAGATGATACTCTCTTATGTGATGGCTTTTAATATATTGGATATGCATTTTATCTTGATGGATGGTTAGATGTTAGATTATATGTGTATATACTAACTTTGGACAAACGTATTTTCTATATGTATGAGATATTTCTTGCATTAATCTACTTGTATGGGTATGAGTCTATATGGGGTGTGAGGGGATGATGTTTTGTCATCCACTTCGGCAGGACATGAACTGTCATGACTCTCCTCCACCGATGTGCCTGCATATGTTAGATGTAAGTATATATGTTTTCTCGGTGATGCAGGACTGTAGGTATCGAGCATTGACTCCACCTGAATCTTGAGGTCTGAGTGTGCTCTTTGACACAATGGTAACGTGGAAATTGGAGTTAGTAATCAGACCCCGTGGTATCAATGTTCCTATGGAACAGTCCCCAGTCAGGTATCCTTGCATCATGTTTGTCCAATCTTGTCAGTCGTTAGCCTTGTTTGTCATTATGGTATTTCGAGTGGTTTAGTATCAGTACCTTACCCTTGTTTTAGTAAGATATTTTATTAGCAAAAATATTAATATTAACAGTTTAAAGGAAATTAAATGTTAATGGTTAATTAATTGAGATAGTTGATATTGCACGTTATTTTATTTAGTTAATTACGCTAGTAAATGATTTAATCTAATCTATAGTTTAGAAAATAATTTATTAAAATAAAAAATTAAATTAAAATTATGGTTTTTATAGTGTTAATGGGAATTTATTTTAAAAGGAGTTTATATTGGGGTGTATTTTATCATTTTCATGAGTTAAATCATTAAATATTATAATTATCATTTTATTATTTTTTTTAGAATTAATTATTTGTATGTGCATGATGGGAGTTACAAAGAAATTAATGAATTTAATTATTAGGGTACTCTCGCATGCATTTGTGAGTTAGATTTGGGGGAAATTGATATGTTTGCTTTTTGGGGGAAATAGGGGTCTCATCCCGTGAAGTTTTTCTGTGGATAGGAAATTTTCTTTTGGTTATGGGAGTTTTGGTAGAGGAATTTGGGGAAAGCTGGGTTTTGAAAATGAATTGGATAAATTGATAGAAGGATTTAGAGAAAGGGATCTGGTAGTTTTTGTTTGAAGTTTTTGGTTGGAGCATTCCGGATTGGTGCCTAGCGATTATTGTTTTCTATCTTTGTGTTGCTTTCCAAAATTCGCAAAGAGGTAGGTTTCTGGTTCTTTGCTTTAAGCATGTTAAATTCTCTTCTTAATTTAAATAAAAA
Organism: Cryptomeria japonica; assembly: GCF_030272615.1. Lineage (NCBI taxonomy): Eukaryota > Viridiplantae > Streptophyta > Pinopsida > Cupressales > Cupressaceae > Cryptomeria > Cryptomeria japonica. Next base: position 106,160,496 of record NC_081410.1, read on the forward strand.
TCAGCTTGTTTGATTTGCCGTATCGAGAAAATTTGTAAGGAATTTCCTGTCAATGGGATGGATGGGTTTTTTTTTTAGAATTTCATATTTGATTCTAGGTCAAAATTGTTATCAGGAAAATAATTCTTTTGAATCTTTGATAGTAAAATTTAAATGGGTTTTAAATTGAGGAAAAACTAGGGGTTGGATCGAACTTAATGGGTCATCTGTAAAAGAATTTTTTCAAAAAAAAATCGGGGTTTGAATATTGTTTCATTCTAGCAAAATTATAATACTTATTACTATTTTTCTTTGCTTTACGAATATTGTTTTCGACGTATTTATTTATTTTGTTTTGTGCAGTTTTTATGGTTGTCGTGGGCACCCACGATGGGGAGCCTTTTTCCCCACCTTTCGGTGATAATGTTCAGTTTGTGAAAATAGAATTTGCTATTTTATATAGACACACACACACACACATATTTTGAAACTATTCATTATTTTGTAAATGTTAATATTTTTGTATTGGTAAATTTGCCAAATGATTTGATAAATATTTTTATATGCTTATATTTTGGGAAAAAGTAGTGCATTTTGTTAAAATATTATTTTGGCTCAATAGTTATATTTTGGGATAAATAAGGTTAGGTTTTGATAAAGAAAGTGAAATGGGTTAAATAGTTATATTTTGGATAAATACAAGTCATTGAAAAAAGATAGAATAAAAGATAAATTAAATACTTTCGGATTAACAAATTTGAGAATAGAGTATAGTTTCGAAATGTATCTATATGCGCATGTATTTTTTTAAATATAGACTTATTAGGAAAATTAGACATATCCTTGAGAAAGTAAACGTACTTAGGTTTATTCATATGTTATTCTTATTATTTACTAGTCATGTGGCTAAGTTCTACTTAGAAATTATATATATATATATATATATATATATATATATATATATATATATATATATATATATATATATATATATATATATATATATATATATATATATATGTCTTCTTATGAACTTGGTTAATCTTCATTTAATATGTAGTTGATTAATTTAATGAAGACAAATTTTTAGGAATAAATTGCAACATTTATGAATTAATAAGAAGTCAATAAATTGAGGCAATGGATTATTGGAATCAATGTTGATTTGGAACCTTTAGTTGTGCATGTGTTAGTATGGTCTCTTTGGTGGATTTGAATGAACTTGTTTGTATTTGTCATAATGAGACCTTGCTTTTGTTTCTAGTTCTTGTCTTGCATTGTGGGGATACTCAGATGCGTGGTTATAAGTGTTACCTTTCCAGAGGCTTAGTAAGGGAGTTTATGGATTCATTACTTGATTAAGTCATGCTCCTCTTCTTGATGAAATTTGTTCAAGTCCTATATGTTTTGGAAGCTAGATGGTGTTTCCTAGCCTACCTTGGATTCTCCCTATATGTTACCTTATTCTAGAAAAATGGTCAAGCCTTGCTATTGTATTTTGGTGAGTCACCATCCTGAGATTTCCGGTTGATCTGTGGTGTTGCTTGGATTCCTAGGTGCAATCTTGGGGGAGTGGCTTTCATTGGGGGCCAAGACCCAAAGTGCTCGCCAGGGTAACTCAATGAGAGTTTTGTAATCAAGTGATAATATTAATTAATGAATTTGGGTGGGTAGTGTATTCACATTAATAAAGATAATTCTTTGTTGTCTCTTTTTTCCACAAACACTCATATAGGTTTCAGGTTAGTAGAGAAGGGTCTGGAATGACTTAGACCATTCTTGTCTCCATGAAAGGTTGGTGTGGTCTACTAATGTTTGTATGGGGGTTAAAGCTTGGGAGAGGTCACCTGGGTAACCCAAGATGGGGGTCGGGACCTAGTGAAGACCTACCAGGGTAACTCATGACAACCTAGTGATGACACTCTTCCCTATTGTTGCCTAGCAGTAACTTATGTTTTCTCCTGTGGATTGTTTTGAGCCTTTAGAAGTAAGTGGTTTAACGTTTGTGACCCGTCTAATGTTACTATTGTGAGTCTCATGTGTATTTTGCCTAGTTGATTCTTTTGTTAGCCTCATGTGTTTTCTGTATTGTGGATTCTATTATGAGCCTCTTGTGAGTATAGTTTTGTTGTTTCTTTTGTGAGTCATGATGGTACCCTTGTATGTTTTCTTCCACTTCGTGGGTTTGGCTGCTACCTCCTAGAACGGGGGGTGGACCTTATGATACCACATGGCTGGGTGGAGTGCTATTCGCACCCATTGGGTTTGGCTCTTTCTGCAACATGTTCGAGGAGACTCGTGAAAAGATTGAAGATTGTTATTATTGTACCAAATTCATGTATTCATCCCATCATGGGACTCTTGGATATTTGTATCTTGAGGATCCATTGTAATGTATTTGATGATCATATGTATATTCTTCAGAAATGTGATATGTATCTTGTACCCATGTAATGATCAATGTTGTTATCTGTATAGTAGTTCTTTGTTGGGTCTATGGATGATGTTCAACCTTGTGTTGCATCGTTATGGGGCCTTGAGGATGGTTGCTAGTTGTTATATGGGTACCATTATTCATCTTGTTATATGAATCACTATGCATGTGTAATGTAATCTATATAAAAAAACTTTTTCATTTTTTCATTGTCTATTTTGTTTTAGTCCTTTGGGCCTTATGGCAGGGCATGACATATTAGGACCTATTCGTACGTAAGGCATTTACAATCCTATTTTATCACTTCACTTAAGATATGTCTTCTCACAACAAATGACTTTGACTTACATTCTTGTTTAACATGATGTATACTTCAATAAAAAGACTAATAGAGGGTTGAACTTGAGATCTATATAAACCTAGCTCCCTCACTTTGATTACCAACTCATCTTCTAATTGTAATTATTCTTAACTTTTTTTTGTCTAAATAATTTTAAAAAATTACATTACAAAAATATAAAAGAGATTTTATCACTGTATAATCAATACATATTTACCAAAATTGAATAAAAAATATACATTAGACCTTTTTTAATTCCCTTTCTGTATACTCCTTGTGAAACCCATTGTAATGTAAATATTACAAGATTGAAATAAACTAGATATAAATTGTGTCTCAAAAAATAAAACTTTTAACTTTACTAATATTCAAATATGGGCTCCATATCCATTATTTTTAATAACTTTGTTGGATTAGATTCCTTCATTAAGGATTAGAGTTGTAGCATCTACTTCAACTCACATGGCAACACTTTCAAAAAATAATGTAAAGATTTTGTTTATTTTTCAATAGAATCTAGAGAAAGTGCTTTCTCAGAACTCTTTTCAATATAACCCCTTTCAAATGCCCCATTTAATACTACTTATGCCCACACACACATTTGTAGTTTTTGACATCATTAAATGTAAAAGTTCAATGCTTAATGTTAATTTGTAATTTAAAATGCCTTTCTAATAGATTATTAAGAATCATTGCAAAGTATGCATTATCCTTTTATTAACAAATAATTTACATTTAAATTATGAAATCAACACCACATTTCCAATACTTTCAATATGTGTTGTTTAGTAGATTTGTAATAAATTCAATTTACTTTTAGGTCCAAAAAATCATAGTCCAACATTTTAGTCAATACAAAGGAGAATTACCTTTAAATAAATATGTCACAATTCATGCCAAAATTAATAAATTGCAACATCTTCAATGGATTGAAAATAGATTTCAACATTCAAAAAATAAATAACAACCAACAATCTTCCATACAATTTCTCTAAGCTAAGTGAAAAAATGATACATTTCTCTTCCTTTAAAATGCTACTAATCTCCACATTACTTCCATCCAATATATTTCCCACCATGGACTCTAATACCACCATTAGCAAGATGAAAAGTATAGAAACCCATATTACAAAATAATATCAATGAACACTCAAAATTATGTAATGTGGAATATTGTGTAAACATTGCATAAAATTACTTATTCTCAACTACATGAATTAAATTTTATGAAATATTAACTTACAACATTACAATGCCCTAATTTTATGTATTTATTTATTGAAAGAATACAAATTACATGTTAAAAACTTGCAAAGAGAAATCATTATATAAAATCTAGCAAAGATTACAGCATGACGAGCTGAAAACTTAAAAAAACATTTAATAATGAAACAACTGAACCTAAACAACATTATACAAAACAACAAATATAATTCTTGACAAGGAACTTACAACTAGACATTGAAACCACAAGCATTATCATATATTTTTCTTTCCAACATTAATTTTGCAAAAGTTAAGAATGGACATCTATTTTTTATTTCTATATTAGTTTTTAGCTGCAAAACTTTTTTTTAAATAACAAAAATACTTGAAAATCATCAAGTCACCAAATATTAGCAAAGTTGTTTACTTTTTCATTGCCCGAGTTACCAATGCAAGAAAATAACTAAAATGAGGTACTAACAAATAATATTTTATTGAGCATATGTTAATGGGGCACTTCCATACTGAACATGAAGGATGCAAATTATTTGTCAAAAAGTAAAAGGATCAATTGCACAAGTCCATCGAATAGACTCATAAATTTCTACATCATTTGCTTCCATGTAGCATTGATTATAAGAGCTTAAATAAAAATAATTTGTATTTTAATGACCAACAAAAATGCAAATGGTAATAACTATTACTTCAGCAACAAGTAAATTATGTGCCAGCTATCTAAATTTTAGAATACAAAATTTGAAGGTAACTCCATTTCAATTTGTTTAAATGGACGACTAAAAAAAAGTCTTTTTAAATGTAAATCTTTAAAATGATGGTCAATCGAATGTCATATCTAACTCCTCATATTGCTACTTGTGATTGTAGAATGAGCATCAAATTTATCATATAGTACTAGTTGATGACAACTAAATAGACATCAATTTTAGGCCCAATTAATTCTTTGCGCGATAGGTTAATTCTTGTCAAATTTAACCTTCAAATGTGTACGGTAACAGTCAAACAGACGTCAAATTTAACTTCTAATGTTTGTGTGACTGCCAAAAGAACATCAAATTTAATTAATTGATTTGTACTTGACATGCTAAATGCTAGTCAAATTTAATACACTAAAGTTAGAAATGACGTTCAAACACACGTCAAATTCAAACTCTTTTTTGAGATGACAGTCAAATGGGCATAAAATTTAAATGAATAGATTTATGGTGATGATTGTCATATGGATTAACTCACAAATAGTGCCCAATTGCCAACAGGAAGTGGATGCAACCTTATTGCATGCATCGTCCCATTACTTGTTTCACTAATACTTACCCTTCAAATACATCCCAACTAGAAATACGAATGTCAATACATCCCACACTACATAATAGGTTTCATCCTTCTAGATTCATTGTTAGCTATGTTGACAGGACAAACATCACATACTAGTTGTCATAACAAAGATAGCCTTTCAAAATACAATATATTTCCACAATTTAATTTAGTGGATCCTAACACCTCCTTACAACTAGCAAAAAATGGTCTAAACTAGAACAAGGTAGCTCATACACACATCATTGGTACACATAGCAGTTAACTCATGCATACATCCCATGTTCACATAGTAATATGCCACAAAAGCCAAAACAATATGCTAAAATGTCATAGCGAAAAAAAAACCAAGTGTCCCATCATCTTCATAGTTCATTTTTTTCTATGATGACATATCACTAGAAATGAATTAAATAGTGATATGCCATAGTGAGACCATTATTACACATGTACACATAGTGATTAACTCACACATAGTGCTCAATTGCCAATAGGAAGTGGATGCAACCTTATTGCATGCATCGTCCCATTACTTGTTTCACTAATACTTACCCTTCAAATACATCCCAGCTAGAAATATGAATGTCAATACATCCCACACTACATAGTAGGTTTCATCCTTCTAGATTCATTGTTAGCTATGTTGACAGGACAAACATCACCTACTTGTTGTCATAACAAAGGTAGCCTTTCAAAATACAACATATTTCCACAATTTAATTTAGTGGATCCTAACTTCGAACACCTCCTTACAACTAGCGAAAAATGGTCTAAACTAGAACAAGGTAGCTCATACACACATCATTGGTACACATAGCGGTTAACTCATGCATACATCCCATGTTCACATAGTAATATGCCACAAAAACCAAAATAATATGCTAAAATGTCATAGCGAAAAAAAAACCAAGTGTCCCATCATCTTCATAGTTCATTTTTTTCTATGATGACATATCACTATAAATGAATTACATAGTGACATGTCATAGTGAGGCCATTACTACACATGTACACATAGTGATTAACTCACATAGTGTTCAATTGCCAATAGGAAGTGGATGCAACCTTATTGCATGCATTGTCCCATTACTTGGTTCACTAATACTTACCCTTCAAATACATCCCAACTAGAAATATGAATGTCAATACATCCCACACTACATAGTAGGTTTCATCCTTCTAGATTCATTGTTAGCTATGTTGACAGGACAAACATCATATACTAGTTGTCATAACAAAGCTAGCCTTTCAAAATGTAGCATCATAAATTGTATGCACTCGCTAGGGTGGTACAATTTCACACCTAGTTTAGCACCCGCCTTAGTGCATTTTACATTTTGCATTGCATTTCTCCTTTAGCACTTAATTAATCAGATTAATTATGTCTAAGGTCCCATTTCATCATTCTCTACATCATAAAGTTGGGCCCTTTCACTAAAGCGCGCCCCTCGCATTTTATTCCTTCAATACATCACTCAATCAAAAACCCTAATTAAGTCCTATTCCGAACTTGGGGCTTGGTTTCGGGGTCAAAACATCTCGGAATCACCTGTAACTTCGGGATTCTCTCTAAAATCATCATATCCGACGACCCTGAAAATTTGGTGAAAAGTTGTTGGGACCGTGGCGCCCGGTGCACATGGTCCCGGACATTTTTCCCGAAATTTTGGGAGCACGATCCAATCATAAAATAAAGCTTAACCCCAAGAAATTGGCGGGATATTCAATCTCTAGGTTGGCCAAAATATGAATTTTTGATCTAGGGTTTCCGACATAAGAGCTCTCCTTCTTCATTTGAAGGGATCGGATTTTTGTTTCCAGGAACTTCATATGCAGCGAAAGAGCAGATCTTTGAGGACTTCAACAACATTCAACATCATTCTATCAAGCATCTATCAAATTCATTCATCCACTTAGGGCTTGGAAGACATTGAAGAACAATAGGAGATTACCGACTGAAGATTGGCTTGTACTCCTCCCTTGAGGGTTGGGTATGATTTCGTATTGTTTTCATGTCTTTGCATAAGCTTTGATACATCATTTATTCATGCTTTAGATCACATTGCATCTTGATTTAGAGCATTTACATTATCATTTGCAAGCAATTAGGGTTTACTTTCTAGGTTGCTCTAGTTTGCTTTCTTGCATTTTGGACCTTGCACACACACTAGGTCTGCACACACAATACATTTTACAAAACAACTTGGCTATTCATGGAGGTGGAAATCACCGAAGCGGGGGTTTGACTAAGGCAAAACCCTATATAGCTGCCCCTCCCCCTTTTTCAGATATTATTGCAGGTTTCGGGATTCGGACGACGCCGCGGGATACAGATCCGGAGAGAGAAAGTTGGAACAACACTCTATGTGAAATTGCAGAGCAGGAGACTGGGACAGGGGCGTTGGGCACCCTGGTCCTGCCAGGACAGGGGTGCTGGGCGCCCTGGTCCTACCAGGACAGAGGCGCTAGGCGCCCTGGTCCTCCGGACAGACAGTTTGCAGACAGTTTTCAGATAGTGTTTCAGAGTGCAGAACAGTGGTTTCCGGTGTAGTTTTCAGGACAGTGGCGCCCGCGCCCCCGTCCCGAACATTTTCAGTCCGATTTTGACTCCGGGTACATATCTGCATTCTTATTTTATCCTTACATTTATAGCTGTTCATTGTTTAATCTCAATTCTGCAATCTTGTTATTGGTTCATACTTGCATTTTGGGATTAGGGTTTGAACTTGCATTACTTAATCTTACAATTTCAACAAGGGAATAGAAATCCTAATAGATATCCTGTGGCTCTCTCTTTCACCAAAAGAAGTAGCCAATTGTGCGATATCTCTAGGCTCTTTCGTATTCCGTAATGTGTGTCAAAAGGTAGGATTAGGGCATGTTAACCTAGTCTCGCTTTTTCCCCCACACATTTTGGTGAACCCGACGTGAATCTATCATTGCTTCCTCTTCCATTGCATGTGTTAGATCTAGATCTAGAGTTAGTGTGTCTTTCATTTCATTTTCATTAAAAGAGAAAAAAAAAAAAAAAAGAAAGAGTGTGTTTCTTTGCATTGTGTGTTTAAATTTTATGCTATCTTTTCAAAATGTCAGATTTTTATTTGCAAAATGTTCATGCTTTTGATGATTATTATGAGTATAGCCAAGATGAATTAGATGAAGCTTTAGATGAGTTTTTAAACCCTAAGGATGCTAAACCTTCATTTTACCAAAAACTCATAAACCTTGTTACTATGCCATTTAGGTGTGATGAGAAAGATAAGTCGAATGATTCTCAAGGATACATTCCTATCAACTCTTCCCCTGAATCTAGTAACATGGTTGTTTTCAATAATCCCCTCTATGAGGAGATGTCTCCTTTTGAATCAAAAGACAAACCTTTTAACCGATATGATCATGCCTTGTTGGATGATGCTCTTGATGACTTTGTGGCTTTGTCGAAACCTATAAACAAAAACAAGACCTCTAAATTGGTTAACATGATAAACTTGAATGAACATAACAAGCCTCTTTTTGAAGTCCAAGGTGCTTATCCTTCTCCCACCTTTCAAGTTCTTAAATCACCTCTCCTTACTGTCCAAGGAAGGTATGATCATGATTCCTTTCGTACCCCGAATAAACCAATCATCACTGTACAAGGAAGAAAACCTATAAGTCCTTACAATTATGCTAAACAAATAACTAGAGAGAGTTATCATGCAGTTGCCCATACTTATCATACCAGAAATAATAGGCAAGCTAATCCTCCTCCTGTTATTCCAGTTTCCCTTCCTAATCCTCAACCAATTCTTCCTCAAGCTCCCCGTATTTCGCAAGTTATGGGTAAGGAATATGATCTCATAGAACAACTTAAAGCTACCCCTGCTAAGATATCCCTTTGGGATTTGATTCAAACTTCTTCCGCTCATCATGGAATGTTACAAGATGCCTTGAAAGATTTGAATGTTCCTCCACCGAATACGTCTAGTAATATAGCATCTTTTGTTAACTTTGTGATGAATCCTAAAGCTCAAATTGTGTTTACCCAAGATGAGTTGCCTACAAATGAAATTCAACAACAATATGATCCCTTGATGATTGTGGTTGTCATGAAAGACACTGCTATAAGACGAACACTAGTAGATAATGGCTCTGGTCTTAATGTGTGTAGCATTAATCTATTGCATAAGATGAATGTGGATACATCTCTTATTGAGCCTGACTCTCGTCCCATTCGTGGTTTTGACAATGTGGCTAAGACTTCATTGGGCATCATCACCTTACCTCTCACAGTGGGACCTGTTACTTTGCCTACTCCTATCCATGTTATGCCAGGAAATCTAACATACAACTTGCTATTAGGGAGACCTTGGATTCACAGCATGCAAGCTATCCCCTCTACATTACATAGGCAAGTTAAATTCGTTTATAACAATAAGACATACACTTTGATGGGTGATACTAATTTTCAAGCTTGTCTACAAACATCTAATTCCAAAGGAGAGTCTTTTAAGGCATCCTCGTCTAGTAATGACTCTTTAAACAAGAAACCTATCGCTGAGTCTTCGCTCTTTGATGATCAAAATCCTTTGGATGAGTCTGGAACTCCTGAAGAAGATCCTTCTCGACTTGAAAATACACATAAAAAGGATTTTGATCCTGAGAAGGTTCTCGCAGAAGATGATTGGGGATCTCTTGATTTTAACCCTACCTTTGTAGGTGAATATAAGGTTCCTTCTAGAGAACTTAAAGTTGAAAAGAAGGAAGAAGCTGAGAATCACAAAGTTGAAAAGAAAGAAGAAACTAAAAATCAATCAACCTTACCTGAATCTATGAGTAATAATTTTGTGGCCGCTTCTCAAACTTATTCTCCTCACATCTCCAATTATGAAGAGTTTGATTCTTTGTCTGATGAAAAACCACCTTCTCTTCCTGAAATGGCTGATCGTTATGGTCGTGGTTTTCGCATTTTTGCTAAGCATGGGTATCATGGAAAAGGTTGTGGTGCTCATGAACAAGGGATAAGAGTTCCTCTAGAGACTAATTTTCACAATTATGCCTTTGGACTTGGCTTTAATCCCTGCAGACGTACTAAAGCTTCTAGAAGACCATGCATTAGTGTTAATGCTATCTCTACATCTCTATCAATACAACATCCTGAGTATATTGATGGGGATCCTTCGTGTGCCTGTGCTTTGGATATCTTCCCTACTGACGATGCTTTAGCTGAGTTCTTGGGAGCCTATGACACTCTTCCTCGTTATCATCACAATAGGGGACTCCCTTATTGTTTGAACACCGAAGCCTATTTTGGAAAAGAGATTGATAATGATGAGATTGTGAAAGAATTCCCTCAGTTAAAGGATACTCCTCAACAAAGTAATCTTCTCATAAGTGACACCACTGATGTTAAGATGGATCCTTGCAACAAAGAGAAAGTTATTAAGATTGGAAAATGTTTGGATGAAGAGGAACAAAAACAATATGAAGAACTATTGCATGAATTCCCTGAGATCTTTGCTTGGACATATTCTGACATGCCTGGTATAGATCCTAAGATTGTTACTCATAATATTGTCTTAGTTCCTGATGCTAAGCCCGTGAAACAAAAGATTCGAAAAATGAATCCCAAGGTGGCTCTGCTTGTTAAAGCTGAGATTGAAAAATTATTGGAAGCTGGATTTATCCGCCCTATTGACTATTCCCCATGGATTTCAAATATTGTCGTTGTGGCTAAACCAGATAACAAAATAAGGATGTGTACCAACTTTCGGGATCTAAATAAGGCTTCTTTAAAAGATGATTTCCCTCTTCCAAACATTGACATGATAGTTGATTCTACGGCAGGACATGCCTTGTTATCCTTCATGGATGGTTTTCAGGCTATAATCAAATTTTCATAAACCCTCAAGATCAATTCAAAACTGCTTTCACCACTCCTTGGGGTACGTTTTGTTGGATAATGATGCCTTTTGGACTTAAAAACGCCGGTGCAACTTATCAACGAGCGATGACCCTTATCTTTCATGATTATATGCATAAGATTTTAGAGGATTATGTTGATGATATCTTAGCTAAATCCTTTCTTCGCATGGATCATGTTAAAATCCTTCGTCAAATCTTTGAAAGAATTCGTAAATATCACATGCGCTTGAATCCCCGAAAATGTGTTTTTGGTGTAGATAGTGGAAAATTATTAAGATTCATAGTTTCGCATCGTGGGATTGAGGTGGATACTAAGAAAATAGATGCTATTGTCAACATGCCACCTCCTCGAAATGTGTCTCAACTTAAAAGCTTAAAAGGAAAGATTCAAGCTATTCGTAGGTTCATGTCTCAGCTTGCGGATCGTACCTTTCCTTTTACTCAACTTCTTAAAAAGGATATCACTTTTCAATGGAATGAAGACTGTCAGCAAGCATTTGAAGATTTAAAAGTGTATTTGGCTAGTCCTCCTATTCTTCAACCTGCCGAACCTTCTAAACCCTTCCTTCTGTATACAGCTGCTTCTTCTCATGCTCTCGCAGCATTGTTGGCACAACATGATAAAGATGGTAAGGAATGTCCGGTTTATTACATAAGTCGTACCTTACTCGATTATGAGACCCGATTTTCTGCAATAGAAAGACAATGCTTGGCCTTGGTATTTGCGACTCAGAAATTGAGACATTATCTTTTGAATTCAGAAGTCCACATCATGGTAAAGTTTGATCCTTTGAAGCATCTTTTCTCTAAAACTGATTTATCAGGACGTCTAGCTAAGTGGGTTATGATGTTAACTGAATTTGACCTTAAGTTTGTTTCCCAAAGAGCAATTAAAGGACAAGTGTTGACCGATCACTTAGTTGAGGCCCCTTCGCCTTTCTCCTTCCCTAACCCTGAGTCCTTTCCTGATGACTTCATTCTTTCTATAGAGAAAGATGAAACTTGGGAGTTATACTTTGATGGCTCTAAGTGTCGTACGGGATCGGGGGCAGGTGTTTTTTAGTTTCTCCTACAAAGAAACCTATTCCCTTATCATATCGTCTAAATTTCCTGTGTACCAATAACATTGCTGAGTATGAGGCTCTTATAGCGGGAATAAAGGCAGCCTTGGCTCTGAACATAAAACACATACATATCTATGGAGATTCGCAATTAATTATAAGACAAGTAACAAGAATATATCAAGCAAAACAAGACAAATTATCACAATATAAAGATCTTGCTATCTCTTTATTACAAAATTTTGATTCTTATACCATGGAACCTGTTCCTCGAAAAGATAATCGACATGCGGATGCAATGGCATGTGTGGCTTCTCTAGTATCTTTAGAGGACCCTATGGTCGATCTTAATTTCGTTATTCACAATCTTATTTCTCCGGCTATTGAAGATGATTCTAGCTTGATAACATGTTGTGACTTTGTAGACTCAGATGAATGGTTCTCGCATATCGTAAGATATTTGACTGATGGTACCTTTCCTGATTCCGCTAATAGGAACACTAGGGCTAGAATCTGCAAGCTATCTGCTAGATATATCATCCTTTCTAATGTCCTTTATCGAAGGGGTTATGATGGTCTTCTACTTCGTTGTCTTAACAAGTCGGAAATCCCCGTTGCTCTTGAAGAGGCACATTCAGGTGCCTGTGGGGGGCATTTTGGGGGCAAATCCCTGGTTCATAGGTTGCTTCGTATGGGATACTATTGGCAAACTATGCAGAAGGATTCCTTTTCATTTGTTAAAAAATGTCATCAATGTCAACAACACAATAATCTGATTCATGCTCCTGCCCAAGAACTTCATTCTCAAGTAGCTTCTTGGCCTTTCTCCGCATGGGGTTTGGATATTATTGGAAAAATTTCTCCTCCTTCATCTCAGGGACACACCTTCATTATAACTGCAACAGATTACTTTACGAAGTGGGTAGAAGCTATTCCTCTTCGCTCTACTACTGCTGAAGTGATTTGTCAATTTCTTCTAGAAAACATCATTTCTCGATTTGGGATACCTTCCACTATTATCTCAGATAATGGGACATCGTTTAAGAACAAGGACATGAAGAAATTCCTCGAGAAGTATCATATCAAACATCGATTTTCTACACCTTACTATCCTCAGTCAAATGGTCAAGCCGAATCATCCAATAAGATAATCGAACAAATTCTTCGTAAAACCGTAAATAAGCATGGTAAGGATTGGAGTAACCAGCTAATCTATGCTCTTTGGGCTTACCAAACGAGTGTACGAATTGCTACGGGAACTACTCCTTATAATCTTGTTTATGGTGCTAATGCTATTATGCCCTTAGAATTAGAGATTCCATCACTTAGGGTTTCTCTCAAAGGTATAGTAGATGATGACTCTTATAGAGAACAACGACTTCAACAGCTTGAGATGCTTGATGAACAGCGCATAAACGCTCTTGAGCATATTCAAGCGTATCACAAAACTCTACAACGAAGCTATAATGACAAGGTTATTCAACGTTCCTTCTCAGTAGGTGACTTAGTCCTTTATGAGAACCAGCGCAATGTGAATGCCTTGCCTGTTGAAAAGGGAAAATTTAGTCCTAATTGGCTTGGACCATATATCATTATTGAGGATTATGGATCAGGTGCTTACAAAATAGCGGATGTAGATGGTACGCCTCTTAAAGAACCTATTAATGCTATGCACTTGCGTAGATATTATGTTTAATTCTTCATTCTTCATCTATCTTCTTTTTCAATTCTTCAACATTGGATAATATGTTAGTATTTCTTAATTAAAGCAAAATAGAATTAAATGTTATGTCGTTTAATCTATATTGCTTCGTTCCTGACAAGCATGTCTTCTTACTTTATAGTTTGTCTTGAATTCATTTATGTAAATTGTAAAAGATTTACATTCCTATTATGCTAGCATATTATACAGTGTCTTTATGTGTTAAGTAGAATCGTATCATGTTGTGTTTAAATTCAGAATTAAATCACATTAGTTATATGATTCTTAGACTTAATGCATATTTCTTCCTTATCATCAATGTAGTACTTGATTAAACATTTTAATTAAGTCACACATGTATCAATTTAATCATGGAGCATTGAGAAATCAATCACATGGAAATTAAATTCTGAACATACATGTACATTTACCAAATGTATTAGATTTAATCAAAACAAAATATACATTGTTTTAAGCATTAAAGATAACACATTTGAGACAAAAGAGAAGCATGTATATATACATATATATGTGTGGATCGTATACAAATCTAGGTCACTGTACATCCAAAATGTGACCCCTCTTCTACATCATAAAATCATCTCCTATCCCTAGGGCTAGTGGCTGGAGAGTGTCGACTGGATGCTCCCTCCTGGTCTGGTCGTGAAGGTGGACCCATGGGTGTGTAGCACGATACAGATCGTGAGTGACTCCGAGAGGAACTCCTACGATCCCTATCCATAAGGATCGCACGATAGGTGGTAGCCTCGGTCTGAGCCGCTGCTAGATCTCGCCGCGCCTGCTGGAGGTCCTCTGATAGGACTCTCTCTCTCTGCCGCGCCTACTAGAGGTCCTCTGATAGGACTCTCTCTCTCTGTCGCGCCTGCTGGAGGTCCTCTGATAGGACTCTCTCTCTCTCTCCCTCCATATATCTACCTGTACTCGGAATGGGAAAAACAAATCCTCATTCCGACCCGCGTTCCCCTGAGGCCTATAGGCAATCTGTGAGGAACTGGGGATCTGTGGTATCATGGAAATGTCTGTCATTGCCTGCTGAATCAAGGAACGCCATTCCTGCACATTAGCTGTGGTAGTAGAACAGATTTTTGTTAGTACAATTCTATATCATCAAAACATTAATCAATCAATATAAACCTACTATACCTGGATCTCCCTCGCGCCAGTAGGGATCATGATATGGTAGTATCTGTGCCTGGGCACTGCTAGGCTCCCCTCGCTCGCATACTCTATCCACAATAGGTGTAGGCTGGACGGTACTGGTGATAGGTCTCCGTATCGCCTCCTATTCCCCCTGTTGGGGAATAAGAGGTGGATCCAGAGCTATGGTATCGTCTCCTGAATGGTGGGGAGCTGCATCCGACTCCTCCTCATCATCTCTATCCTCCTCCTCCTCGTCATCCTCATCCTCGTCCTCATCCGCATCATCACCTGCATCCTACTCATCCTCCTCTCTATCTGCATCCTCATCCTCCTCCTCCTCGTCACTGGGCTGATCGCCTGTAGGTGGATCAGGATCTCCCGCCTCCTAATGACCCTCTCCCTCCTCTGGCTCCTCTGACCTGGATCCCTCGTCCTCGTCTCGGTCTCCATGTCTCCATGGGCCTGGATAGCCTGTCAGATGATCTGGTGGAAAGACAGGACCTGGATATGATCTCATGAACCATGAAACATATCTACGCTGTGCTCCAGGCTCTGCAGAATAGTCGGTGACTACATCCTGATCAGATCCCTCTAAGTCTGTCATCTCAATATCATCTATCATCGGTCTCGCTACTGCTCCAGGTCTGGGAAGGACCCGTGAGTGTTGAGTATAGATGGGCACATCGGCTGGAACACACTGCTCTAGTCCGAACTGCCTCCGTACTCGGTCAAAGTAGAAAGGGACTATGATGTGTGCATATCGTCCTCGCAGTAGGCGGTTCCTCTGTAGACATGCTAACTGTCTCTCCATACCATCCCATCTGTGCATCAGTAGGTAAGGTCTCCACACTATCACCTTGGCTGTCAGTCTGTCAATAATCACTCTCCAATATAATAAATCGCCAAATCTCCACTCTCTGGTAAGTGGATAAGCGAACACCCTAGGTCGCTCGCTCGTTGTACTCAGTGGAAAGCCGACGGGCCTGGTGCATGTGAAATGCTCTAAAATCCACACCTGTAGAAGTGTGCATGTCATCAAACTGCAACCCTGTTCGAATACATACTCCTCAAGGTCGTGATAGAGATGTGCAAGCATACTCCGACCCCATGCATAAACTCTCCTGTGTCTCTCCATCGCTCTGATACACCATGTGAGGCCCCCATGCATGTGTGTCCCTCGCCCATTAAGGCAGACGGCTAGTGCTATGATGGCTATCATAAGGCGTCTCAGAAGTGGTACCTCCCCTGTAGGATGTAAGAGCCAGCTGACCATGATGCGACCTCTCGTCTCGCTCGGCATGACTCTCCCTATGCAATACACCTACTCTCTCTGATGATCCTCCGCTGACCGATCGGTCGCGTATGTAACTGTCGCTCCTCTGATAGGAAGATGAAGTATACGGTACACATCCTCGAGTGTGACCGTCAGCTCTCCTACTGGAAGGTGAAAGGTGCATGTGTCAGGATCCCATCGCTCCATCAAGGCCATCAGCATCGCAGGATGAAATCGAATGGTCGGCATGAGAATCACGTACCACAATCCTACAATCGATAGTGTGTCTCTCTCTGACTGAGTCAGCCGCGAAATCTGATCT
Source organism: Cryptomeria japonica (assembly GCF_030272615.1). Taxonomy (NCBI): domain Eukaryota; kingdom Viridiplantae; phylum Streptophyta; class Pinopsida; order Cupressales; family Cupressaceae; genus Cryptomeria; species Cryptomeria japonica. Next base: position 106,177,210 of record NC_081410.1, read on the forward strand.
CGCAAAGTGCGAAGAATATGTCCCGCTGTATGCTCTCTCATGTATGGGAGACCCTGCAACACGAAAACATGACGATAATCAGTACTCGATCATCGAAATCGCAAATGCAAACCATCGCACATCGTATGCTAGCCTTGTAACCTCTCGCCAGGCCCTGATTGGGGACCATGGCGCCCTGATGAGGACCATGGCGCCCTGTCAGGGACCATGGCGCCCTGAGGGGACCATGGCGCCCTGCAGGGACCATGGCGCCCCTGTCAGGGACCATGGCGCCCTGGGGGGACCAGGGCGCCCCTCAGGGACCATGGCGACCTGGGTGGGCCCCGGTCAGCCTTCGAGGCCCGCATACGATCACGAAAAAGTCAAACATGCAAAAAATCAACAGTCAAACGTTCAGTCAACTCACCTCGTCCAGTGGCTCGTCGTCGATCACGGCCTGGCGTAGGATCTCGATCCTTGTGGGATGCTCCGGTCGTCGTGAAGGCATGATGATGGCTAGGTGGGCTCCGCTACACTGAATAGTATTCTGAAATCAACAAAGTGATGAACACAAGTGTCACTTTCGAAGTATATACTCTCGTTTGTTTATTCTTACTTGTTGAAACCCTAATTTCCCTCTATCATTCATTTTATCATAACTTGAGTTTGGGAGATGCGATTTTCGAGCCGTTTGTTGCGTTGGAATTGTATTTTCCTTCTCCTACTCTCGGGATGTTCCAAAAAGTGCTCTGATGAAGCCTATTTAGTGAACACCCCTCATCAACACTCTCTTACACAATTTGTCGCAAGTAAACATGCTACCCTGTTTCACCTCCCTAATAAGCAAGTCGAAACAGGGGGGGGCATATAGCTACTCACAGATTTCATCACTTTCCCTAGTAAGCATTAGGTGATTTTATGATCTAACATGTGTTTTCTAGGGTGCGGTTCCTAACTATGTACTGCAGATACCGCTGGGGGCTTCGTCCGACAACTTATGGATATATCCTTTTTCAAATAATGTTTACTTTTCTGTACTTTAGCTTGCATATGCACGTAGTACTCATATGACCGCTAAAGTGGGGGCTAAATGTAGCGTCGTAAATTGTTCGCACTCGCTAGGGTGGTACAATTTCACACGTAGTTTAGCACCCGCCTTAGTGCATTTTACATTTTGCATTGCATTTCTCCTTTAGCACTTAATTAATCAAATTAATTAGGTCTAAGGTCCCATTTCATCATTCTCTACATCATAAAGTTGGGCCCTTTCACTAAAGCGCGCCCCTCGCATTTTATTCCTTCAATACATCACTCAATCAAAAACCCTAATTAAGTCCTATTCCGAACTTGGGGGCTTGGTTTCGGGGTCAAAACATCTCAGAATCACCTGTAACTTCGGGATTCTCTCTAAAATCATCATATCCGACGGCCCTGAAAATTTGGTGAAAAGTTGTCGGGACCGTGGCGCCCGGTGCACATGGTCCCGGACATTTTTCCCGAAATTTTGGGAGCACGATCCAATCATAAAATAAAGCTTAACCCCAAGAAATTGGCGGGATATTCAATCTCTAGGTCGGCCAAAATATGAATTTTCGATCTAGGGTTTCCTACATAAGAGCTCTCCTTCTTCATTTGAAGGGATCGGATTTTTGTTTCCAGGAACTTCATATGCAGTGAAAGAGCAGATCTTTGAGGACTTCAACAACATTCAACATCATTCTATCAAGCATCTATCAAATTCATTCATCCACTTAGGGCTTGGAAGACATTGAAGAACAATAGGAGATTACCGACTGAAGATTGGCTTGTACTCCTCCCTTGAGGGTTGGGTATGATTTCGTATTGTTTTCATGTCTTTGCATAAGCTTTGATACATCATTTATTCATGCTTTAGATCACATTGCATCTTGATTTAGAGCATTTACATTATCATTTGCAAGCAATTAGGGTTTACTTTCTAGGTTGCTCTAGTTTGCTTTCTTGCATTTTGGACCTTGCACACACACTAGGTCTACACACACAATACATTTTACAAAACAACTTGGCTATTCGTGGAGGTGGAAATCACCGAAGCGGGGGTTTGACTAAGGCAAAACCCTATATAGCCGCCCCTCCCCCTTTTTCAGATATTATTGCAGGTTTCGGGATTCGGACGACGCCGCGAGATACAGATCCGGAGAGAGAAAGTTGGAACAGCACTCTGTGTGAAATTGCAGAGCAGGAGATTGGGACAGGGGCGCTGGGCGCCCTGGTCCCTGGGACAGAGGCGCTGGGCACCCTGGTCCTCCGGACAGACAGTTTGCAGACAGTTTTCAGATAGTGTTTTAGAGTGCAGAACAGTGGTTTCCGGTGCAGTTTTTAGGACAGTGGCGCCCGCGCCCCCGTCCCGAACATTTTCAGTCCGATTTTGACTCCGGGTACATATCTGCATTCTTATTTTATCCTTACATTTACAGCTGTTCATTGTTTAATCTCAATTCTGCAATCTTGTTATTGGTTCATACTTACATTTTGGGATTAGGGTTTGAACTTGCATTACTTAATCTTACAATTTCAACAAGGGAATAGAAATCCTAATAGATATCCCGTGGCTCTCTCTTTCACCAAAAGAAGTAGCCAATTGTGCGATATCTCTAGGCTCTTTCGTATTCCGTAATGTGTGTCAAAAGGTAGGATTAGGGCATGTTAACCTAGTCTCGCTTTTTTCCCCACACACAAAATACAACATATTTCCACAATTTAATTTAGTGGATCCTAACTTCCAACACCTCCTTACAACTAGCAAAAATTGGTCTAAACTAGAACAAAGTAGCTCATACACACATCATTGGTACACATAGCGGTTAACTCATGCATACATCCCATGTTCACATAGCAATATGCCACAAAAGCCAAAACAATATGCTAAAATGTCATAACAAAAAAAAATCATGTTTTATATCATTATATATTCTTTTTAGTGTTTGAGATAAGGTTCTTACACTACTAATGATAAAGGAAAGTATTATAAATATAACTATAATGAATAATTAAAATGTACTTATATTTCACCTTGCATATAATATGAATTATATAAAATATTATTTACTTACACCCATCATAGGTACATAGTGGATAACTCGTGCATACAACCCATGTTCACATAGTGATATGCCACAAAGGCCACAGGGAAACAATCATGTTTAATATCACTAGTATATTATTTTTAGAGTTTGAGATAAGGTTATTACACACACTACTAATGATAAACGAATTAATTATAATTAAAACCATAATGAATAATTAAAATATACTTTTATTTTTAGTGTTATTTTACTTCAAGAATTTCAACATGCATATAGTATGAGATATTAGTTATTTTCAAAAGCTTCTCTTCACTTCAAGAATAATTTTTCAAACATTCTCTACTAACAAGGCCAACCACGTGAAGGTGGAAGCTTGTTTGGCCTCCCCTAATTGACCTAAGACAACCGCAAAGAACACAACACACAAATACACACAACGTGACACGACAACACTAACACAACATGACAACACTAACACGACATAACACGACAACACTAACACGACATAACACGACACACCAACACTAACACAACATGACACGACACGACAACACTAACACAACATGACACAACACGACAACACAATAACACCGCAATAACACAACACGACACTTATTTTATTTATTTTAAGTTGTCATATTTTATGATTTGTTGATAGTTATGAAATATGGAATAGTGTTAATATTTTATGAATCAAAATAATTTTTTAAATAATTATGGTGAAATTCTTATGTCATAAAACTTCTTTTTTTAAAAAATATTCATAAAATATTAAGGATGGAGGCTTAGATTTTTTGTTTCCTCTAGAGGTATTCCTGCAACCTAAGCCAACCCCAATCCGCCTTACCTTGGTCTTACTTATTGCCAAGTTGGGGTTAGGTTGGAGCTTAGGCAAAGGAAGGAAGGAGCTTAGGCAAAGGAAGGAGCTTAAGCAAATGAAGGAAGGAGCTTAGGCAAAGGATGTGGGCTAAAGGGGGCTTAGGTTTTTTGTTTTCCTCTAGAGGTATTCCCGCAACCTAACCCAGCCCCAATCTATTTTACCTTGGTCTTACTTATTATCAAGTTGGGGTAAAAAAAAAGCTTAGGCAAAGGAAGGGGGCTTAGACAAAGGAAGAAAGGAGCTTAGGCAAATCATGTGGGCTAAAGGAGGCTTAGGTTTTTTGTTTTCCTCTAGAGGCATCCTCGCAACCTAACCCAACCCCAATCTGCCTTACCTTGGTCTTACTTATTGCCAAGTTGGGGTCAGGAAGGAGCTTAGGCAAAGGAAGGAAGGAGCTTAGGCAAAAGATGTGGGCGAAAGGGGGCTTAGGTTTTTTATTTTTCTCTATTATCGCAACCTAACCCAACCCCGATTTGCCTTACTTTGGTCTTACTTATTGCCAAGTTGGGGTTAGGAAGGAGCTTAGGAAAATGAAGAGGGCTTAGGCAAAGGAAGGAAGCAGCTTAGGCAAAGGATGTGGGCTAAAGGGGGCTTAGATTTTTTGTTTTCCTCTAGAGGTATTCCTGCAACATAACCCAGCCCCAATCTATCTTACCTTGGTCTTACATATTACCAAGTTGGGGTCATGAAGGAGCTTAGGCAAAGGAAGGGGGCTTAGGAAAAGGAAGGAGCTTAGGCAAAGGATGTGGGTTAAAGGGGGCTTAGTTTTTGTTTTTTTTAATTTTTCTCTATAGGTATTCTCGCAACCTAACCCAACCTCAATTTGCCTTACCTTGGTCTTACTTATTGCCAAGTTGGGGTCAGGAAGGAGCTTAGGCAAAGAAAGGAAAGAGTTTAGGCAAAGGATGTGGGCTAAAGGGGGCTTAGGATTTTTGTTTTCCTCTAGAGATATTCCCGTAGCCTAACCCAACCCCAATTCGCCTTACCTTGGTCTTACATATTGCCAAGTTGGGGTTAGGAAGGAGCTTAGGTAAAGGAAGGGGGCTTAGGAAAAGGAAGGAAGGAGCTTAGGCAAAGGATGTGGGCTAAAGGGGGCTTAGGGCTTCTGTTTTCCTCTAGAGGTATTCCCGCAACCTAACTCAGCCCCAATCCGCCTTACCTTGGTCTTACTTATTGCCAAGATGGAGTCGAGAAGAAGCTTAGGCAAAGGAAGGGGGCTTAGGCAAAGGAAGGAAGTGGGCTTAGACAAATGAATAAGCGAAAGAAAAATCAAATAAGAAAGCAAGGTATGATAAAGGAGATCTCAAAAATATCCAATCAAAAGATGAAGGGACGATAAACAAATGGAGCTTTTTAGAGGAACCAATTTAGCAAGACTCAACATCCTTACAAATTACCCGACAAGGAGCATCTAAGATCCACATTTTATAATAAATTTTATTTAAATATATTGATGTATCAATTTATTCAAATTAAAAATAGATATGAATCTTTAAAGGTATTCCCGCAACCTAACCCAGCCCCAATCCGCCTTACCTTGGTCTTACATATTGCCAAGTTGGGGTCAGGAAGGAGCTTAGGCAAAGGAAGGGGGCTTAGGAAAAGGAAGGAAGGAGCTCAGGCAAAAGAAGTGGGCTAAAAGGAAGGAGCTCTATTTTATTGTAGGGGTATTCCTACAACCTAAGCCAACCCCAATCCACCTTACCTTGGTCTTACTTATTGCCAAGTTGGGGTTAGGAAGGAGCTTAGGCAAAGGAAGAAGGTAGCTTAAGAAAAGGATGTGGGCTAAAGGGGGCTTACGTTTTTTTGTTTTCCTCTAGAGGTATTCCTGCAACCTAACCCAACCCCAATCCGCCTTGCCTTGGTCTTACTTATTGCCAAGTTGGGGTCGAGAAGAAGCTTAGGCAAAGGAAGGGGGCTTAGGAAAAAGGATGTGGGTCAAAAGGGGGCTTAGTTTTTTTTGTTTTCCTCTATAGGTATTCCCGCAACCTAACCTAGCCCCAATCTGTCTTACCTTGGTCTTACTTATTGCCAAGTTGGGGTCAAAAAGGAGCTTAAGCGAAAGAAGGGGGCTTAGGCAAAAGAAGGGGGCTTAGGCAAAAGAAGGGGGCTCGGGCAAATGAAGAAACAAAAGAAAAATCAAATAAAAAAGCAAGGTACGATAAAGGAGATCTTAAAAACATCCAATCAAAAGAGGAAGGGACAATAAACACATGGAGCTTCTTGGAGGAGCCAATTTAGCAAGACTCGACATCCTAACAAATTATCCAACAAGGAGCATCTAAGAACCACATTTTACAATAAATTGTATTTAAATATATTGATGTATCAATTTATTCAGATTAAAAATTGATATGTATCTTTAAAGGTATTCCTGCAACATAACCCAACCTCAATCCACCTTACCTTAGTCTTACATATTGCCAAGTTGGGGTCAGGAAGGAGCTTAGGCAAAGGAAGGGGGCTTAGGCAAAGGAAGGAAGGAGCTTAGGAAAATGATGTGGCCTAAAGGAGACTTAGGTTTTTTGTTTTCCTCTAGAGTTATTCCCGCAACCTAAGTCAGCCCTAATTCGCCTTACCTTGGTCTTACTTATTGTCAAGTTGGGGTCAGGAAGGAGCTTAGGCAAAGGAAGGGGGCTTAGGCAAAGGAAGGAAAGAGCTTAGGCAAATGACGTGACCTAAAGGGGGCTTAGGTTTTTTGTTTTCATCTAGAGGTATTCTTGCAACCTAACCTAGCCCCAATCTGCCTTACCTTGGTCTTACTTATTGCCAAGTTGGGGTCAAGAAGAAGCTTAGGCAAAGGAAGGAAAGAGCTTAGGAAAAGGATGTAGGCTAAAGGGGGCTTAATTTTTTTTGTTTTCCTCTATAAGTATTCCCACAACCTAACCTAGCCCCAACCTGGCTTACCTTAGTCTTACTTATTGCCAAGTTGGGGTCAAGAAGGAGCTTAGGCAAAGGAAGGAAGGGGGCATAAGCAAATGAAGAAGCAAAAGAAAAATCAAATAAAAAAGCAAGGTACGATAAAGGAGATCTCAAAAAACATCCAATCAAAAGAGGAAGAGACAATAAACAAATGGAGCTTCTTGGAGGAACCAATTTAGCAAGACTCAACATCCTTACAAATTACCCAACAAGGAGCATCTAAAATCCACATTTTACAATAAATTGTATTTAAATATATTGATGTATCAATTTATTCAAATTAAAAACAGATATGAATCTTTAAAATAATTAATCAATATATAAAGATATTTCAGAGCCTATCATTATCTATTTTTTTCCTTAATTATATTACATATATATTACTTGTATGTATTAATAAACAATAGATAAACAATTTATAATTAACAATAAATCAAATCAGAATTATTACTAATAATGAAAACTACCAATTGTAATAAATAATAAATAATGAATCATTGACTGAGGCACAAACTTTGGGAAGAGACTCCACCTAGGCAAGGGATGTGGCTTTTAAGACAGCCATTGGGTTCTATTTAAGAGAAAAAACAATGAAAAAAGGAAAGGCATCAAAGACTTAAAAAAACAAGTTGGTCAAATTAAGACTGGAAATGCAGTCATCGATTCTCATTGGTAAGGATTGACCACCATTGATTAGATAAATTCAAGACTTTATTAACTTACAGGCAGTAACATCCTTGTTTTTGGTGGTATGCATGGAGGTGTGCTTAATACGCATGCTTAATATATGAAGCATGATAATGTTATTATGCATAATTTAATAATAATAATATAGACTGCAAAACGTATGAAAATATATAGTAGGTAATTACCAAATATATATATATATATATATATAGTAGCTTTTATGGTTCTAGTGTTACCTATGAAAATGATGTTAGCAAGATTTTTTGTTTTCTTGATTTTTGTTTTCAGAGTTTCTTTCATCGAAATCGTGCTATTGAAAGATCATATATTTGCCTGTTTTTCCAAGAATTGCATAGTTACAATGAATTTGATAGGGACAAGGCTTAGGGTTTTCTTTTGCTTTTTGGAAGGTGGAAATATAGAAATAGATTTGAAAAAGCACTTAAAAATTTACCTCAAGATTACAAAAAATTTAAATCTGTTTTTGTAAATTTGATAATATTTGAATTTTGTTTAGCAGAGTAAGTAGCTTGGGCCTATAAAACCAGTATATTTAAATATGCTACCTTAAAATTGATAATATTTTCAGAGGTTTTCAGTAATCGCATATAGAGGAATAATTTCAACAAGTAAGCGTTCTCAGTAAATAATTGCAATAGTATGTAGTTTCATCTTTATAGTTCCCGATTTTGCTCTTTGCTTTTTTGTTTTCTTGATTTTTGTTTTCAGAGTTTCTTTCAATCTCATTGAAATCATGTGATTGAAAGATCATGTATTTGCCTGTTTTTCCAAGAATTGCGTATTTACAACGAATTCGATAGGGACAAGGCTTAGGGTTTTCTTTTGCTTTTTGGAAGGTGGAAATATAGAAATAGATTTTAAAAAAAAACACTTCAAAATTTATCTCATGATTACAAAAATTTTAAATCTGTTTTTGTAAATTTGATAATATTTGAATTTTGTTTAGCAGAGTAAGTGTGTGTGTGTGTGTGTGTGTGTTATTTTGTAATCAATCAAAGGAATAAATGGAGGGAGTACGTTAGGGAATTGCAGTTTATCGGTTCTCCCAAGCTAAGTAGGCCACTCCAAGGACATTCCTACCTCTTGTGGGCCAAGAGGTGAATTTGTCATAGTGGGATGTTGCGCGCTCTTGGCTTAGTTGGGTTGAATAGTTTGCAGGCGCCCTCGCAAGGCTTTTCTACCAAACTAAACTATGATTGAAATATGAGTAGAAAGACATGTTTATCATTCTATGTAATATATTTACTATTAATCCATGTATTTATTTGCCTAAATTCCTAAGTTTATTGAATAACTAGATGAAGTTACTCTTATATATTAAAAAAATGATAAACTATATATTTTTTTTGATCGGTAAAGGCAGGGTCAGAATTATATTAATTATGCAAAAATTTACAGAGCTAACATAGCTAGTAGATAATTAACAAAATTCAAATTGGAGCATCTGTGTGCCTTTTGAGAAGTCAAGAAGGAATGCAACCAGGCAAGTAGTCCATGGTATACATATAGTTTCCTTCCAATTATAACATATGAAGTCTTAAGATTTTTTTAAAAACTATAAGAGTCTGAATGGAAGATGCTTTGCTGCCCTATTAACAGAGATTATACTAATTAAAGCCAAAATTACTTGCTCAAGAGTCTAAAATAGTAACAAACTTTATACAAAACTCAGTGAGGAACCTAGCTTGCAGTTTCATTGTTGGCATCAGATTACGGGTTCGCATTCCTCGCTCTCCCATGACCTCTTCTCAGAGGGTGGTCCCTGCCACGGCCACGTCTAGACCCGCAACAACCCCTACTAGCTCCGCCCCTGCATGCCTACTTCACTCGAGGATTCTCATCTTCTGCTTTCATAGGCAGAATGTCATTGAGTCAAGCAAATTGAATTAGGTCATCCTCTCTGCCCTAGTCTTCTAGATTTTCCCCCAAAAACTACCATTTAAGGTAACTGAGGCCAACTCCAGCAAATACCCTATGCCTATCCAGATCCTTTCCTTTCAGGTCGAGCAAGAATGGATAGTAGTCAATTAGTTTGCCATGAGCATTGAATAGGATTATGTCGTCTGGCCAAGGAGCCCCAAACTCATGAATTTCCTTATTTAGGATTTCTTGGAGCTCTTAGGTAACCTCTTCTAGGAAATCTTCTTCGTGAGGGTCCAAACTGCCTGCTTTGCAAGTTTTAAATCCAGCAATGAGGCAACAAACCTGGATAAAATGCTACTGTTGTCACGTGGATACTCATCTCTGTTTAGATGCCCATTACCCAAGATCATCTTGACTGCCAATATGATAGGGAAATCCGAGTAGAGGAGGAGGCGCTTGAGCCTCAGGTTTGTTATTTTTCTGAATAAGACTTGGTGCGTCGAGGCCAAGAGAGAAATTGGAGTATCTGTACCAAAACAGGAGGTGGGCCTAGGATAAATGCTCATTATGAATCCAAAAGGAGGCTCTGACGACATGATTGGCAATGCAGACTAGCAAACAAGGAAGGAAATGGAAACCAGAGCTCTGAGAGTAATATTGTGTTATTACTAATATAGGGAAAAAATTTAGGTAATCACAAGTTGGGGACATTACACTAGGAGTTGGGATGATGTCTTAATAATAACAAAGTTGAGGAATGAGGGGATTGAATAAAGAATTGCAATGCAGTATGATCGAGTTAAAGAGAAAAGGTTAGAATACAGGGTTATAGTTCCCAAACCCTTCTCCCACAATGTAAAAATCATATCCATGGAGATGAATAGGATGGTTCTAGCTTGCAAAGATATTTGTACCCTAGAGAATTACCTGTACTACAGTATTATATTTAAGAAGTTTAACTTTAGTGTCTTTCACTGGGACCTGCTCACATTTTGTGCAGTATAATCGAATTGTACAAATGGTTATCTGGGAAGTCTTTTGAGAAAATTTTCCATAGAGGCCATAATAGTGAGCTTGTAATAGGGACACTGTCTGTGGGGGAACAAATGAAATGATGTTGAAACTTGTTGCAAATCTGGTATCATTGGGGCCTCCACAAGTTTGAGAAGGTGAGCAGTTGAGCAATCCCATGCCTACCGTGAAGAAGAGATTTTCATCATTTTTTTGAGGAACATTGACAGGGTGGTCTAGAGAGGCCAAGCTTTTTAGCCCACATGAAAATTTGGTTTCAGCTGATGTATCGTTAAAAGCTGGGAGATTAGGCATTGCAGGCGATTTGAAGAAGGTTTAGGGATCTAGAGTTTTGTACTCAATAAATGGTTGTTGTTGTGGTGTTATCGAAGGGAACCCCCTGTGCACTTGCATGTGCTTGGGCAGCGATGTAGTATTTTCCCACAGGTTGGTTTGCAAGCAGGATAATGTTTGTAGTTTGGCCTGGACCAATCATTATGACGTATGTACTTTGTAAGAGGCGTCCACTGCCACCACTATCATTACGTGATTTGCTATTGAGATGAACAATTTTGTATTCAGTCCAGCATTGATTATGCGGCATTCCTATGTACTCTGGGAGGGCGAACAATTAAGGATAATCTATGTGAAGATCTACAATTCATATTCATTCTGGCAAGACAAATAATCCATTAATTTTTATAGCAAAACATTTTCTAAGTGTTTCTTATTAAAGTTATGGACCTTTATCCCATGCCACTTCAAACTCCCCAAGATCTGTCAATTCTTCAATCCATTTTTTTGGCCCTTGGGGCATTGAGGTATGCTTAACATCTCTTCCTCAAGTGCCCTTCTTTTGTCAAACTTCCCTCATTCAATAGTTGTTTCTTGGTGTGTCGTGATCCTTAATCCCTATTAATCTAAAACCTTGCATACCTTAAGAGGGAAGAGTTAATCCTCAACCCTAATCCTCAATGCCCAATGCCCTAATTTTATAGACTGATTACATACCAACTCACCATAATAACCCCGAATACCATGTACATGCCAAATAAGCTTCTAACACCTAGAAAGATACGATCAACTATCAAATATCTCTTCACTACTTGGGGATTATTAGTCCCTGCCTTTAGACGAGACTAATGTTTTCGCCTAACTATTTCTGCAATTAGTTGCTACCTCGGAAACACTCTCGGTGTTTATATCCTATGATCTGCATTGATTTTTCCATTAAACTGATTTATTTCATCATTTATATATTTTTTCTCATTAGTTCCTTGTATTTTTGCTGGGGTTTCTTTTTCAGAAAATTTGGAAAATTCATTCTCCACTTTACATGCGTAGCCTTTGCTTCCACATTTTAGATTTTATACAGTGCGCGTGTCGTGGATGTGCTTCTACATCCTGCATATTGAACAATGCACGTGTTGGCTATGCTTCAACACTTTGCATTTTCTATTAGACGTGCCTATTGCTAAGGTATGTGCAGTGTGCCTCTCGATGGAGTGGTGGTAATAGACAAGAGAGGAGTGGTGGTACTAGACAAAGCATTTGCTATGCTTCCACATTTTGGATACATGTTTATAATTACAGGGCAGTTGCGACTACATGGAAGTACTGTTCTGGTTTTACTAGTGCTCACAACAAGTGCAGAGCTAGACCCCTATCTGTATTCTGCATATCACATATAAAAGTTGTGCAGTTTGGCCTTACACCTCCCAGTTGCATTTGCTTGAAAGCTTTTTACAACATGCATTCTGGTATGATAGCACCTACAATTGATTGGAATGGACTTGCAAACGCTATCTTGACTCCATTCTGTACTTTCAGCTTTTACTAAGCATATTAGTTAGCAAATTAGTTAGCCTTGTAAGTGCTTCCACATTTTGGATACATGTTTGACATAGCAGTTGTTGTGCTGCACTTCGGTTAGTTTAACGAATTGTCTGTGCTTCCACATTTTATTATATTCTTGAACTAGTTAATTTTGAGATGTAAATCATTGTAACTTATGTTCTTACATTAATCACCTTTCACTGAACAGGCTAAACAGTTGTTTGCAGATTAGCAGAGAAATAGTTTATTTTGTGCTCTAATCAAATGTAGTATGAATTAGAGTCTTTCTATGAGATTAGCTGCACTCTTATTGTAGACTCCATTGCTCTTACCGTATGTAAGATTAGGGTTTCCATTGCTCTTAACATAATTATTAAGATTGGTTGTTGATTTGTGATTAATAGCATTTCTTAAGCAATTTGGGGTTTCGGTCTTAGCGCAAGTTTAGGAGCTCTCCATTCAAGCATTGAGTGGAATTAAGTGCAACTTAAACTGAAATGAAAACTTGTAGAGAATTTGCAAATTTTTCCCTAGAAATTGCGGTCAAACTCATTGGGAATGTTGAATGAGATAAAGGAAAGATTGTACTTAGGGCGCAACCACAGCTTCACAATAATTTTTTTGGTTTTGGAATAAATTCCAGCAGGACAATCATGGCATAGATAGTGTTGATTTACAAATTCACACTGGAAATGGAAAAGACATATGGCTCCCATAGATGCATCCAATATAGAATCTGAACACCAAGACGCACAGTAGAGAGTTTTGTAGGATGCTTGGGAATTGATTAACATCGTAGATCATGTAGCTTTGTAAGGATAAGCAAATTCAGGAAGGAGAATTTGTTATGTCCACTTTTCAATCTACAACTATTTATTGAATGGAATGTCAACATAGGATTAGAAAGCTACTAGACTTCCAGTTTTTAGTTAGAAATGTATGTTGCATTTTAACTTTAAGATTAAGGTGTCTGAGTCCTTTGTCCTCTAGTTGAGCAGCAGCTAAATATTCGTGTTATCTAGATAAGCAGTGGCTGAGTCTTCTGTGCCTATTAGTTAACTCCACTAATGGAGGGATGGATTAACCAGTTAGCTGCCACCAATTTAGGAATAATTGCCTATGATTCAATTATAGTTATAGTTGAATTGTAGGTGCTGGAAAACTGCTTCTATGGCCAAACATTCTTTCCTGCCGAGCATCCGGTTTCTGGGTTCTTTCCAATAGCTAGTCCTCCCTGCTGTTTGATTTCCCTCCCTGGTTCGGATAGTACGCAAAGAAGAACTTCGTCCGACCGTGGAGAAATCTAGCTCTATGATTCCTTCAACGCCAGGCAAGGAGAATAGTCCAATGCATCCGGCTGGTTGGAAGGAAGGTCGGAAGGAAGGACCATCCAAACAATGCCTATAGAATTTTTAGGCTGTCCCTAGGTAAGGTGTAAATTGACAGTGTTTGATGCAGTTGGAGATCGAAATGTAGCTAATCCTAGTAGCCAAAATGCACACACACAGCCATGGGGTAAAACACACATTCAGAAACAATAATAGAAAACAATTTTCTTTATTAATTAAATCTTAGAAAACGTACTTGCCTCATAGGAATGCAGTCTAGTAACAGGGATTTGCAGTCTTCTTCTTGACCTCAAACAATCAACCGTCCTCAATGAAGCCATAGGTTGTAATCTTCTCAATCTCACATTACATGGCAATAGGCCTTTACAGCAGCCTTACGAATACTACATCCTTTTATATCCTCTAATCTCTCAGTCCTCAACTAAAGAAAAAGATTTTTCATTATTTTTCTATTCACTCCAAGCTACTTACCCATACTTAAGTGTTTGTTTTATAGGAAAATTGGTTTCAAATATGGAAAGGTCCCAGCCAGCCTAAAAACAGGCTTAGCCAAGAATAGGATGCTATCAATCAGTCATGTTTCATGGCTTAAAATGGATAATCCTATCAAGATTGCAGGAAAAATATTACTGATGATCTACTCTAAGCCGCTAGGATGCAAGAATATTAAGGTCTTTACTGCAGCATTCAGTTTCTAATAGATGTAGCAAGGCTAGGAAATGAAGTGTAACAGCCTGTGAGAAAGACTGCGACCCAGAACACATGTCAGCAGTCAAAACATAACTGCCACCAGCAAGGAAACCACTCCCTAGCCTCAAAGCACTACAATTTCAATGCCACAATTAAATGGAATGCCTCTACTAAATGCATACGCTAATTTCCTCAAGTCAAAGATGACAATTTAATCCAAATGATACATTTTTGCCAATTTTTTTTGCATTAGGCAGGGACTAGCTGCAGCGCAGCTCTTGCTATCCATGGTTTTAATGCAATTTTGAAGTAGTTTTCAGAGGTGGAAAATAGAAAGTTATTAGGGTTTCATTTATTGGCTATTTTGGCCTCGTGAATTCAATGGAGAACAATGCCATGATAGCTAGAATTAATGCAAAAAATTCAATCAAATTTTCATGCCATTTTTAGCTATCTATTAGTAATCGTAGGGTATTGATCAATGCACACTTTTATTGGGCAGGGTAAACAATCCTCTACTCTGCCTTTTCATCTGCTACTACATAAATTGTAAAAAAATAATAATAAAGATAATCTCTACAAAGAATTACCTGGAAGAAGAATATTGCTCTCATTCGGTTGCTATTTTTTTGATCCTATGCTTGATCAGAATTACCTGGAAGAATAGAAAAACATAATCAAGAAACAACCAGAAAACAAAATAGAAAAACATAGCATTGACAGAAAAGAAAAACAAAAGAAAGAATGTTATCTGCAGACAAACTCCAAGAAAAATGAAAATCCTAAGAAAAAATCAAGAAATAACCAGAAAACAGAACAGAAAAACATAGCATCGACAGAAAAGAAAAACAAAAGAAAGAATGTATCTGTATCGATGTGACCAATGCCAAGGGTTTTGTTGTTAACTTCACACGCTTTTCCCCACTCCATGCCATTTGAATTTTCATTACCGTTGTAGGTTTTATTTGAATTTTTTTGAATTTTTTTTACCGTTATAGGTGAGGTAGTTAGTTTCGAACATTCTTTCGACAGTAGATTGGTTGGTTAGTTTTGAACATTCTCTCAACACTAGATATTTGAGTATTTAAACAAATTAATAACTTTCTGGTATTAATTTTTGTGTAATGTGTTTTTTATTAAGATTTTTATATAATATTAATTAATATTTTTATTTTAGATGTGTAATGGATTTGTTTTAATAATTTTTATTTTGTATGTATGTTTATACAATTGATAAAAAAAATTCAAGCTTTTTTTCTAGATTAAATTGTGTAGATTTTTTAAAGTTAATGTTTTGGATCAAATTCTATGATCCATCATAAGGAAAGAGTGGTAGTAGTAGTAGTAGAGAAAATACTAAATCTTAGAAAAAATCACTTGTAAGAGTTGTAGTAGAGAAAACACCAAATCTTCATAACAACATACAATGGTGGCATGATGCTCTATAGTTTGGCATGCAACTATTAGCAATGACATGATGCTCTATAGTTTGACATGCAACTATTAGCAATGGCATGTTATAAATACATAGACTCGGATTTTTTTCATTTAACTTAATCAAAACTTTTAGAAATATTATCAAAAGTATGTAATATAAGGAAACTAAGGCAATATTCCTAGCAATTCAAATAGAACACAAATTTTTAACAATAAAAAGTTTTTTGGATTCAAATATATTTATGCTCGCCATTTCTTTTCTTACCTAGTAATTTTGATAAGTGAATGGTAATGACAATAGTAACTTTCAAAAGATTTTAAAATCCATGTGAATACTTTTACTAAAGTTTTAGCTAACTCTAATTCCTTACAAGGCACCCACTTCCTCTACCATCTCCACATCTCTTCCTTACATACTATTTTATTTTCCATCTTTCTATATACTTGTTATATTTTATTATTCTTTAGCAATAGGAAGTATCCTAATTTTCAATATTTGATCTTTAAAAAAGAAAGTCTGTACTTGTAGTTTTATTATTATTAAATTAAATAGGCATTTTTTTTTTATGAATATGGTTTGTTAACATTCACTTTCAAGATTAGCAGTGATATATTCTACCCTCCACCTAGCCTACTTTTCTCTAGGGGCAAGTCATGAAATGTCACACTTCCCACCATATTCTAAGAGTTTCTAGATTATTGGACAAACAACTATCCTCTCCAAGAGGATGCCCATGTGCATAGAATGTTGTTCTACAAGATTCTTATCTTCTAAAAGGAGTTGAAAATTCAACTAGACAAAGAGGTCCCCATGACTTATGTTCCACATAGGATACTTCTACATCCATAATAGAACAAATAAATTTAAAACTTATTATCCCATCTATCAATTTGGAAGATCTCAACTTGGAACAAAGTTGTGAAGCAAGGTGAAGATGTGAAGCTAAGGGGAAGACATGAAAAAGCTAAGGGGGAGACATGAAAAAGTGTATTGTAGCATTTGTGACTTGGAAAAGATGTTTGGTCATGTTGCATGGCTTAGGAGGACCCTTTATTTCATCCTCTTTCTCATATGCCTTCATGTATCATATTATTCCTTGTTTTACATCACCAAATCATCCATATCACAAGTGATAAGATTTTGAAACACTACAACTACCATCCCCACCCTCGAATTTCCTCTTCCACCTTCCTTCATCAGACTCAATGATTGAACTATTGTAAACCTACTCGAGCTCCACCTATCTTTCAAAGATTTGGGAATTTTGGTTTATTTTTATCCTTCTACCTACATATGGGTTCTTATTTTTTCCTACTCCTTAAAATCTCAAACTATCAACCCAATTTGTATAGAAATTTGGCTAGGTTAGAGTTCCAAATTATCTACAAAAGATAGCATGAGGATTTTTTTGTAAAGGCATTGAAAATCCTCTTTTTTTAGTGTTTGTTCCAAATATGATATTTTTAGATAACCACCAAGGTCATGGTGAAAAATAAATGGAGAAAGTGGTGGAGGAAGAAAGGAGAAATTCAAATTGCTTTCATGTGCCTATATGATTTGTCAGTGGCATCCAAGTGTATAAGTAGCATTTTTGCTTTAGTATTTGTCATTGATTTTAGTCTTTTTGAGAAATTCAAGTTTTGGGGAGTTATATCTAGTTATTAGATTCATGGTTGAGGTCTATCCATGTTGATAAGAGATTTTATTTTTTCTTAGTAAATCTTGGTGGCTATGAGCAACCGTCAACCATGTGTGGTGGTTTATGGTCAAAGTATTTTTAATAAATATGAGTGTTGATAGCCTAACAAGAATACTTTTACATTCTCGATAGGCTCATTCAATGGTGGTGCATACATTAGCCAATTCAACCTTTTGATTATGATATGCAAGAGTTTATTGACTTTTAAAATGTAAATCTTTATACAGTGGTGCATATAGAATTGACTTTGTGTGCCCTGTGATTTGGTATGAAGGGTGTCTTTGAAAAGTGACATGTTTCCACTACAAAAATATGTTTATATGTGATAGTAAACATATAAACTAGATAGAATTCCCTATAAACGTTAAAGTGTAATTGGGTCAATAGAGAAGCTTGGTTTTTAATAAGAGGTCTTTAAAGATTTTATTTCTTGATAATTTGAGATAAAGTCACAAAATTAAATAATTATATTTGGATATTTGCTAAAGAAAGGGTGCTCAATGGAGTGTAAATGTTGTTTATCAAATTCAATAATGAAATAATCAATATGTAACTATTCTTCTACTTCCATGGCTAGACATTCACTAATATGTGTGATTGTTTCCCTACTAGAGTAGATCTATAGGGCAAGTTTCTAACTGTGAATGTAAGTATTTCTCAAGTACCACGTAGTGTTTAATTAAATCTAATGACATAATTGACTTGTCTCAATTTTCATTTCATAATAAGAGATGCAAGTTATTTCTAATAGGATGGAGAAATTTTAAAAGAAGAAATAAGTTTAACACAAGCATTAAAACAATCTCATTAAATATTCTTGAAGCATACTAAAGATCTAAGAATCGTAAGGATGCGTGGAATTGGAGATTTTAATAAAGTGAACATGAGACTTATCCTTAATCTAATTTTGAACTTAAAACAAATTAATGTGTTGTATGACATTTTGATACATTTGGTTTTCACTAGATGTGACAACCTAATGGTAGTTGCACTAGAAATGAATAAAGATGGGCAAGAGCTCTACTCAGATGTTGAAAATAGCTTCTTTAAGTACAAATATTCCACTAAAGAAAAATTGTTGTAATGAGACTATATCAATACTTATGAATCGGTGTGCACTATTTATCATACAAAAATGGAAGAAATCAAATCTTTACAATAAGAGTATTATAAGATTTTATGGCATGAAATAACATAGTCAAAAGAAATAGGCAAACATCCTCCTAGGAGGGCTACTTCTTAAAGCATGAAGTGTAATTTAGTAGCCATGAAAAAGAGGAACACAAAATTTTGCAAGGGAGGACATGATTCCTCATTGAAATTACTCAATGAGTGAGAGTAGCGTGATTAATCCTAATAAGAATGAAACTTGTAACCCTACCAGTAAATGAGAATGTTGATACTAAAGTTGAGTAGGTCAATGGTGGAATATATAAGGATTTTTATCTTTCTATGCTCTATGCAAATCATAAATAATGTTTGAGTGGATATGATTAGCATTAGATGGTTCTACCAAGGGAAAGGCTTGCCACATCACCCAAATATGAGTTTGCCACTAACTATTTGCCATATAAATTGAGATATTTGTGTCATGTATCAAAGTCATTTGATAATCAGTTACAACTGAGTCAAAGAAAAAATAAGTAAGCATTCTATAGTATGCATATGGTTGAAGAGCAATAGAGAACTACACATTAGACAATTTGAGGAATAAGTGCATAAAGGGATGTGATAGTGGATAAATTTACTAATAAGAATCCATACATTTTTTTTTTTTTAATATTTTAAAAGCATTTGAAGGAAGCTCTAGGATACATAGTCAAAGATAAATTTATTGATCATCATATATCCTCCCTTGCAATGCTCCACTTTTTCTTTGTGTCCAAAATATGCATGATATTGTGTGCTTTAAATCTCCTTTATATATAGTCCAATGATATTGGATATAAGGAAAAGAGATAAAGAATAAGTCAAATGAAAGTACAAAATTTATGATCTTTGACATTACATCAAAATAATCCCTTACTTATGTTGATTAAATATATAGCCTACACTTTTAAGAAAAATAGTGGTCTATATTTTGTGGTTCATTGTATGTGTGAAAAAAAAAAACCCAACTTCCTCGAGTAAATAGGAACACCTAGGTTAACAATATCATAGTGCATAACCTAATCGTGACCATCACTAAAAAAGAAAGGTATGTGAATCTGACACAAGACTTCAATTCTTATTTGCAAGAGAAAAGCATCCTCCCTTAAAAATAGGAAAGATATCATACAATAATGAGAAAAAAATTGGGAATTATTTGAACAATGTCATTGTGCTTCTTAGAAATAATCCATTGTATTTCATTATACTTTCACTCCACCTAAAACATTTTGTCACTTACATTCTCATTAAACTATTTAATTTACAATAATCATAGCTCAAAATAGTAGAAACCTTACATAAATTGGTCATAGAATTGTATATGTTCAATTAAGGAAACAATAAAAAATAGTAACCACTTATGCCATCTAAATGGAAATAACTCATGTTGCAATGGGATTTCACCAAATAATCAAAAAGTTAATCCAAAAATATATGATTCACCTATTTTCTTGAGCTCTTATCGAATTTCCTAAAGATTCTATGTTCCATGGGAATGAGTTTGTTATCAAGATTAATTTTTTCTACCATTACCTTTTAATATTTGTCCATGATACTCAACATGAATTATCCAATACCTTTCGCATGGAAAAGTTCACTAAAAATGACAAGATGCATACAACAATAGAGCAAACTATTATCAATTTCTTAAATAGCCACAAATATAACGATAAATAAAATATATGTAGGTCATCTTTGTAGAATATGATTGTATTACTCTTGCATGTGTATGACCAAGGTCACGAGCAATGGACCTCTAGGAGGGGATCTAGACCTGATGGAACCATATGAAGAGTTTTCCTTTGTAAATTGCAAGTGATAACCTTAATAATTTAATTAGTGGGTTTTGGGTAATTAGGAATCCACTTAATCAAGATAATGAAATTGGTTTATGGTGCCCCACCTTATAGCCCTTGAGTGGAGACTCGCTCGAATGAGCTTAGGAAGACCGTGGAGACGGTAAGCCAAAATCCCCTGATTGCTCATAGGTAGAGATGGCTCCGCATGTCTATCAGAGGAATGGGTGGAGATCCCAATTTTATATTTGTTTTCCCTTCTTTGTGAGGATATCATGTGATGACACTCTTTCCCCTACATGTGTCCATGACTCTTAATCTTTTGTTGAACTGATTATGCCTCTGGGCATTTATTGATTTATGATTAGCCTTGTGATGTGTTTTGATTCATTGTTTATGGTTGTTATCTTGTGGATGTCTTGTTGAGTACCTTGGTTGTTAGGTGTCAACCTAGGTCTAGAATGTTCGTTGGAACCTTGTGTCATCTCCTATCACGGGGGGTGGTTCCTTATTGGTTCCACATGGTCGTGTGGTTTGATGCCTTCTTCCATTGGGGTGTTCTTTTTGGATGCTCTTGTGTGTGGATGTGGAATTCTTATCTCTTTGGCTTATGGATGGATATTGTAGCAGATGGATGCTCATGATTCATATAGCATATGTGTTGTGGATTTCATAAGATAATTGCATATGTAGATGATAACTATGTTGGACTATGATATATATGTAATGATAGCAGATGTATTGGGATATGATTATTTCTCTTGTAAGGGAACACATTATTGCATTTGTTGTATCTTCGATATTGATTTATTAATGGAGATAATATGAATGGATCTATTGATGTGCATTTAGTGTTGTATGTATGTCTAATGTGGTTGGAAATAAATTAGGATGTGGTAGGATGTGACCATCACTCTTGTAATAAAATATAGTGTAGTAATCCTTGTTGGCTCTATATTGTATCTTGGTTTAAACCAACATCTATGCTATTAGGAGTTAAGGTTCATGAATGAATAGTGAAGTTATTGCATTGGGAATATATGTATCTTATGTGATTGAATTGAAAATTATGCTTTAGACTTGTGTGGAATCTTCTATCGAAAATGAGAAAAGTTTACATTTTAGAACTAAAGATTGGATATGTATGGATAATTGATGGTTAGGAGATTGTGTAACTAGTATCTTGTGATCATACGTGATAGGACTTGTAGTAGTTTGAGATCGTGATGAGTTGTAATAGATTATATATGAATGTTGTAAATGGATATCATTTATGTATGTAATTCTAGATTGGAAAGGAATTAAACAATTAAGTAATGTGATTGGGTTATCTTGTGAGTGTCTATGGACAATATTGGAAATGCTAAAGATTTGTGTATGTCTATTAGTGAAATAATTAAATTAAAAAGATGTTATCTCTTATTGTTGGTTATCTTAATGAGAAGCTTGTAGGTTGTATGGATTACTCTTAAAGGAAATAAACTAGATTGCATTAGGTGGTACCTTTTGTGGAAGAAATATATCATCATGCTAGATGGTTTTAAAATGGAATTAGGAACATTTGATTTGGTGCTTAAAAATGAATTCAAGAGTTAATGGGGATATGTAGTATTTGCATTCTCATGTTAGGAAGAAAGTAATTGAGTATAACTAAATGAATTGGACATTAATGTTATCATTGTATATTTTAATTTGTTTATGTGTTAATGATAGTTAAGTAATGACATTGAGATACCCTAGGGAATGATTGTTAGTGAAATGTATTGTTATTCCACTTGTGTATTATGTTGTATGAACATGTTTATGATTAAGTTATCTTTGTATTCATGTAATGTTATGATTAATGCATATGATTTATTGTAGTATAATATGTTGCATTAGTAGATGTTTAAAAAAAAATGTTATCTCTATTTGTTGGTTACTTTAGTTATTTTCTCTAGGGTATTTTGGTGGGCATTACATCATGCATAGTAGAGATAATTATTCATAACATGTTAATCTCCAAGATTCAAACATTAAAATCAATTCTGGATCTTATTTTCGAAAAAACCTACATAGGAGTAACTATAGATCTATAATAAATTTCTAAGCAACCATACAAACATGTAACTATCTTCATTTAGAACACGGTCTTATCACATATTTACATACCACAAATTTTGGTTAATATGTAAAACTTGCAAAACCATTTCCATAAATTTGAAATACACTTAAACATCTAGACATTCACATTATACATGTCATTTGAATAATGGAATAAGCATCTAGAATCTATAAACAAAAAATTGAAAAACAAGAGAAAACAATAACCCAACAGGATAACCAAGTTGTCTAGGAGTGTGAACTTAAAAATAATAAAGAGGTCAATGACTTATCTTCCAATGATTTCATGTAACCATGAGATAAAACCATGAACCCAACATAAACACTTTATTCTATAGTCCAAATAGTTGATGCTTATCCATGTAACCAGGATGCCAATACCCATCCAACATGAACACCCTTTTATTGTACATGATCACAAGGAAAAGTAACAAAACAACAAAAAAAGAAGATATGTGTATATATCAACAAACAAGAGATCCCAATTGCCAAAACATAACTAAATCCATGAACAATAATAGTCATGAGCTGCTAAAGCCCAACATATATCTGTAGCGTTGTAAATTGTACGCACTTGCTAGGGTGGTACAATTTCACACCTAGTTTAGCACCCGCCTTGGTGCATTTTACATTTTGCATTGCATTTCTCCTTTAGCACTTAATTAATCAAATTAATTAGGTCTAAGGTCCTATTTCATCATCCTCCACATCATAAAGTTGGGCCCTTTCGTTAAAGTGTGCCCTTTTCATTTTATTCCTCCAATACATCATTCAATCAAAAACCCTAATTAAGTCCTATTTTGAACTTGGGGGCTTGGTTTCGGGGGTCAAAACATCTCGAAATCACCTGTAACTTCGGGATTCTCTCTAAAATCATCATATCCGACGGCCCTGAAAATTTGGTGAAAAGTTGTCGGGACCATGGCGCCCGGAGTGCACATGGTCCTGGACATTTTTCTCAAAATTTTAGGAGCACAATCCAATCATAAAATAAAGCTTAACCCCAAGAAATTGGCAGGAGATTCAATCTCTAGGTCGGCCAAAAGACGAAATTACGACCTAGGGTTTCATACATAAGAGCTCTCTTTCTTCATTGGAAAGGACCCGAATTTTGTTTTCAGGACCTCATATGCAACGAAAGAGCAGATCTTTGAAGACTTCAACAACATTCAACATCCATCTATCAAGCATTTATCAATTTCATTCATCCATTTAGGGCTTGGAAGACATTGAAGAGCAATAGGAGATTACCGACTGAAGATTGGCTTGTACCCCTCCCTTGGGATTGGGTATGATTTCATGTTGTTTTCATGTCTTTGCATAAGCTTCAATATATCACTTATTCATGCTTTAGATCACTTTGCATTTTGATTTAGAGCATTTACATTATTACAAGCAATTAGGGTTTACTTTCTAGGTTGCTCTAGTTTGCTTACTTGCATTTTAGGATCTTGCACACACACAAGGTCTGCACACACAATACTTTTTACAATACAACTTGGCTATTCGTGGAGGTGGAAATCACCGAAGTGGGGGTTTGACTAAGGAAAAACCTTATATAGCCACCCACCATACCCTTTTCAGATATAAGTGTAGGTTTCGGGACTCAAACGACGCCGCAGGTTGCAGATTCGGGAGAAGCAGACTGAGACCAACCTTCCCACCAAGTTGCAGAGCAAAAGACCAGGACAGGGGCGTGGGGTGCCCTGGTCCTACCAGGACAGGGGCACTGGGTGCCCTGGTCCTTGGGATAGAGGCACTGGGCACCCTGGTCCTTGGGACAAAGGCGCTGGGCGCCCTGGTCCTCCTGACAGACAGCATTTCCGACAGTTTTCCTGAGTGCAAGACAGCAATTTTAGGTGTAGTTTCCGGGACAGAATCAGGACAGTGGCACCTGCGCCCCCATCTCGAACATTTTCAATCAGATTTTGACTCTGGGTACGCATCTGTATTCTTGTTTTGTCCTTTTGTTTAGAGCTGTTCATTGTTTAATCTCAATTCTGCAATCTTGTTATTAGTTCATACGTGCATTTTGGGATTAGGACTTGAACTTGCATCATTTTATCTTTCAATTACAACAAAGGAGTAGAAATCCTAATAGGTAGCCCGTGGCTCTCTCTTTCACAAAAAGAAGTAGCCAATTGTGTGATACCTCTAGTCTCTTTCGTATTCCGTAATGTGTGTCAAAAGGTAGGATTAGGGCATGTTAACCTAGTCTCGCTTTTTCCGCTACACATTTTGGTGAACCCGACGTGAATCTATCATTGCTTCCTCTTGCATTGCATTTGTTAGATCTAGATCTAGATTTAGTGTGTTTTCATTTCATTTTCATTAAAAAAAAGAAAAAAGAAAAAAGAGTGTGTTTCTTTGCATTGTGTGTTTAAATTTTATGCAACCTTTATTTCAAAATGTCAGATTTTTATTTGCAAGATGTTCATGTTTATGATGATTATTATGAGTATAGCCAAGATGAATTAGATGAAGCTTTAGATGAGTTTTTGAACCCTAAAGATGCCAAACCTTCACTTTACCAAAGACTCATAAACCTTGTTACTATGCCATTTAGGTGTGATGAGAAAGATAAGTCGAATGTTTCCTCTCAAGGGTACATTCCTATCAACTCTTCCACTGAATCTAGTAACATGGCTGTTTTCAACAATCCCCTCTATGATGAGATATCTCCTTTTGAATCAAAAGATAAACCTTTTGATAGCTATGATCATACTTTGTTGGATGATTCTCTTGATGACTTTGTGGTTTTATCGAAATCTTTAAATAAGAACAAGACTTCTAAATTGGTTAACATGATAAACCTGAATGGGCATAATAAGCCTCTCTTTGAAGTCCAAGGTGCTTATCCTTCTCCCACCTTTCAAGTTCCTAAATCACCTCTCCTTACTATCCAAGGAGGGTATGATCATGATTCCTTTCTTACTTCGAATAAAGCAATCATCACTGTGCAAGGAAGAAAACCTATAAGTCCTTATAGTTATGCCAAGCAATTAACTAGAGAGAGTTATCATGCGGTTGCCCATACTTATCACACCAGAAATAATAGGCAGCCTAATCCTCCTCCTATTATTCCAGTTTCTCTTCCTAATCCTCAACCAATTCTTCCGCAAGCTCCCCGTATTTCGCAAGTAATGGGTAAGGAATATGATCTCATAGAACAACTTAAAGCTACCCCTGCTAAGATATCCCTTTGGGATTTGATTCAAACTTCTTCTGCTCATCATGGAATGTTACAAGATGCCTTGAAAGATTTGAATGTTCCTCCACCGAATGCATCTAGTAATATAGCATCTTTGGTTAACTCTGTGATGAACCCTAAAGCTCAAATTGTGTTTACCTAAGATGAGTTGCCTACTAGTGAAATTCAACATCAATATGATCCCTTGATGATTGTGGTTATCATGAAAGACACTGCTATAAGACGAACACTAGTAGATAATGGCTTTGGCCTTAATGTGTGTAGCATTAATCTATTGCATAAAATGAATGTGGATACATCCCTCACTGAGCCTGACTCTCGTCCCATTCGAGGCTTTGACAATGTGGCTAAGACTTCATTAGGTATTATCACCTTACCCCTCACAGTGGGACCTGTTACTTTGCCTACTCCTATCCATGTTATGTCGGGAAATTTAACATACAACTTGTTATTAGGGAGACCTTGGATTCACAGTATGCAAGTTGTCCCCTCTACATTGCATTGACAAGTTAAATTTATCTATAACAATAAGACATATACCTTGATAGGTGATACTAACTTCCAAGCTTGTTTACAAACATCTACTTCCAAAGGGGGTTCTTCTAAGTTGTCCTCGTCTAGTGATGACTCTTTAAACAAGATACCTATCGATGAATCCTCGCTCTCTGATGATCAAAATTCTTTGGATGAGTCTGGAGCTCCTGAAGAAGATTCTTCTCGACTTGAATCTACACATAAGAAGGATTTTGATCCTGAGAAGGTTCTCGCAGAAGACGATTGGGGATCTCTTGATTTTAATCCCACCTTTGTAGGTGAATATAAGGTTCCTTCTAGAGAGCTTAAAGTTGAAAAGAAGGAAGAAGCTAAAAATCAGTCAATCTTACTTGAACCTATGAGCAATAATTTTGTGGCCGCTTCTCAAACTTCTTCTCCTCACACCTCTAATTCTGAAGAGTTTGATTCTTCGTCTTATGAAAAACCGCCTTCTCTTTCTGAAATGGCTGATCGTTATGGTCATGGTTTTCACATCTTTGCTAAGCATGGGTATCATGGAAATGGTTGTGGCACTCACGAACAAGGGATAAAGGTTCCTCTAGAGAATAATCTTCACCATTATGCCTTTGGACTTGGCTTTAATCCTTGCAAACGCACTAAAGCTTCTAAGAGACCATGTATTAGTGTTAATGCTATTTCTACATCTCTATCAATGCAACACCCCAAGTATATTGATGAGGATCCTTCGTGTGACTGTGCTTTGGATATCTTTCCTACCGATGATGCTTTAGCTAAGTTTTTAGGAGCATATGATACTCTTCCTCGTTATCTTCACAATAGGGGACTCCCTTATTGTTTGAACACTGAAGCCTATTTTGGAAAAGAGAATGATAATGATGAGATTGTGAAAGAATTCCCTCAGTTAAAGGATACTCCTCAACAAAGTAATCTTCTCATAAGTGACACCACTAATGTTAAGATGGATCCTTGTAAAGAAGAAAAAGTTATTAAAATTGGAAAATGTTTGGATGAAGAGGAACAAAAACAATATGAAGATTTATTGCATGAATTCCCTGAGATCTTTGCTTGCACATACTCTGACATGCCTGGTATAGATCCTAAGATTGTTACTCATAATATTGTCTTAGTTCCTGATGCTAAGCCCGTGAAACAAAAGATTCAAAAAATGAATCCTAAGGTAGCTCTGCTTGTTAAGGCTGAGATTGAAAAATTATTGGAGGCTGGATTTATTCGCCCTATTGATTATTCCCCGTGGATTTCAAATATTGTCGCTGTGGCTAAACCAGATAATAAAATAAGAATGTGTACCGATTTTCAAGATTTAAATAAGGCTTCGTTAAAAGATGATTTCCCTCTTCCAAACATTGACATGATAGTTGATTCTACGACAGGACATGCCTTGTTATCCTTCATGGATGGTTTTTCAAGATACAATCAAATTTTCATTAACTCTCAAGATCAATTCAAAACCACTTTCACCACTCCTTGGGGTACATTTTGTTGTATAATGATGCCTTTTGGAATTAAAAATGCTGGTGCAACTTATCAACGAGCGATGACCCTTATCTTTCATGATTATATGCATAAGATTTTAGAGGATTATGTTGATGATATTTTAGCCAAATCAATTCTTCGCATAGATCATATTAAAATCTTTCGTCAAATCTTTGAAAGAATTCGTAAATATCACATGCGCTTGAATCCCCGAAAATGTGTTTTTGGTGTGGATAGTGGAAAACTATTAGGATTCATAGTTTCGCATCGTGGGATTGAGGTGGACACTAAGAAAATAGATGCTATTGTCAACATGCCACCTCCTAGAAATGTATCTCAACTTAAAAGCTTACAAGGAAAGATTCAAGCTATTCGTAGGTTCGTATCTCAACTTGCGGATCGTACCTTTCCTTTTACTCAACTTCTCAAAAAGAATATCACTTTTCAATGGAATGAAGATTGTCAGCAAGCATTGGAAGATTTAAAAGTGTATTTGGCTAGTCCTCCTATTCTTCAACCTGCCGAACCTTCTAAACCCTTCCTTCTGTATACACCTGCTTCTTCTCATGCTCTCGCAGCATTGTTGGCACAACATGATAAAGATGGTAAGGAATGTCCGGTTTATTACATAAGTCATACCTTACTCGATTATGCGACCCGATATTCTGCGATAGAAAGACAATGCTTGGCCTTGGTGTTTGCAACTCAGAAATTGAGACATTATCTTTTAAATTCAAAAGTCCACGTCATGGTAAAGTTTGATCCTTTGAAGCATCTTTTCTCTAAAACTGATTTATCAGGACGCCTAGCTAAGTGGGTCATGATGTTAACTGAATTTGACCTTAAATTTGTTTCACAAAGAGCAATTAAAGGGCAAGCATTGACGGATCACTTAGTTGAGGCCCCTTCACCTTTCTCCTTCCCTAATCCTGAGTCTTTCCCCAATGACTTCATTCTTTCTATAGAGAAAGATGAAATTGGGGAGTTATACTTTGATGGTTCTAAGTGTTGTACGAGATCGGGGGCAGGTGTTGTTCTAATTTCTCCTACAAAGAAATCCATTCCCTTATCCTATCGTCTAAATTTCCTGTGTACCAATAACATTGCTGAGTATGAGGCTCTTATAGCGGGAATAAAAGCAGCCTTAGCTCTGAATATAAAACACATACATATTTATGGAGATTCTCAATTGATTATAAGACAAGTAACAGGACTGTATCAAGCAAAACAAGACAAATTATCACAATATAAAGATCTTGCTATCTCTTTATTACAAAAATTCGATTCTTATACCATGGAACTTGTTCCTCGAAAAGATAATCGACATGCGGACGCAATGGCATGTGTGGCTTCTCTTGTATCTTTAGAGGACCCTGTGGTTGATCTTAAATTTGTTATTCACAACCTTATTTCTCCAGCTATTGTAGACGATTCTAGCTTGGTAACATGTTGTGACTTTATAGACTCAGATGAATGGTACTCGCATATCATAAGATATCTGACCAATGGTACCTTTCCCGATTCCACCAATAATAACACTAGGGCTAGAATCCGCAAGCTGTCTGCTAGATATATCATTCTTTCTAATGTCCTTTACCGAAGGGGTTATGACGGTCTTCTCCTTCACTGTCTTAACAAATCGGAAATCCCCGTTGCTCTTGAAGAGGCACATTCAAGTGCCTGTGGGGGGCATTTTGGAGGCAAATCCTTGGTTCAAAGATTGCTTCGTATGGGATACTATTGGCAAACTATGCAGATGGATTCTTTTTCATTTGTTAAGAAATGTCATCAATGTCAACAACACAATAATCTGATTCATGCTCCTACCCAAGAACTTCGTTCTCAAGTAGCTTCTTGGCCTTTCTCCGCATGGGGTTTGGATCTCATTGGTAAAATCTCTCCTCCTTCATCTCAAGGACACACCTTCATTATAACCGCAACAGATTACTTTACGAAGTGGGTAGAATCTATTCCCCTTCGCTCTACTATTGCTGAAGTGATTTGTCAATTTCTTCTAGAAAACATCATTTCTCGATTCGGGATACCTTCCACTATAATCTCAGATAATGGGACATCATTTAAGAACAAGGACGTGAAGAAATTCCTCGAGAAGTATCATATCAAACATCTATTTTCTACACCATACTATCCTCAATCAAATGGTCAAGCCGAATCATCCAATAAGATAATTGAGCAAATTCTTCGCAAAAACCGTGAATAAGCATGGTAAGGATTGGAGTAATCAGCTAATCTATGTTCTTTGGGCCTACCGAACGAGTGTACGAATTGCTACAGGAACTACCCCTTATAATCTTGTTTATGGTGCTAATGCTATTATGCCTTTAGAGTTAGAGATTCCATCACTTAGGGTTTCTCTCAAAGGTATAGTAGATGATGACTCTTATAGAGAACAACAACTTCAACAACTTGAGATGCTTGATGAACAACGTATAAACGCTCTTGAGCATATTCAAGCGTATCACAAAACTCTACAACGAAGCTATAATGATAAGGTTATTCAACGTTCCTTCTCAGTAGGTGACTTAGTCCTCTATGAGAATCAGTGCAATGTGAATGCCTTACCTGCAGAAAAGGGAAAATTTAGTCCTAATTGGCTTGGACCATATATCGTTATTGAAGATTATGGATCAGGTGCTTACAAAATAGCGGATGTAGACAGTACGCCTCTTAAAGAACCTATCAATGCTATGCACTTGCATAGATATTATGCTTAATTCTTCATTCCTTATCTTTCATTTCATCTATCTTCTTTTCAGTTCTTCAACATTGGGTAATATGTTAGTATATCCTAATTAGAGAAAAATAGAGTTAAATGATATGGTGTTTAATCTATATTGCTTCGTTCTTGACAAGCGTGTTTCTTTACTTTATAGTTTGTCTTGAATTCATTTATGTAAATTGTAAAAGATTTACATTTCCATTATGCTAGCATATTGCACAATGTCTTTATGCGTTAAGTAGAATCGTATCATGTTGTGTTTAAGTTCAAAATTAAATCACATTAGTTATATGATTCTTAGACTTCAGGCATATTTCTTCCCTATCATCAATGTAGTACTTGATTAAATATTTTAATTAAGCCACACATGTATCAATTTAATCATGGAGCATTGAGAAATCAATCACATGGAAATTAAATCCTGAACATACATGTACATCTACCAAATGTATAAGATTTAATCAAAGCAAAATATACATTGTTTTAAGCATTAAAGATAACACATTTGAGACAAAGAGAAGCATGTATATATATATATATATATGTGGATCGTATACAAATATAGGTCACTATACATCCAAAATGTGACCTATCCTACATCATAAGATCATCTCCTATCCCTAGGGCTAGTGGCTGGAGAGTGATGACTAGATGCTCCCTCCTGATCCGGCCGTGCAGGTGGACCCATAGGTGTGTAGCGCAATATAGACCGTGAGTGACTCCGAGAGGAACTCCTACGATCCCTATCCATAAGGATCGCGCGATAGGAGGTAGCCTCGGCCTGAGCTACTGCTAGATCTCGCTGTGCCTGCTGAAGGTTCTCTGATAGAACTCTCTCTCTCCCTCCATATGTCCACCTATACTCGGAATGGGGAAAACAAGTCCTCATGCCGACCCGCGTTCCCCTGAGGCCTATAAGCAATCTGTGAGGAACTAGGGATCTGTGCCATCGTGGAAATGTCTGTCACTGCTTGCTGAATCAGGGAATGCCACTCCTGCACATTAGCTGTAGCAGTAGAACAGATTTTTGTATTAGTACCATTCTATATCATCAAAACATTAATCAATCAATATAAACCTACTATACCTGGATCTCCCTCACGCCAGTAGGGATCGTGATATGGTAGCATCTGTGACTGGGAACTACTAGGCTCCCCACACTAAAATTATCTATGCACGATGGGTGTAGGCTGGCCCGTACTAGAAACAGGTCTCCGTATCGCCTCATGTTCCCCCTTTTGGGGAATAAGAGGAGGATCCAGGGCTATGGTATCATCTCCTGAATGGTGAGGAGATGCATCTGACCCCTCCTCATCATCTCTATCCTCATCCTCATCCTCATCCTTATCCTCATCCTCGTTCGCATCCTCACCTGCATCCTCGTTCTCCTCATCTCTATCTATGTCATCCACCTCCTCCTCGGCACTAGGCTGATCCTCTATGGGTGGATCAGGATCTCCTGCCTCCTCATGACCCTCTCCCTCCTCTGGCTCCTCCGACCTGGATCCTTGATCCTCATCTCGGTCTCCATGTCTCCATGGGCCTAGATGGCCTGTCGTGATCTGGTGGAAAGATAGGCCTTGGGTATGATCTCATAAACCATGAGAGATACCTGTGTTGTGCTCCAGGCTCTACAGAGTAATCAATGACCACATCTTGATCAGATCTCTCTATATCTGTAGTCTCGATGTCATCTATCGTCGGTCTCGCTACTGCTCTAGGGCTGGGAAGGACTCGTGAGTGTCGAGTATAGATGGGTACATCGACTGGAACGCACTGCTCTAGCCCAAACTACCTCTGTACTTGATCGAAGTAGAATGGGACTATGATATGTGAATATCATCCCCGTAGTAGGCAGTTCCTCTGTAAGCATGCTAACTATCTCTCCATCCCATCCCATCTGTGCATCCGCAGATATGGTCTCCATACTGTCACCTCGGCTGTCAATCTATCAAATATCGCTCTCCAATATAGCAGATCCCCAAATCTCTACTCGCTGGTAAGTGGATAAGCAAACACCCTAGGTCACTCACTAGTCGTACTCATCGGAAAGCCGACAGGCCTGGTGCATGTCAAGTGCTCAAATATCCACACCTGCAAAAGTGTGCATGTCATCAAGCTGCAACCCTGTCCAAACACATACTCCTCAAGGTCATGATAGAGATGTGCAAGCATACTCCGACCCCAAGCATATACTCTCCTGTGTCTCTCCATAGCTCTAATGCACCATGTGAGACCCCCATGCATGTGCATACCTCGCCCATTAGGGCAGACGGCTAGTGCTATGATGGCAATCATAAGATGTCTCACAAGGGGCACCTCTCCTATAGGATGTAAGAGCCAGCTGACCATGATACGACCTCTCGTCTCGCTCGGCATGACTCTCCCTATGCAGTATACCTGCTCTCTCTGATGGTCCTCCGTTGATCGATCGGTCGCGTATGTCATAGTAGCTCCTTTGATAGGAAGATGAAGTATGCGGTACACATCCTCAAGTGTAACCGTCATCTCTCCTACTGGAAGATGGAATGTGCATGTGTTAGGATCCCATCGCTCCATCAGTGCCATCAGCATTGCAGGATGAAATCGAATGGCTAGCATGAGGATCGCATACCATAAACCCACGATTGACAATGTATCCCTCTCTGCCTGAGTCAGTCGAGGAATCTGATCTCGCAAACTGCGAAGAATCTGCCCCGCCGTATGCTCTCTCATGTATGGGAGACCCTGCAACACAAAAACATAAGTATAATCAGTACTCAATCATCAAAATCATTCACGCAAGCTGTCGAACATCGTATGTTAACCCTGACATCCCTCGCCGAGTCCTGATTGGGACCATGGCGCCCTGAAGGGACCATGGCGCTCTGAAGGGACCATGGCGCCTTGAGGGGACCATGGCGCCCTGAGGGGACCATGGCACCCCACAGGGACCATGGCACCCTGAGGGGACCATGGCACCCCACAGGGACCATGGTGCCCTGGGTGGGACCCAGGGTCAGATTCCAGGGCCTGCAAACGATCACAGAAAGTCAAATGCAGAAAATCAAAAGTCAACATTCAGTCAACTCACCTCGTCCAGTGGCTCGTCATCGATCACGGCCTGTTGCAGGATCTCAATCCTCGTGGGACGCTCCGGTCATCGTGAAGGCATGATGATGGCTATGTGGGCTCTACTGCAATGAACAATATTCAGAAATCAACAAAGTGACAAATGCAAGTGTCACTTTCAAGGTATATACTTTCATTCCTTTACCTTTACTTTCAAAACCCTAGTTTTCCTCTATCACTCATTTCATCATAACTTGAGTTTGGGAGATGCGATTTTCGAACCGTTTGTTGCGTAGGAATTGTATTTTCATTCCCCTACTCTCGGGATGTTCCAAAAAGTGCTCCAATGAAGCCTTTTTAGTGAACATCCCTCATCAATAATCTCTTACACAATTTGTCATAAGTAAACATGCTATCTTGTTTCACCTCCCTAATAAGCAAGTCGAAACAGGGAGGGCATATAGCTACTCACAAATTTCATCACTTTCCTTAGTAAGCATTAGGTGATTTTGTGATCTAACGTGTGTTTTGTAGGGTGCGGTTCCTAACTGTGTACTGCAGATACCGCTGGGGGCTTCGTCCGACAACTTATGGATATATCCTTTTTCAAATGATGTTTACTTTTCTATACTTTAGCTTGCATATGCACTTAGTACTCATATGACCGCTAAAGTGGGGACTAAATGTAGCATCGTAAATTGTACTCACTTGCTAGGGTGGTACAATTTCACACCTAGTTTAGCACCTGCCTTGGTGCATTTTACATTTTGCATTGCATTTCTCCTTTAGCACTTAATTAATCAAATTAATTAGGTCTAAGGTCCTATTTCATCGTCCTCCACATCATAAAGTTGGGCCCTTTCGTTAAAGTGTGCCCTTTTCATTTTATTCCTCCAATACATCATTCAATCAAAAACCCTAATTAAGTCCTATTTTGAACTTGGGGGCTTGGTTTCGGGGGTCAAAACATCTCGAAATCACCTGTAACTTTAGGATTCTCTCTAAAATCATCATATCCAACGGCCCTGAAAATTTGGTGAAAAGTTGTCGGGACCATGGTGCCCGGAGTGCACATGGTCCCGGACATTTTTCTCGAAATTTTAGGAGCACAATCCAATCATAAAATAAAGCTTAACCCCAAGAAATTGGTAGGAGATTCAATCTCTAGGTCGGCGAAAAGATGAAATTACGACCTAGGGTTTCATACATAAGAGCTCTCTTTCTTCATTGGAAACGACCCGAATTTTGTTTTCAGGACCTCATATGCAGCGAAAGAGCAGATCTTTGAAGACTTCAACAACATTCAACATCCATCTATCAAGCATTTATCAATTTCATTCATCCATTTAGGGCTTGGAAGACATTGAAGAGCAATAGGAGATTACTGACTGAAGATTGGCTTGTACCCCTCCCTTGGGATTGGGTATGATTTCATGTTGTTTTCATGTCTTTGCATAAGCTTCAATATATCACTTATTCATGCTTTAGATCACTTGCATTTTGATTTAGAGCATTTACATTATCATTTACAAGCAATTAGGGTTTACTTTCTAGGTTGCTCTAGTTTGCTTACTTGCATTTTAGGATCTTACACACACACAAGGTCTGCACACACAATACTTTTTACAATACAACTTGGCTATTCGTGGAGGTGGAAATCACCGAAGCGGGGGTTTGACTAAGGCAAAACCCTATATAGCCGCCCACCATACCCTTTTCAGATATAAGTGCAGGTTTCGGGACTCGGACGACGCCGCAGGTTGCAAATCCGGGAGAAGCAGACTGAGACCGACCTTCCCACCAAGTTGTAGAGCAAAAGACCAGGACAGGGGCGTGGGGTGCCCTGGTCCTACCAGGACAGGGGCACTGGGCACCTTGGTCCCTGGGATAGAGGCGCTGGGCGCCCTAGTCCTCCTGACAGACAGCATTTCCGATAGTTTTCCAGAGTGCAAGACAGCAGTTTCAGGTGCAGTTTCCGGGACAGAATCAGGACAGTGGCGCCCGCGCCCCCGTCCCGAATATTTTCAATCAGATTTTGACTCCGGGTATGCATCAGCATTCTTGTTTTGTCCTTGTGTTTAGAGCTGTTCATTGTTTAATCTCAATTCTGCAATCTTGTTATTAGTTCATACATGCATTTTGGGATTAGGACTTGAACTTGCATCATTTTATCTTTCAATTACAACAAAGGAATAGAAATCCTAATAGGTAGCCCGTGGCTCTCTCTTTCACAAAAAGAAGTAGCCAATTGTGTGATACCTCTAGGCTCTTTCATATTCCGTAATGTGTGTCAAAAGGTAGGATTAGGGCATGTTAACCTAGTCTCGCTTTTTCCCCTACACAATATCACATTGATAATATAATCTCATAAATCTTCAAAAACAAAGCTAACTCATAGAACATTCATTATAGCCCCATAAGCCTTTCAAAAACGTTTAATTCCATCTAATAGATTCCCACAAGCTTGCTAGGCTTTAAAAAAAAGAGAGGAATATTTACTCAAAAACTAATTAACCTTCAACTCTAGTACCAAATGTTGGGAATAATATGGGTTCAATGCCAAATATTGTGAAAGTAAATATCTATCCAACAAACCAATCAAATAATGGTATATAAGACTTGGACAACTACAACATGAAAATATAAAACTTATATGCAAATCTGAAAATTAAGTAAATGCCTTATGTGAAAAACCATGCTTGAATCCTTCTTCTTTATGATGCTAAAAATCAACCTCCATATTGTGCGTGATAATGATATCTTATATGAACTTATAACAAAAATAAATAATGAATAAAATCAACACAAGATAGCAACAAAGAGGCACAATTTATCAACATAAGAACATTACATAACATATGATTTATGTGGAGAAACCCTTGTTGGGGAAAAATCCACCAAGAAGAGAGGTCAATTATGCATCATCAACAATAAACATGATTATAATACATTCAATTGCATTCTGCTCTTTGCATCCAACATGAAAAAAACCTATGAACGGGTCTATGAGCAACCTCCTTATGCCTCCCACCTATCCTTGTTCCTGCAAAATACTTTGCATTCAATTGTTCCTCATTCTTTCTACATTCAAAGAGTTGAATTTGTAGAAAGGAAAGAGATCCAAAACCACCAAACAAGGTGTCCAAAGAATTCTCTTCATTCCAAATGAATACAACCCTTGGATTGCCTCCACAAAAGTCGAAAGGACACCAATTTTGGCCCTAATATTTTCCCTCCAACTTGGGTGCCCAATCTTGCAAGATAAACATTACATTAAATGTAATAAATGATGGAATACCGAGAGAAAAATGACACCTCTTCCAAGCCCCCACTTGGAGAAGCCCAAAGGTCACTCATGTCTCCACTTCCTAATTCACTAATTATATCATTCTAGGTTTTCACATGTGAGGAAAACAATATTAAATAATTGTGTTCACAACCCACCTTTACCATTGTTAGTGCAACCCATCACCCCTTATGAATTTATCAAAAACAATAATGTGAAGATCAAAATATTTTCCCAATACACCCTAAGTTCCTTAGGACACTTTCCAAGGATGTTAGAACCATGTAATAAGATTTACAAGGTATATGGCACCTTAATCCTAACAGTTAAAGTATGTTTAAATCACTACATAAGGATTGACTATGACCAAGACTAACCATACATCCTCCAACTTGATATAAATTATTATCATTTATTTAAATAAGAAATACTCAATCCAAGTATATTCATGTTAATAATTTTTCTAAAGAGTGTAAAATATAGTTTAGGACCAAAATCATAAAAAAGTTCAACAATAGCAATTTTTACATTAGGGTCAATTATGCAAAGTACATATCGGTTTATTACCTAGCAAACATTCATCTGTTCAAATTTAATTGTAAATTCACCAAATAGATCTTATCATCACTTATCTCTTAGGATTAAAATCCCAAGATTCTAATTTGACAAATCAAATCCATGGGAGCAAAATTTACCTGTCATTTTTGCAATTATAGATCTCTAAATCCTAAACTTCTAAATTTTAAATTAAAAACAAATCTAACCAACATACTTATTGTGCATTTGTGTTAATTTATTTTTTGTTTTTTTATTTAAGAGTGTTTTTGGGAATGTGAAATATAATATATGGTAAATTTGTTCAAGAATAATCAATTTTATATTATTGCTTGTGAGATCATTCTAGGTTCATTATATGTTTGTCTATTTTTTGTAATCATTATTTTGAAGATATTAGCTCAATCATCATATGGGTATGGCTAAGAAGAATATGACCTATACAATTCAACATATTGACTAATTTTTTTATAAATAAATTACCAATCCTTACCAAAATTTAGACATAAAAATATTAAGACAAGTGAAATCCAACAATTAAATTTATGTTAATTTATTATGGTGGGTACTATTTTAGACCACCTATATGCTAGACCACTTTGCACTCATTTAGATTATTTCCATATGTAGAATTAAAGATATTTAGTTTGTAATTATAAAATAGTTATAGTCACATGTGGAAGCCCCAAAAATCTAGCATTTGTGGCAAACCAATTCCTAACATTCTCAATATCATTTTTTGACCTTCAAAATCTAGTTAAGTATTACATGAAATTCAATTTGTCAAACATTTAATGTATATAGGTCTAGCTCATTGCTCTAGGTTAGTTATTTATTCGTTTATGTTTGATTATTTGATTAACCTGATTTTTAATGTAAGATTTATATTTTTCCTTACATTTTTTGTGAGCTCATCTTTCTTACATAACCTAGGATTTTTGTTTTATGGTTTATCCTTTTTTTAAGGGTTGTGAATATGAGTTTCTTTAATTCATACATTCATTATATAGGCTTTAGATTATATTTTATGGAGCCCCACTTGATACACCTATCTTTAGTGATTTAGGTTTCGAATTATGCAACCTTACATTCACCTTGATGTATCCTCTTTTTTCCTAAAATTTTATTTGCTTATTCATTTTTAAATATGATTACTTGATGCTTATTTTAATTTAATTATACCTCACATCCTTTTATATCATTTTTTCTTTATAAATATTGATTGTAAATGACTCATTCACATCCTCAACTTTCCTTGAAAAAACTTGGTTCAATCCCTCAAATGGCCCAATCTACTAAGAATGGTTTAATGTTCCTAATGATTCTCTCATATGCACTATAATTACTATATTTAGAATGTGATCAAAGGCTCATTTGAAACTTAAAAAATATTACGTGCATGAACTCTTTATTTTAGTTGATAAAGATAGACCTAAATTTGTGGATTGGGCTTTTAATGATTATTAAGTTTTCTAGGCAATTTTTAGTGCAAACCTTACTCTTTTTATCTCTTTGAATGGTGCAACCTCTTCACATTTCCCTTGGTTTTGTACTATAATATTTTCCCTCCTCATTTGCTACTTTCCCCATCATATTAAAGCCCCTTATTGTGAATGCATCCATTAATAATATTTCTACATCATTCCTATCCCATACCATTTCACCTAACTTTCATGTTATCCTTTCTAGCTATAATACCTTAAATGGTCCTACTATTGCTTCTAACATCTCCACTTCCACCACTAGTGTTACCTCTTCTTGTGTTGTTCCTAAATTCATTAAATTTGATGGCCATGATAAATATAAATATGTGAAAGTGCAAACTACACCACTTGCATTTGTGATTGGCCTTTATCCTTTACAAAGTGGTTAGACATAATCTCAATTTAAAATGTACAATGGGAAAGGTAACTTTACATTTTGATATTTTTTTATTGCTATTTGTTTATTTGTTATGTATATGAAAATAAATTCTTCACTAAGTTAATTACTCATACTCTAAAAGATTACATTATTGGGTGCTTCTTTTCTTTCCCTCATGTATCTATTCATTCTTCTTTCAAAATTGGCTAAATAATATTTGTGAGTACCTAAAAGTTACTATTAAATTTGTTATCTTTAGCGTGTCACATTCTCTATGACAACACATTCTCCACGATGATGAATTAATAACCATTTTTATTAAGGGATTGTTGCCACCACTTAGGGATAATTCTATTTAAATTTAAAAATAAAAATATTTAAGGACATGTATGCTTGTGTAAATAACCATTGAATTGAAATTACTTGGATATGATGTCCT
This sequence comes from Cryptomeria japonica, assembly GCF_030272615.1. NCBI lineage: Eukaryota > Viridiplantae > Streptophyta > Pinopsida > Cupressales > Cupressaceae > Cryptomeria > Cryptomeria japonica. The sequence continues at coordinate 106,216,853 of NC_081410.1, forward strand.
TAAGTATAGCTTATCTTCTCATTTATTCCATCTTTTCTTATTCTTCCAAATTTTTAAGTCTCATTGTTTTTAAAATGTAATGATTCTAAAGATTAGAGGAATACACCCATCTTTAACTAATACTTAGAAAATTCTAGGAAGAACTCTAATATGATTATTCTTCCTTTAGATCTAAATAGATGAATACATAGAACTATAAAGAAAATGCACTTTGTAACCTAAATAAAGTTAATTAATATCGTAATCAAGATTGAATGAATTTAAAGATGAGATTCTTGCTATTCAATTTATGACTAGTATGATTTATTATAGAAGTTATCAATGATGAGGGTAATCCATTCTAATATTAATGTATCTGATGAATAAAAGACCCTTTTACTATACATGTTAACTGATATTCACATTCTAGAGATATGTTATCTTTTATTTCATAAGTTATATTGATTAATTTTTCGATTCTTCCTCTCATGATACTCATAAGTCAAATTTGTGAGTGGAAACTTAACCCATTTCATTTATATAGCCCTTGATCTAAATGGTAAACTTTTAAATTGAAAATAAGCCTTACTAACTTAATCCTAATTATGAGGTGTGAGTTAGTCATCATGAAGATTTTGACAAATCAATTCATGACAACTTATCATTTTTCTATCTTCTGTATCCAACAAAATATCAATTTGAATTAAGATAATTTTCACATCTAATTAATCCAAATTCTTTTAATGTAAAATGTAAAGTTTCTCTTACAAAATAAGAATAATATGATAACATGAAATATATTAAAATATAAGCATTGTGTCTATTACAGATCAATCATAGACTTGAAAGTGTCCATTAAGATTATATTAGACTATAGGCATTGGAATCAATAATTATTAAAAGACAGAGACTTGAAAGTGTCCATTAGAAATATACTAGAATATGGACATTGTGTTTATCACAAATCAATAACCATTAAAAGACATAGACACAAACAATTCTATTACTACTTACTAATACTTTCATTGTGAAGGACACCAATATGCTCATTGGTGCTATTTTCTGGTTTCTATAATAGGTGAACAAGGTCTACCTACAACAGTGCCACAAAGCCCCCGATTCCCTTCAAAGCTTCACAAACACAACAATAAACAAAGTTGCACAGATTATTACAGAGATCAACCAAAACAATATAAAAAACAAAACTAACATAGCTCTAAATGCTCAATATAATTTGGCAAAGAAGCGAAACCAACCTGCTAAATCCAAATTGTTTGAATACATTACCCGTTGGAATTGGACCACTGAGTTTGTTGTAGGACACATTACTAAGCAGATCAAAAATAAAAACCAAAAACCTATTAGTTTGTTCATTCCAAAAAATATTCTCAGCTATTCCTTAAAAAAGATGCATGCACTTACAAGATGTGAAGGCGAGAGAGTTTATTAAAAGTGCTAGGTATATGGCCAGTCAATTGGTTTTTAGAAACATCAAGCTCCTTCAGGAACTTCAGGTTCCCTAGACTGTCAGGTAGAGTTCCATTAAATGAACTTCTGTAAAGATCCCTGCAATTAAGACCAGGCCCTTCACATTTAAAAAAGTTCCTTCACTCAATAAAATTTGATTGAATCTGGTAAGGGAGGATTTGCTTACAGATTTTCTAAGTAGGTTAATTCAGAAAGCCTTGGTGAGATGGGGCCTGAAATCCTAGTATCCCTCAAATCCCTGCAGAAATTATAAGTTTGATAGCTTTAGAAGAAAACAAAATTATGAGTGAACTTTTGATAACTATTTGTAATTGTAGTTCAGCTGTTGGTCAATCAATGTTAAATGTTTGGATTAGATTGTGTATTAATGTTTTATCAACATTTCAGATCATATTAAAATTTTAAAATCGAATTTTAGAAAGTTCGAAAATCAGTTAGAAATTAGAAAAAGGCTTACAGACTAATAACTCTTTGATTGTGATTGCATGAAACATGAAACCATTCACAGGGATCAGGGTCTTCTATTTCTGAATTCCAGTTAGCTAAAGCATTGTCTGGGTCGTCTACGCCTGCCTTGAAATCCATCAAAATCTCTATTTCTAGTTGAGCACGAGAATGAGCAGAAAGGAGGTTCAAAATAATGAATCCTACCAGCAGAAAGTACACAAGTATGGATTTACTGGCCATAACTAATGACAAACAGTGAGGACAAATTGATGGATGGAATGCTTGCAGAGAAGGGATTTTAAAGTGGGAGGAAGAGAGTATTATGCTTGATATTATACTTTAAAGCCTCCATGGAGCATCTATTTGTAGACTAGCAGACGAATAGAGAAAGAAACCAAACTGGATACTTTGGTATGTATTATGTTAGAAAGGAAGCAGTAAAAAAAAAAAAAAACTGAACAAACAGAAAACTTAGAAAGTATTGGAAAAGAAACAGCGAAATCAACTACCGGTGGTGGAGTTTCTCTTTTGGCTCTTACGTTGATGGTGATTTCTCTTTCTTTGCAGATTGTGATTAGGTTTGGGATATAGGGCAAGGTCTCATGGAAGGACAGGATTTTTTTTTGAAGTTGGTGGGGCAATTTTCAATTCCGTTTCAATTTCATCTGTTGAAATATGTTCGGAGTTGCTATTTTTCAGGAAAAAGTTTCAATAATATAATTCATTCTATTTTATGGGATCTAATATTTCATGAAAATAGATCATGAAGCTCTCATGAGACCTTACCCTTTTTGTTCTTAAATTTCAATAATTCATCCTAAACAATTTAGGACTGTTTTGATCATAACAATCGATGTACAATCACAACTTGAAAAAAAATATACAATTGTCAATGTGTTGATGCCAAGATTGTATTTGTTTCGTAGAAGAAGAAATGCTATCAAAAGCTCATGTTCCCATTTTGGCTTTTGTCTCAAAATAATGCAATTATGCAATAAATAACATTCCATTTGATTCTTTTCTACCTCTTTGGAGGATTTTTTTGAAGTATATGGTTAAAGAGGCATAAGAGATCCAATTTTCTCTAAGCCTACAATCGTCCTTTATGAAAGATTTGTAGCACTCATTATGAGACATAGACATTTTTCTCCATTGTGTTCATGATGAGCTAGTGTTTGAAGGCAAATCAAGCATTGGAGATGTACTAGACCACACTTCAACATATATAGATTAAGAAATTGAAGAAGTGTTGCTTACAAAAGATTCACTCCTAATGCAATTTGTAGACCTGTAAAGTCAAACACAAGTGATGGGTAAGTGCACAAAGATGGTGGTCAAAAAGGGGGGTATAAGTGGACACTTTTTTTCTGAAATCAGGTGAACTTGAACTTGGAGACAAAATTTGAAAGTCATCCACTCAAGATATGAAGATAATCAAAGAACAAATATTGTAGTACTCCGAATCTAGTTTCTAAACTACTAAACTTTTTCAAAATTGGATAAGATTAAGGAGGTCAAATCCTTTGCGCACGAAAAACAGAGCCTGATTTTTTCATAAAAACATAACATAGTGTCTAACGTGCGCATCAAAAAAATCATAGTTAGATTTAGTATTTTGACAAATCCTTTGGTAGAAAGATAGTTAAGAGTTAGCACTAGAAGATGTGTATTTTTTGTTGAGTATTTTGTTTTTTTATGATTTTTCCGATCGAGCAAATCCTCAAAAATTAGGTACCTGTTCGTGCGCGAAGCATAAGTTGCACTAAAAAAATTGAAAATGCAATTTCACTACAATAATATATAAAGTTTTTTAAATTTGGATAAGTATATCAAAAGTTATTAAAAAAATGGTGCACGTATGTCTGTGAGAACTATGGAGACACTGGTAAAAGAAATTCAATAATAATATGTTATTGTTGTTCAAATTTTTAAAAAATTATATGGTTAGAAAGCTCAGAAAATGGGTGAAAATATGGTGAAAATTTTAGAAATACCCACTTGATGATGACAAAGTCGAGAAACCAAGTTGATAAAATAAAAGACGCCAAAAATGAGGGAAATGGAGGGAAATCAAACTTCCAAACCGTAGCTTTGTCATCTAGGCCTATTTCCAAGCCTAAACAGACAAAAGCGCATACGGGGTTCCTATGGTATAAAAAACAAGTATAGGGTACTTATGGTGTAAGAAGCGCGTACGCGCTATTTTTACTATAAATAGCACGTACAGGCTACGTTTGATTAAATTTTGGGAGTGTGTATAATATGATATTATATATTTAATGTGTATATACATATAAGAAGATTGACAAGGTGGTCGGTTTTCTTTTTTTTTAAGAAGATAGGATATAAAGTAGAACGTTTGAAGAAAATGAATGTATTGGTTTCTTTGGATCGTGTGGATGTATTGGTTGGATAATCTTTATGGGTTGTATGGTGTACTAAGGGGTCATATGGTGTATTATGACCCCTTAGATGTCGTTATGGGTCATATGGTGTCCTAAGGGGTCATATGGTGTTCTATGATCCCTTAGGACACCATATGACCCCTTAGGACTCTGTATGGTGTTGTTATGGGTCATATGGTGTCCTAAAGGGGCATATGGTATTCTATGACCCCTTAGGATACCATATGATCTCTTACGTGTCATTAGATGTCATATTGTTTCCTAAGAGGTCATATTGTTTCCTAAGAGGTCATATGGTGTCCTGTGACCCCTTAGGATGCCATATGACCCCTTAAGACACCATACGATCCATAAAGACACTATATGGTGTCCTAAGGGGTCATAGGATGCCATATGACCCCTCAGGACACCATACGACCCATAACAACACCATATGGTATCCTAAAGGGTCATATGGTGTTCTATGACCCCTTAGGACACTATTTGGCATCATTATAGGTCCTATGGTGTGCTAAGGGGTCATATAGTGTCCTATGACCCCTTAGGATACCATATGACCCCTTAGATGTTGTTAGGGGTCATATTGTGTTCTAAGGGTCATATGGTGTCCTCTGACCCATTAGGACACCATATGGTATCGTTATGTGTCTTATGGTGTCCTATGACCCCTAAGATACCTTATGACCACTTAGGACACTAGGACACCATATGGTGTCATTAGGGGTCATATGGTGTCCTAAGGGGTCATATGGTCTCCTACGACCCCTTAGGACACTATTTGACCCCTTAGGACTCCATATGGTGTCCTAAGAGGTCATATAGTGTTTTATGACCCCTTAGGACACCATTTGGTGTCATTATGGGCCGTATGGTGTGTTAAGGGGTCATATGGTGTCTTATGACCCCTTAGGACTCCATATGACCTCTTACGTGTCGTTATGGGTCATATGGTGTCCTAACGGGTCATATGGTATTCTATGATCCCTTAGGACATCATATGATCCCTTAGGACTCCATATGGTGTCGTTATGGGTCGTATGATGTCCTAAAGGGTCATATTGTATTCTATGACCCCTTAGGACACCATATGATCCCTTAGGTGTCATTAGAGGTCATATTGTTTCCTAAGACGTCATATGGTGTCCTATGACCCCTTAGGACACCATATGACCCCTTAAGACACCATACGACCCATAACGACACCATATGGTGTCTTAAGGGGTCATAGGATTCCATATGACCGCTCAGGACACCGTACGACCCATAACAACACCATATGGTATCTTAAAGGGTCATATGGTGTTCTATGACCCCTTAGGACACCATTTGGAATCATTATAGGTCCTATGGTGTGCTAAGGGATCATATAGTGTCCTATGACCCCTTAGGATACCATATGACCCCTTAGATGATTTTAGGGGTCGTATTGTGTTCCAAGGGTCATATGGTGTCCAATGACCCATTGGACACCATATGGTATCGTTATGTGTCTTATGGTGTCGTATAACCTCTAGGACACCTTATGATCACTTAGGACACTAGGACACCATATGGTGTCATTAGGGGTCATATGGTGACCTAAGGGGTCATATGGTCTCCTACAACCCCTTAGGACACTATTTGGCCCCTTAGGACTCCATATGGTGTCGTTATGGGTTGTATGGTGTCCTAAGAGGTCGTAAGAGGTCATATGGAGTCCTAAGGGGTCATAAGACACCATACGACCCCTTAGCACACCATACGACCCATAATGACACCAAATCGTGTCCTAAGGGGTCATAAAGTATGACCCCTTAGGACACGATTTGGTGTCATTATGGGTCGTATGGTGTGCTAAGGGGTCGTATGGTGTCTTATGACCCCTTAGGACTGCATATGACCTCTTACTTGTTGTTATGGGTCATATGGTGTCCTAAGGAGTCATATGGTGTCCTAAGGAGTCGTATGATGTCCTATGAACCCTTAGAACACATGCATGGATCCCTAGGATACCATATGACCCCTAAGAATACCATATGACATGAAAAAAACACAAAATGGTGTCCTCCAAGTTCAGGTTCTCCTATGACCCCTTAGGACACCATCTGACCCCTCAGAACTCCATATGGTGTCTTTATGGGTCGTATGGTGTCCTAAGAGGTCATATAGTGTTCTATAACCCCTTAGGACACCATTTGGTGTCATTATGGGTCATATGGTGTGCTAAGGGGTCATATGGTGTCCTATGACCCCTTAGGACACATGCATGGATCCCTAGGATACCATATGAACCCTAAGAATACCATTTTACCCTAGAGAGGGAGAGAGGAGGAGGAGAGGGAGGGAATGGGAGAGAGATACACCTAAGAGAGGAGGAGAGTGAGATAGAGAGAGATATACTGAGAGTGAGAGATAAGAGATGTGTGTGTGTGTGTGTGTGAGAGAGAGAGAGAGAGAGGTGAAGGGAGGAAAGGAGAGAGAGAGAGAGAGAGAGAGAGAGAGAGAGAGAGAGAGAGAGAGAGAGAGAGAGAGAGAGGTGAAGGGAGGAAAGGTGAGAGAGAGAGAGAGAGAGGGAGAAAGAGAGGGTGAGAGATATAGAGAGTCTGAGTGAAAGGGAGGAAGGGATGGAAGGATATTACAAGAGACTAGAGAGAGAGAGAAAGAGAGAGAGAGAGAGAGAGAGAGAGAGAGAGAGAGAGAGAGAGAGAGAGAGAGAGAGAGAGAGAGAGAAATAGAAAGGGAGGGGGGGGAGGTAGGGAGAGAGTGGGAAAGAGATACACTTGACAGAGGAGGAGAGTGAGATAGAGAGATAGAGGTAGATAGGGAGAGAGACTTAAGAGAGAAATAAGGGGAGAGAGAGAGAGAGAGATAAAGGTTGATATCCAAAGATGTGATAGAGAGAAGGAGAGAGACTTGAGAGAAAGAGAAATGGACCAAGAGGCGGAGAGAGAAAGAGAGTTAGAGGGAAAGAAATACTTGACAAAGGAAGAGAAAGGGAGGGGGAGGGAGAGGGAGATAATGAGAGAGAGAGAGACACTTAAGAGAGGAGGAGAGAGTGAGAGATAGAGATATTTGAGAGAGAGAGAGAAAGACAGGGATAGATGAAAGAGAGAAAGAGGGTGAGGGAGATGAGAAAGAGAGGGAGAGATACCCGAGAGGGAAGAAAGTAGAGAGGGAGATGCCTAAGAGACAAAAAGGTAGGGTTAAGGAAGAGAGAGGAGGAATGTAGGGAAGAGATGAGAGAGATAATACTGATATGAGCATGGGTAAGTGCACAAAGATGGTGGTAAAAAAGGGGGATATAAGTGGACACTTTTTTTCTGAAATCAGGTGAACCTGAACTTAGAGGCAAAATTTGAAAGTCATTCACTCAAGATATGAAGATAATCAAAGAACAAATATTGTAGTACTCCGAATCTAGTTTCCAAACTACTAAACTTTTTCAAAATTGGATAAGATTAAGGGGGTCAAATCCTTCGCGCATGAAAAACTGACCCTGTTTTTTTTTCTAAAAAACATAGCATAGTGTCTGACATGTGCATCAAAAATGTCATAGTTAGATTTAGTATTTTGACAATTCCTTTGGCAGAAAGATAGTTAAGAGTGAGCACTAGAAGATGTGTATTTTTTTGTAATTTTTTGTCGAGTATTTTTTTTTATGATTTTTTCAATCAAGCACATCTTGAAAATTCGGTACCTGTTCGTGCACGAAGCATAAGTTGCACTAAACAAATCGAAAATGCAATTTTTTTTTTTTAAATTGTAAAGAATCAAGTGCACTACAATAATATATAAAGTTTTTTAAATTTGGATACGTATATCAAAAGTTATTCAAAAACTGGTGCACCTATGTCTGTGAGAACTATGGAGACACTAGTAAAAGAAATTCAATAATAATATGTTATTGTTGTTCAAATTGAAAACAAATTATATGGCTAGAAAGCTCAAAAGATGGGTGAAAATATGGTGGCAATTTTAGAAATACCCACTTTATGAAGTGTAAACCTGATGATGACAAAGTCGATAAACCAAGTTGATAAAATAATACACGTCAAAAATGAGAGAAATGGAGGGAAATCAAACTTCCAATCCGTAGCTTTGTCATCCAGGCCTATTTCCAAGCCTAAACAATCAAAAGCGCATACAGGGTACTTATGGTTTAAAAAGCATGTATGAGGTATGTATAGTGTAAGCAGTGCATACGCACTTGTTTCCCTATAAACAACGCGTACGCGCTATCTTTATTATAAATAGCATGTACGCGCTATTGTATAATATGATATTCTATGTATAATATGTGTATATACATATAATATATGTAATATATAATGTGTATAATATGACATTGCATATATAATATGTTTATATACATATAATATATTAAACATATATATACACATGTAAGTGTATCGTCTCTCCCTCTCAAATGCATACAAGGTCTCTCTCTCTCTCTCTCTCTCTCTCTCTCTCTCTCTCTCTCTCTCTCTCTCCCCTTCTCCCTTCCTCCATACCCCATCCCTCTTTCTCTTCTTCTCAACCTCCATACCCCACTACAACTATGTCTGCACTTCTAAAGGAAGTAAGTGAATTTATTTCTTATCTGCAACTTCCTCTTTGATTTTTATCATGTATCCTCTCCTAAAAAAATTGACTGATGGATTTTTGTGTGTATATTGAATAGGAGGAATAGGGTTTGAAATTGAACCACAGGTGTATTACCATGACAAGAAAGGAAACCTGTAGCAATATTCTTCTCAAATGTGTTTTTAATGAGCAGAGCAGATGTGGAAAATAGTGTCAACAAAGCAACATGATGAGTCAAAGTACTTGCAATATGTTTTTCAAAAGAAAACAACAGGTAGGAAGAGAAAGAGGGAGAGTAACACAGATGATGTCTTATAGAATGATAGTGGTGGGTATGTGAGAGTTCCCATGTTGTTACACAACGCCTATCACCTAAAGAAATTAAAGTTTGTTTTATGCATGGCAGTGGTAGTATATGATGATCATCACTTGTCAAACAACTTGGAATGGTACATACCCATGAAAGAAATCAAGTGTGTAATTCCTATAGTCACAATCGAGATCAGTCTTATAACCTTGCAAATTTAATAGCATCATATGTTTTAGAACTTAGGCAGTACTCTTAGGGTTAGTTCAAGCTCTTACACTTGCTTTTTAGTGAAGCCTCGTTGTTTGTTCACTTGGAGTCTCGTTGTATGATGTTCTATTCATAACTTTAAATTTAATATATCATTTTATTAGCCCACCATATGACCCCTTAGGTGTCATTAGAGGTCATATTGTTTCCTAAGAGGTCATATGGTATCCTGTGACCCCTTAAGACCCTTCCTCTTTCCCTCCCCCTACTCTCCCCCTCTCCCTCTCTCTCTCTCCCTCCCTCTCCCTCTCTCTCTCTCTCTCTCTCTCTCTCTCTCTCTCTCTCTCTCTCTCTCTCTCTCTCTCTCTCCATACCCCTTCTTCTCTCCCACCCCCCCTTCTCTCTCCCTCTCCCTCCCTCTACCTCTCTCCCTCTCTCTACCTTCCCTCCCCCGTCTCTCTCTCTCCCTCTGTCTCTACTTGCAATATGTTTTTCAGAAGAAAACAATAGGTAGGAAGAGAAAGAGGGAGAGTAACACAAATGATGTCCTATAGAATGATAGTGGTGGGTATGCGAGAGTTCCCATGTTGTTACACAACGCCTGTCACCTAATGAAATTAGAGGTGTCATTAGAGGTCATTAGAGGTGTCATTAGAGGTCATTAGAGGTTGTATTGTTTCCTAAGAGGTCATATGGTATCCTGTGACCCCTTAAGACCCCTCCTCTTTCCCTCCCCCCCCCTCTCTCTCTCTCTCTCTCTCTCTCTCTCCTTCCCTCTCTTCCTCTCTCTACCTTCCCTCCCCCCTCTTCTCTCCCTCTCTCCCTCCCTCTACCTCTCCCTTCCCCCCATGTTCTTTCCCTCTCCCCTCTCTCTCTCTCTCTCCCTCTCCTACCCTCTCTCTCTCTCTCTCTCTCTCTCTCTCTCTCTCTCTCTCTCTCTCTCCCTCTCCCCTCTCCTCTCCCTCTCTCTCCCTCTCCCACCCCCTCCTCTCTCTCTCTCTCCTCTCTCTCTCTCTCTCTCTCTCTCTCTCTCTCTCTCTCTCTCTCTCTCTCTCTCTCTCTTTCTCTCTCTCTCTCCCTCCCGCTACCTCTCTCAAGAGCGCGTACGAGGTACTGAAACTATTAGTTCCCTACCTTGCCATAACTTTTTTAAGGCTTAGTAGCACGTAAGGGAGAGGTATTATTCGATACCCTACGATAACATTTTAGGCTTAGTAGCGCATACGCACTACTTATCAGCCCAGAATGGGAAAAAGGAATACCATTGGGCTTGTCAACATTTTATGGTCTAACAGCGCGTACACGGTTATCAATGTAGCACGTACACGATTTATAGACATAGTTTTAGTTGCCCAAGAGCCTCAACGGTCTCAAAAGAAGTTTTTGAGGTCGTTGAAGGCCCCACTGGAACTATGTCTGCACTTCTATCACTGTTGTATACATAAAAGTAAGTGAATTTTTTGTTTTTGCATGATTTCAAATGATTGAATTGTTGTTTTTAGTAGTTTTTTGTTATTTGTTTATTTATAAACTTTTCTTTACATATATATGTAATATGATTCTATTTAGGTCAACCGATCTCAACCATGGGAAAGAACAAGCGAGGAACGATGGAACAACGAAAGGCTCAAAAGGAAAGACAAAGGCAGCGTATGAAGAAATTGCATGACATAAGAACAATGGGAGAAGAAGGTATGTCAACCTCAACATCTCAATTTGATTTACCAAACGAATATAATGCACCTAATGCAATTGAAGAAGAAACATATGATAATTTACCGTTTGAACCTAATGTAATTGAAGAAGAAACATTTGATAATTTTCCGTTTGTACCTAATGCAATTGAAGAAGAAACATTTGATAATTTACCATTTGAACCTAATGCAATTGAAGAAGATACCGCATTGAATAATCAATTAAATGATGAACATAGTACACCTTCTCTACTTGATGAATTGAATGTACATAATGCACCGATGTTAACACCTCCTAGAATCATTCGTAGGAAACCAAAGTATCTAATTGACATCGATGAGAATATATTGAAGTCAATGCCCAATAAAATGAATGAACGAACTTGTAGGAGAATGGTTAAAAGAATATGGAAAAACTATTTTAAAAACTTAAATCAAACCACAAGATATCAATTAATTGTTCAAATGATTAAAAATTTGAATTTTAGAGAGACAATGAAAATTCTAGGCCTAAGATCATCTGAAAGTAATAGTGAAAGAACTATTGTCAGAAATATATTTGATACATATCAATCTATTGGTTCAAAATCACGTAGTAAAGATTCTAATGCTACTCGACGTGTCATTACATCAACCATAATGAGCAAGAAAATAAAAAAAGATCGTTTGATAAGCAAAACAAGTAAGTCATTAAACGTGAGTAGAACAACATTAAGTAAAGCATTAAAGAGGTGAGAACAAATAGAGGACCCTAACAATAATTCTCTTTGGGCATTCTCGAGTAGACTACCATGCAAAGACAAGGTTGTTGTAGATGCACTAAAAACATTAATTGAATTTTTTTGGCATGACAACACAAGAGTATCGCCCAACCAAAGAGATGTTGTTAGAAGGTGAATTGGGTCTAAAAATCATGAGCCACATGTGAAACACTATTTGGATATGACTCAAACTAAATTTTATGAAAGATTCCTTCAAAAGTTTCCTCAAATAAAAATTTCTCAAATATTTTTTGAAATGGCAAAACCTTTTTATATTAAGATTAATCATGTATGCACCACGTGTTGTTGTAGGATGCATATTGAATTTTCCATGCATTATGATATTTTTTGTCATATTTGTTCTACTTTGCACACTAACGATGTTTTGTAGGAATGTAATATACAAGCACCTCCTAGGTCGGCAAGAGAATTTATTTCAAGTGTGTTATGTAATAGACATGATGGTTGCATTTATTATAAGATTCCCTGTTTGGAAGGTTCTTGTGCTATATGTGGTGGTTTGCAACATTTACCAAGATGCATACATTTGGAGAGCACACATGAAATTGGTATGAAACTAGTTTCTTTCGGAAGATACAAGACAGTCACATATGGAGTTAAAGATGGAAAAGATTTGAAGAGATGTGGGCTAGTGAAAAATGATATATGTGTAGCTCAATTTATGAGAATGTTTCAAGAGAAACTAGTTTATGAGTACATAATGCATACACATAGAGCTTGATGGTTAGATGAGCAATTCAAGTCGTGTAAGGACACATTTCCTCTTGGCACCATTGTCTCTATCATTGATTTCGCTGAAAATTATACACTACAACCTCAAAATGAAGTGCAATCCATGTATGATCACTCTACACAAGTTTCTATTTTTGTACACATAGCATTCATGCATGCAGATGATAGCACAGAGGAGGATAGAAAGTGTTGGTGTAAATAAAAATTCATTATGGATATTATTACACTTTACTTAAGTTAACTTAAGATAATGCATCTCTTCGTAGTTTGGATTTGAGACACTTAGGGAAGTGTGCGCATAGGGATAGAGCTTGTAGGAGAAATTCCACCTTTTGTGGTCTTGTTTTTTTGTTACACTCCACATTCGATGGGTCATCTACCTCTTGTGGAATATTATATTATTTCTCCTACCTACCCCTAGTATTTCTTACCTACCCTTGTTTCTCATTGAGCTACATGTCATGATTGTGTGCTCGTACATCCATATGGCCTTGCCTATATAAGAAGGCCTATATTCATTGTATTGGTGAATCTAGTTGATCATTTTGCATATTGATGAGAATACAGTTTGTTCTTGTCATTCTTTTGTCTCTATTTTATACTTTTCATTGTGCCCTTGATCTTGGCAAAATCTCACATGGTATCAGAGCCATTGGGGCTTCATTGATTGGTTTTTGGAGACATCGTGGAAGGCTTCTATTTTTGGATCTGAGGGACTGCATTTTTTGGAGGCATCTTAGAGCATTTTCAACCTCACCATTGCGTCCGGGAGGCCGTTTCCATAAAAATCGAGTATAAATTCGACCTATTTTGGCGAAAATCGATTTTTGGGTGTGGAGGAAATTTTCTGCCCAATTCGAGCGGTACGGTACAGAATTTTTGGATTTTTTTGCAAAAAATTTTTTTTTTTTTTTTTCTAAAAATTTTTTTTGAGAAAAAAAAAATTTGAAAATTATTTTTGGGATCCGTACCTTCTGCCCAGTCAGCAGTGCATAGTCAGCACCTAGTCAGCAACACCTAGTCAGCGCCCAGTTAGCACCCAGTCAGCGCCTAGTCAGCATTTTCTTTGGAAATTTTTAGACCCCTCTCCGTTGAGCAGTTTGGATTTTTGGGTCAACTTTGGAGGCCCATAATTTGCTCAATTTTGCTCCTTTTTGGGTGCAATTTTTTTTTATTTGGGATATTTTTTCGTACTGTTCGCAGTGGTGTAGTTATTTTATGGTTTTGGTGCACAGGTTTTTTGAAATTTTCAGATTCTCTCAGCTGTACCTATCCAATCCTCAATTCTGCAACTTCAAAGGCCTCGTTTGAGCTCACACGACCTCCTTTTCAGGTGTCATTTTTATTTGAGAGTGCATGTTTTTTCATCTACTTTCATAATCTATGATCAGATTTCAGAGATTTTAACTAGAAATTGTACTTTCAGATATTGGTCTTATTTGGCCTATTTGGTACTTGTAAATTGCTTGGATCTTAGTTTAGATCTCTTGCACTATTAGTTTGAGTCTTATTTGGCCCTATTGAGGCAATTGTAAAATTGAAATCAAAAGTCCACTTTGTCATTTTTTGCAAGTGGCCCATTGTACACGCACTAAGTATAAAGTGTCAAATCATCACTTTTGGGGGGGTTCTTTGATTGAGTGAATTTGGGGGGTTGTCTTGTGTGATTGTGCCTCTCTTTCCTTGTGCTCTTTCATTTTTGTTGCAATGAGTCCTCATAAATTTCCACCTTTAACTCCACATAATTATGCATCATGGAAAATTAAAGTATGGAGCAAATTAATGGAAAAAGGTCTCATGCATTACATAGATGGAACAATAGCAGCACCACCTGATCCTAAGGCCGATCCTAATGCTTAGTTAGAATGGTTCACTAAGAATTACATGGCTCTTGGAACTTTGCGCAAGTATGTATCAAATGACCTCATCTTTCATATTGAGAAGTGTACTACAATCAAAGATGCTTGGGATATGTTTCAGAAATTGTATGGTCAAGTTGATGAAATCAGAGGTTATAAGATTGACAATGAGCTCAACAACTTGGATCCCAAGAGTTTTTATAAAATCCAAGATTATGTCACCAAAGCAAATGAGCTAAGAGCAAAGCTTAAGGGTTGTGGAATTGACAAAAAGGATGCTCAGTTGATATTCAACTTGTTGGACAAGCTTGCACCAGAATATGCAGCATTTGTGTCTAGCTTCCAAACTCATCGTTTGATAGTGGGGAGTTCCTATGTTATACCTTCATTTGATGCTTTCACATAAATGTTGATATTGGAACAATCTAAGTTGTTGAACATGAGGCTTCTCAAGTCTTCAAAGTCCTAGGATTTGGTGGCTAATCAAGGGAATCAAGGAAGTCAAGGCAAAGATTCCAACAAGAAGAAGAAGCACTCCAAGTCTAAGCCACAACAGGAAAAAGGGCAATCATCCTCTCCATCACAAGGTGATTTTTCATCCTCTTCCAAGAAGGGGACACCACCTAAGAAGGATAAACCAACTTGTGCATATTGCAAGAAGTATGGTCATGATGAGCATCGATGCCACACAAAACAAGTTGATGAGTTAACTAATCTTCTTAAGAAAAACAACATCAACTTGCCATCTGCCTACACAAAGAAGGATTCATCTCCTTCCTCTTCCGCACATTCTAAGGGAAAAGGGCAAGCATTTGTGGCTACAACAGGTTCTTCACAACAGTGGATACTTGACTCGAGTGCCTCATATCACATGGGTTCTACAAAGGAGCAGTTTTCTTCATTGGAGCCATCTAAGGTACCTCACATTTACATAGGTGATGATACACAAGTAGAGGTTGAAGGGAAAGGTTCAGTTGACATGGATGATGGAACATTTGAGAATGTTCTCTATGTTCCTAACTTGTCTACCAACCTTCTCTCTATCTACCAAATTACTCACTATGGGAATGGGAAAAAGGTTGAGTTTACACCTGATTTAGTTATGGTAAAGGAACTTGATGATGATGCCTTGGTAGTAGTGGAACAAGTCAATGACAACTCAAGGCTTTATTCAGTCTCCCACTTTGTGCCAAGTTCACCTTCTAGGGCCTTGCTTACTCATTCAAATTCTGAAAGTAAGCTATGGCATGAGCGGTTTGGTCACCTCAACTACCGCCATCTTCAGCAGCTCAACACTAAAGACATTGTCATAGGTCTACCTCGAATCAGTTTTTTAGAGGGTGTATGTTTAGGGTGTCCCATGGGCAGGCATCCTGAGGAGAAGTTTGATAAGGGGAAAGCTTGGAGAGCTTTGGAAGTTCTTCAACTTGTTCACAGCGATGTAGCAGGTCCATTTCCAGCACCTTCATTTAGCAAGGCCCGCTATGTCCTCACCTTCATTGATGACTACTCTCGCTTCACTTGGGTCTACTTTCTCATTCATAAGAGTGAAGTATTTGACAGATTTCAGGACTTCAAGACTCGTGTGGAGAAGCAATCCGGGAAAGTGGTCAAGATAATGGAAGGGAATATGTGAACAAGAGACTTGAGGATTTTTGTACATTTGAGGGGATTGATCTTCAACATTCTGTAGCATACACTCCATAGCAGAATGGAGTTGCAGAACGCAAGAATATAACTCTTAAAGAAATGGCTAGCTGTATGATTCATGCACATTCTCTTGATCCCGCCTTTTGGGCCAAGGCTATCAGTTGTGCCACACACATCCAGAATCGGGTTCTTCTCAAAGCTTTGCAAGGTATTACTCCTTTTGAAGCTTGGGCTAGTAGGAAACCGATTGTGAGACATTTCAAAGTCTTTGGGTGTCCAGCATGGGCTCGCATACCTTCACAGAAATGCAAGGCATTGGAACCACAGAGTCGACCTTGCATATTTGTTGGATATCCTGAGGGTGTTAAGGCATATAGATTGATGGATCTTGAGACACGTGAGGTGTTCATTGAGAGGAGTGTTCACTTTGAGGAAAGCTCTCCTAGCGTAGCCTCTCTACCTCCTCCACCTTACTCCATTGTGGGTAGTGATGTTAGTGATTCAGATGATGAGACTCCTTCAACTCTGACTCGCAGGGTTACACCTCTGCAGGGTCCACTTGCAGTTAAGGAGCCTTGTTCTCCACCTCCACCTAGACCTCGTTGGGCTTGACAGACACTTGAGTCTGCGGGTTCTCTTGTTGGGGATCCTTCAGATACACGAAGAACTCAATCACAGCATTAGGATCTTCCACATGCATTCATTGCTACCACTTCTGATCCATAGACATTTTGGGAAGCATCAGGGGTTCCTGAGTGGGACCAAGCTATGGAGGAAGAGTATAGTTCCTTGATGAGGAACAACACATGGGATTTAGTCCATCTCCCTAAGGGGAGAAAGATGGTTCGATGTAAGTGGATCTATCAAACCAAGTATGCTGTGAATGGTAGTGTGGATAAGTATAAGGCTTGACTTGTTGTGAAAGGCTTCTCCTAGGTAGAAGGTGTTGACTATACTAAGACCTTTGTGCCTATAGCCAAGATGAACTCCATTCGCTTGACACTTGCTATTGCTGCAGCTCATGGATGGGTTGTACATCTGATGGATGTGAAGAGTGCTTTTCTTCATGGTGATCTTGATGAGGAGATTTATATGGAGCAACCACAGGGTTTCATCTAAGATACTTCTTTGGTTTTCAGACTAAGGAAATCTCTCTATGGCCTTAAGCAGGTCCCCAGGGCTTGGTATGCCAAGATGGATTCCTTTCTTCTCTCCGCAGGGTTCACCAGGTGTCATTCTGATCCGAATGTCTACATTTTGCGATAGGATGACTCTCACTTGATACTTGTGCTCTATGTTGATGACTTTATCATTACAGGGAGTACTGCATCCATCATTAGTAGGGTCAAATCTGCTTTGCATGCCAGATTTTCTATGACTGACTTGGGTCTTTTGCACTACTTTCTTGGGATAGAGATTTCACAGTCACCTTTCGGGATTACACTATCGCAGCCCAAGTATGCTCTTGATCTACTTGCATGCTTTCATATGGCTGATTCTAAGCCTACACCGACTCCCTTTCTTTCTAGAGTCAAGCTTGAGGCTCAGTGTTCTTCTCCACCAGTCATCAAAAACTGAGATAGGTCATTGTAGAGGACCCTCACATGACCCCACGGGATCAAACAGATAGACTGTATGTGTCGTGGATTGGAAGAAATAGTCCGTCAAATTTTGACAATTTTTTGGACTCAAGGCACTTGAGAGATCGCATCGGTAGGGTATGACTCTTGATGTTCTGGTGCTTTGGGATGCATGATAGGGCCATGCCTAGCATAAACCTTCCCACCCGGATGTTCTCACGACGTCGGTTTGTGCACACGAGGAACAAAATCAATTCTAGCCAATCTTGCAACTTTTCCTTGCAAGCAACTGACGGTTTTTTGAGTAGGCGAAAAAATGCTACTAATAAAAAATGGCTCCGAGTCATTGAAAACCGAGATAGGCCATTGTAGAGGACCCTCACGTGACCCCACGAGATCAAACAGATCGATCGTATGTGTCGTGGATTGGAAGAAACAGTCCGTCAAATTTTGACAATTTTTTGGACTCGGGGCACTTGAGAGATCACACCGATAGGGTATGACTCTCGACGTTCTGGTGCTTTGGGATGCACGAAAGGGCCATGCCTAGTGTAAACTGTCCCACCCGGACGCGCTCACAATGTCGGTTTGTGCACACGAGGAACAAAATTTGACCATTGTGAGCCTGAGGGTGCTCTCGCACCAAACACGTTGTTGTTTATATTCATATCGTCGATTTTTGTTGTTTATATTCATATTGTTAATTACATATGCAAATATTCATTTAAATTTATAAAAGGGCAGCCACCAAATACAGTGAATACACAATAATGAACTGAATACAAGGAGTTTTGTAGGGTTAATTCAACATTTTAGAAATTTTATCAAATCATATTCCACGATTGCAATGCTTTATATCATATATTTTTGTTGTTTATATTCATATTGTTGATTACATATGCAAATATTCATTTAAATTTATAAAAGGACAACCACAAAATACAACAAATACAAAATAATGAACTCATTACACATTTATTGGATTGAATATCAATATATATATATATATATAAGGCATGTCTGCCAAGTCAATACAAGTATTACAAAAATGTGGCATATGCCATCGATATACAATAAAAATGTAGAATATATCTACATGTATTGGTCATTCTATGACCAAAAGTAACACTATATGATCCTAAACTTGTGGTGGATCATCAAAATCAAGCCTCTTCGGTGTAGTACACGGCTCTGTAGATGGCTGCAAAACCACAATTCAAAAGCCAAGTTAGAATTCTTTTGTAGAAAATAGTTCACAATTAACATCATAATTATGCATTTAACTTTAATTCTTTTGCAATTGAAATGTAGATTACCTCATCGACTGATCCAGGAGCTAATGTCTTCGCTCTCCTCTCCTTGTCACTCTTAGGAGTTTTCTTGAAGACATACTTAAATTGATCCACGTTATGGTCATACCGCGAAGGAGTCTATTGTAGATTAAATGTACAATTAATACAATGTACTAACATAAATATATCAAAAACACTTAAAAGGTATAATATAGAGAACAATGACGTACCTGTGCCTGAGATGCTTCTCTAATGGACTGAGGATGGCTCACCATCGATGTAGAAACTGACGCTATTACCTATACAAAAAATGTACAAAGATTAAATACAATTAATATAATGATAAGTATTGAAGGTTGAAAACAATTAATTTTACATATCAAACAAAAGTGTACCGGGTCCTGAGATGCTTCTCCAGTGCAAGGAGGAGGGTTCACCATTGATGAAATAGGTATGGATATTTCCTGTATGAAAAAATTATAATATTATAATATATATCAAGTTCACATGTACGCATGCATATAATCATGAAATCAAGAAAATAAAGTAGAGATACATACCTCCACCCTCTCTTGATCCGCGGGCGAATCAGGTGCATTCAACATATCCACAAAGCTCAATGGCCGCTGTACATGTAAAATAGACAAAAAACACTAATCAATCTACAAACCCCAACTAATACTTGATTTCAACATTTTCAAACAATTGTACAACTAAAAATGTGTTCAATTACCTTCTTCACACGTTTTGGCGTCTTCGAGAAATTCTTTTCTTAGGACGAGTCCTAAATGCAGAGGGGGTACCCTAAAAACACAAAATTAACATGAGATATTAGTACAGATAATAAATTAAACATAATTTTAAAAATCTAAAATGAAATGACTTGCATATTCCATCAAAACAATACATAAAAAGAGTTGTACAAAATATGATACCGTATAGCCTTGTAGGCCAAAATTGATCGCTGAGAGCGTGATGTCATCAATCTGGGACATTTCGTCCCCTGTCAACACCTACAAACCAGAAATTGGACCAAGCATTAAAGATAGTTAGTATATCTTGTATTTTTTTGAATTCAAAGTGTACTATTCTATTTTAACATGTTACAAAATTTATACCTTAGGCATCGAAGTTGCAGCTATGGTAACTGGGGGAGGTGTATGGGATACCGCTACTACATCCTAAAATGCATATTATTTGTCTCAATTTAAATCGATGTATAAATGAAAATTCATTTATGTAATTACAAATTTAAAGTAATTGATAAATAAAATGTTATGAACTCAAATCAACACACCTGTGTCTGTGGCTCATGGGCAAACACCATGTCCATCAACTCATCTGTCAGCGCGACATCCTCAACCGTGTGAGCCTGACATATACAGTCGTAAATCGTGCATAGATGATATGAGGATCCATCTGCACTGGCTGCATCATCTATCCTCGAGCATATCCCCGAGCAACTGACACACATATGCTCGATGGGCTCTCTGTCAACCTCTAATGGCTCATCATCCAATACAATAGGGTGTGCTAATGACGTCCCATGCTGGATGATGGCACCAGTCAATGCTGTGGCCGCCTAAAGAGTCTGTAGCTCCATCGACTCTTTCAGCTCTAATGGGATAGCGTGATGCACCTTGGTTTTGGGTGCTAGGGGGTGGCGACTCTCTGTGGCTAATATCCTACGGGCTCCAAGTCTATCTTGGGCAGAGCCACCACCTCTACCATGAAACTGTCTCATGTCAAAATAGTTTGGCTGCACATTGAGCACAAACTCACAATATATTTCTCTCAAAAAATATAATGGCACCTCATAATTATTACAAGGTGGATCATCAAAGACCATCCACCACCTCTGCCAAAAAAGATTCTTCATTTGCACATTGGTACACCAATGTATGGGAAACCTCTTTGCATTAAGAGTTAATGACTCACTAGTTTTGGGATCAACAAAAAGGTCACATATTTGTTGTTTAGAAATATTTTTATTTTTTACTCCATCGTATGATAGCCCATTGGCATAGAATTGATGACACCTATCCCTAAAGCTTCCCCATTTGGTAATTTTTGTGGAAACAACTAGGGCACCACTAGCTAATGTTTCTAGTCTAGAGGCGAGGGATTGATGATGGTCAAGTTCAGAAGTTTTCAATTTAACAATCAGTCTATTGATTTTAGACGTATTTTGTCCTAACTGATTAATTAATTCTTCCTGTGTTTCAGCTGTGCGGTCAAAAGGAGGAATTGGGGGTTGTTCTTGTGTGTTTTTAGGAGGTGCATTTGGTTGTTCTTGTGGGTTTCTAGGAGGTGCATTTGGTTGTTCTTGTTCTGGATTAGAAGAATCTAGTTTTTAAAACAAAAAATGAAAAAACCTAATCAAAATTAATGAAATTAAATTCAAAATGTAAAACAAATTGCATAACCCAAAAAGAAAGACAAAAATAAACAAAAACTAACCTTGATCCATAGCCCGGAGGACAAATTTAGCACCCCGTTTGCGGTTTAGGTTAGAAAATGGGGAAAAAACAAAGTAAAAAATGCGCTTTACGGGTAAATGAGACCCAGTTTTTTATTTTAAACTTTTTCTACCAAGCACCGCGTATGCGGTTTTATTTGGGTTATTAGCGTGTACACGCTCATTTTCTTATAAGTAGCGCGCATGCGCTAGTTTTCCTAGGCTTAGCATGTACACGCTCATTTTCCTAAAAGCAGCGCGTGCGCGCTATCTTTTCTAGGCTCGGGAAGAACAAACCTAAGCACGTACACAGGAATTTTAAATTTTAAAACCGCGTACGCGCTGCCTGTTTTTCCAAGTTTTTTTTGGGTGGTGTCCACTTTTCTGACCACCATCTTTGTGCACACGCTCGCATGTTGATTACTGAAATTTGACTAAGTCTGAAATTTATAAAAATACTCAAAAAACTAGAATTTGCATTATAACTCCTAGAGATCTGGAACCACTCTCAAACATCCTGACAATACATACATAAAATATAACTTAAAAGACAAAGAGAAATGTCACTTATACTTAAATGTTATATTTTATGTATATATCCTATGGGAAAACCTAATGGAATGCTAAATTAATTGCATTTTATTGACATACAAACATGTACATGGTTTACAAACTAAAACCGCGTACGAGGTTTCTAGTTTCTAAACCACACACGTGGTTTTAGTTTTTAAACCACGTACGCGATTTTAGTTTGCTTTAAACCGCGTATGCGGTTAGTATGATTTAAACCGCGTACGCAGTTAGTATGCATTAAACTATTTACGCAGTTTAGCTTTGGTTAGGCTCGGCAAAACGAGCCTAAACGTGTATGGGGTTCTTTAAATTTGAAATACCCTGTGCGCGTTTTGGTGTTTTTCATGTTTTTTTTTGGGTGTGTCCACTTTTTTGACCACCATCTTTGTGCACTTACCCTGATAGAAATAATTCTTGACTAGTTTCAACCTCTTTTGAAGAATAATACCTAATTTGGATTCAAGTTCAAGTATGTAGAAGTTACTAGCTCAAGGGTAATCCCAAAATAATGGGTTACAAATTTTGGTACATTCTAATTTTACCTGAAATCACATTTTTTTAGAAACTATAATGATTTAAGTCTTGAGAGGTCTCATTTGAATAAATTAATTGAAGATGATTAGATCGAAGCCTCTTAAATCAAATCCCATTGGATATAACCTCTCTAGACTTAAATCATACTTGTAATGGAGTCTCCTTTGCACCTATCAACATGTTGACAAAAAATCACTTTCACATTGGCTTTTGGGGGGGTCAATTGAATTCAATTAAAAGTTTCATTTTGTAAGTATGTAGTCCTTATTATAAGCTTTCCAAAAACTATAATTTGGAATAGATTTAGTTTTTTTAATATATTTATCTTAATATGAATATAGGTTTTTTTAATCAAACATTAAGGTCTTTGTTTTGTTAGGAAAAAGGTGTCTTAGCCTTGCAATAATAAAAAGGCTAAGTTATTGATACATGAGCAACAAGGGTTTGAGGGCTTGCCCCTAACTATTGGGGGTTTGAGATCATTGTAAATTTTCATTGTTTATCATTAGGTCTATGTAGATCTAATGATAGATATTTTGAGTGCTTTATTTGTCCTACAAGACAACCTTATATTATAAGGGCATTGTATTACAACTATGTAGTATGATGTATTATTAGAGGACTTTGATAGCTATAGAGTTGCCTTTGGATCTATCTTGGTGATACTCCTATAAAAATCTTGCTCTGCAAGTATATTAATTTTTTTTGTTGATTTATGACTAATATATTTTGATATGTTAAAAAATATGATTTGACTATAATAATATAAATATTTATATCTAGGTTGACCTATTGATAATGGTAAAATAAGAATGATCAATGGATCTATTATTGTCATGGTGATTTTGTTTTAAAAAAATCTAAATATGGTAGTACGTGAAAATTTTAAAATATTTGGTATAAATGCTTATTCATTAGGTTTTTGACTAAGGGTAAAAATATGTTTTGAATAGGCCTCCTCCCTTTAATGTTTGAGATTAATAAGTGTAACAAGAAAAAATATATGACAACCATGTTTTAGAAAAAATATAGTATCCCAAACATTGAGAAGTAGATACATTAGGAACTAATACTATGCATAACCAAAGATAATAATATAACATAGTAATTCAAAAAAATTAACATAGATATTAAGTAATCTAGCATCCTCCTAATCCTCATAGAGATTCATAAGCTTGTACTAGCTAACCTAATCACCCCATTATATTGCATCTTTGGAATTCTCGCTTCTAGTATTGGTGCTAGGACCAATATTAGCAACCTATGGGCTGATTTTTCCCCATTAAATGTTTATAATTTTGGATGGTTTTTCTTCTATATTCCACCACTTTTTACGATTTGGTCTTCATGTTGACGACATCCAAGTTCTCCATGTTGGCTACCCTATCATCCTACATAGTGGTTTCTACCTTAAGCATTTTCATTTCTTCCATTTTTTACCACTAAATGGAAATAATTATGTCCATTTTCATAGGGGTGAGATCCACCCCATTCTCTTCACCAATCAAGACAATTTAAAACTAACTCTACCGAGTTCTGGATGAAACCACCTCAATGTATCATTGTGGGTGATTGTTTCCTTGTATATAGCTTTGCAAGTTTTTCCCAAACATGGTAACCATAGTGACAACCTCCTTGATGGATGAGTTCATTGATTATGTTTTGGGGATAAAATCCTTATAATCCTAATCAAGTTTTGGAGCATAAGGGAAGTCCCTACCTATATCCTTCTATACCATTTTATTCTTTACAAAAGAAATAAGGTAAGCATCATCTTCCCTTTGGTATTTTGAATCCTTCATGTAAATAATTTTGTCTTCCTCTTGAGGATTTTGATAATTTTCTCATACAATGGTTCATTTCCAAAGAATGAACCAAACTAGAATCAAGGACGGAAGCCAAGTTAGGTTTGTATTTCTTTGAAGGGGCTTTCCATAAGAGGGGAGGCTTGGAGCAGGGTTAATAGGTATTAAGTATCAAAGATTTAATGTGGGGCTATAATCCACTAACACTAGAATAAAGGATTAATGTACTAGAGTAGAATTGACTATATGTTTAACCTCCAAAACCAAGAACTTAAGAGATGCTAATAGAAAAGATACAAAACTAACTAGATAGGCATGACAACAATGACTTGAAGAGTTAAGGAAAATGAATAGACATACTAAAATCTACCTTCAAGAGTAATATACCTAATTTTATTTGTAGGAAAACTTCATCCTAGTGGAATGGTAATGAAGCCCTAGAAAAGGCATTATGGATTAGACTTTTTTTGTTCACCATTTAACAAAAAATAAGTAAAATTAACCTCTTTATTTCTCTTCATTTGAATATTTTCATGACTTTAGTAGATAGACCAATAACTGCAACAATGAGATCTTCAAAAACCTTAAATTTGAATGCATTTCATTTTCACCACCTATTAGTCCTTGTTTCTATAAAAATTGATAGATATTGTCAATATAAGTTCTTTGATTTGTTTTACATAGCTTATTAGCTATTTGTCTTCTCAAGATCCTCTTAAAGCCACCTTTTGTTTGGCCAACTCATTGGATATATTCTCCATTTATTTTCTTTCACCACCCATGAAATATAAACCTTGATTGATCTTAGTTACCATAAAAGAAAAGTTTTATCCAATAAAAGGTGTGATATAGTGTCACAACCATTCTAAAATACTAACATAAGTTGAAATCGAGTTCCAAAGGAGAGATTGAAGAACATTTTTTATGAACTAAAGTAAATCATGATTGAAAATCATGTGAATCCATATCCCTTCAATGATGAGAAGAGTAGGATATCTAACATCCTTTATGGCATAGGTAATAATCATTAATTAAGGTAATAGATTCCCTTAGAAGTCTCATTTCCCCTTCTAATTAGTGTAACCTTGATTAAGAAATCCCTAGTTAGCAAAAAAAAATTGCCACATGATTCCCTTCAAGATTAAATTTTTTGATCATAATATATATTATAAGGGATTTGTCATGCCCAAACTTTTGGGCAAAAACACAACAACGAATTTTTTTTTTGAAAAACTTAATTACATGCAACCTATGCTTAATTAGATGTGACAACTTAACAAGTTGTTCCAAATGAAATCTTTAAATGATATTAAAATGGATTTTTAAAGTGGGTGATGAATTAAAATTTATCTAGAAGTCTTAGGTTTCGGTTTAACTCCTAGACGATAGAATTAGATCTTTACTGACATAATAATTACGATGACTCCTATAATCAAGAAGAACAAATTAATTTTTACAAGGACAATGTCTTTTAGATATTTAATAAATTCGCTGAAAGCCCCTTCAATTTTAGTTACATTTAATAATATTTAAATGGCCTCAAAACCCACTAAATGACATTAATAAAATTTCTTGAACTAATATCTATTATTATCTAAGTAAGGGAATATCAAGCTTCCCCACTTAATCTCTTTATTTGTAACTTAACTAATTCTTGAATCTATCAATTCAATATTAATACAATTTCATTGTATTAATATTAATTAATTGAGCAAATATAATCAAAGTACCAAACATCATTATGATAATTAAATTGTTTGATAAAAGACTCCACCTGGGTTAATAAAGTTCGCAAGATCAAGTCCCTTAATTTATTTTAGAAAAATATATTGTTCCACTACAATACCCTCTTACAAATAAACATTTAATATCCTATATTAAATTATTCAATTTAATTATAAACACCACTAAAATCTCTAAAATGTATTTATATAACTTAAATCAAGTTGTTAAATATTACTCCTCCATACATTAAATATTAAATATCTAGTATTCAACATTTACATTACCTCTTGGTTTAAATTTAATCATTAACTTATATGAAAATTCCCATTAATAATCCTCTTTAATAAATTTAACCAAATATGAGATTAATATTGCTATATAAAAAAATTAAATCCCAATTTCATTTATAGTTTCTAAAGGAAGCCAATTGGCTAAAATGATATCTTAAATTAAATATTACCTTTTAAAATTTTTCCCTCTTATATTAAAACAACTCTAATTAAATTGTTATAAATAAATAAATTTAACTCTTATGAAATGGAAAATTTCCCATCCACTTATTTTAAATTTCAAAAGGCCCTCTTATTTTATTATACCCTAACTAGGGTTTACCCTATTTCCTTTCTTTAAACACACATCTAACTTTCTCTATTTTTTTTTGTTTTCCTTTCTAACCCTAATCTTTTCATTTTCTTCTTATTAAGCAAACCCTAACCCGAAAATGGGTTAGGGTTTCTTTTTAACATATCATATCTTTTTCTTTTGCTTGCCCTTGGTGTGTGTGTGCAGGTTTAATGGTGGTGAAGGAGGGAGAGAGGGAGGTTGAAGGCTATGGCAGAGGACAAAAGGTGAGTTGGCATGGCGCAGGGCGGAGGAGGGCACCCGGACACCACTACGTATACCCACAGTGGCAGTCGTGTGCCGCTCATTGTGGATACCCACAGTGGCAACCCGTGTCGTCTGCTGTGGTTACCCATAGTGGCAGCAGTTGCCCACTGTGGTTTACACCAGTGGCTCGGCTAGGCCGAAACTTGCATATATATATATATATATATATATATATATATATATATAATAGTTTTATTTGTATTTCAGTTTTAAATAAAAAATAATAATCTGGATGCATAAACAATAGTAAATACATGTATCTATTTCTCAATAGATAAGCTATAACCGAATTTTATTAAGTGATATATATATATATATGCTACAACAACATTATGTTTATTTACATGTAATGCATTTCTATTTTATTAGCTATATATGTTTATTTATATACATGAATATATATATATATATATATATATATATATATATATATATATATATATATATATATATATATATATATATATATATATATAAGTTAAAAGTAATTGTACTCTCAAAACTCACTGTAATTTTCCAGAATAATCTATATTGCTACAACATTTAAATTTTTCTGCACTTTTACTTTCTGTTACACAAATTTAGAAATAAGTAATAATAACAAAAGTAAATTATTTAACAACTACATTATTTCTTCCACATTCATTTGATAAATAAAACAACCCGATACAAGCTTAAGAAGATTTAAATAAAACTACCTTTAAAAGTATTTTTCTTTCTGCATTTCCTTTCCATAACTATAGACATAAATAGTATTTCTCTTTCTGCATTTTTAACACTTATATCTTTTTGTAGATTAACATAAAAATGAAACTACTTAAATAAACAACTATTTTATTTCCATCTCCAACATGCATATTATTCATTATCTAATAAACACAAGCAAATTTCTTTCCATTTTTTTTTTGCAATAAATAATAAAATGAAATAATTCAAAAGCCTTTAAATACATCTCTATTCCTTGAAATGAACTAATCAAATAAATACGTTTATTACATCATGATTTCCTTCACTAAAATAGGAAGATTACAAAATCAAACCTCTCATTTCTACTAAAGGAGGGCTCCCCAAATACATATATATTTTTAATACAAATAATGATAGGATCCACTCAAAGCTTTTCCTTCCAATCTTTTCCCAAGCAAAACCTGCAATAAAAAGCTTAAGGTTGTGACCATGGAGGCTCACCTCCCAACCTAGGCTTACTAGAAGCCACCCCCGAGCTAGGAGAATCAAGGCTAGACTGGAGACACTCAAACATACACATACATGCAGAAACTCAAACACAACAAAAACACTCCCAATCCAAGGTTTAAATAATGTCACTTATGTGACTTTTTAAGTGGGGTGAAGGTGGACTAAATACCCTTGAGGAGAATTCTGCAAATAGTGCACATAATGCCATAACAAGACTACAAATATAACATATCCATAAGTTCCAAACTTGTCCCCTAAATTCCTTATGACCCCCGAGGCATACAAGCCTACGACTCCCCTTATGACCCCCATTTTATAAACATAAAAATATGCAGCAAGGGCCACAAAAATCCCTTGAGAATCACTCTCTTCCAAAGAGAGCCTCTCACTCAAAAGGCTGTCAAATAGCCCTTCACCCTAAGGCCATTCTACCCTCCCAAGGGTGAGTTTGGCTTTGAAAACTCCCATAAACAAATACATAAAAACACAACAAAAACACATAAGGAAGAGTTCTACTCCTTCCTACACAAAAACAACAACAATGTAAAAGCAAAAACAACCACAATAGTTAGAAATTAAATCAACTTTAATCTATCGAAAAGGGTAAGGAAATTTGTAGGAGAGCTGCCCAAATCCACCACTTTTCTCTTTCCAAACTTAGCCAAAAATCTTTCCAATACTTGCCAAAAATTCTGAAAAATTTCAAGTCTCCAAAATGGAGAGTGGGTGATCCAACCTTTCCCTCCCAAACTATTCCCTATGAAGTCACACCTCACTCTTTCCAACCCACTTGGGAAGGGTGAAGGATACTCATTGGTTGGTCTTCCCAAAACCTTACACACTCCCTAACCAAGACACCTCAAAAAAGGGAAAAAGAATAGGGAAGAGGAATGACACTTATCAAAAGGGTTATCTAACCAAGGAAGGCTCTTCTAAAGATGAAATTCAGCCAACTTGGGAAACTCACTTTTTGGGGAGGTTAAACAAGTTCTAGGGAGTGGACACATGGCCAAATTTGGCCTTCATCCATAGGTACATCATATGACTCAATAAAAATGCTCCTAAACTGACTCTAGGAGTTGGTTTAACCCTTTGAAAGTCTATCCAAAGTTTACCTACGGGTCAACCCTGAGTTGACCTTACTCATGGCACCCTAACCAAGACATTCTTGGGACCATATGAAGATAACTGAAAAATATATGCATTGGTAAAATAAATTTCCTCAAAAAGAGACATGACAATGTCAAATCAACTTACAACACGTGTCAAGTGACACTACAAAAAGAATTACACATCACTAAAACACACATGGCAATTGTCCCTTTTGAAATTTATAAATTAAACAAATTATCAAATTAAACATTCATCCAAGCATAACATTTACAAATAAAAATACGTTTACAAACGAGGGGTTGTCTCTCCATATAGACAACCCCCGACTTCACAATCGCACATAGGCCTAGGCTTGATTCTCCGAATAATTTCCATGGTCACATGGAATAATTTTCCTACACATCTCACTTGTACATTAGTAATTTCAAAAATCACATATAATATTATCAAAAAGAATACAATTCAGACATCACATAAAATTTCAATTATTAAAATGCTTATATATCCAATCCACATACAATAATCTACTAAATGGCATCATCATCATAAACATGGAATTAAATCATTTATAGAGCATTCATCCGCAATTTCAAGCATCAAAATGAAGTACTGCAAATTTTGAGATAGCTGACATACGTCATATCAAGATTATCAAATCAGTGGATCATATAGGATCTAAATCCATACACATCAAAATGTGCACCGCAAGGTAAAATGATTCCATAACCTGGTTCAATTATTTTTCCCACTAATCTATCTGTCTACCGTAGCCCATCCTATTGAATTATATCATTTAATAATATGGTCAACCATGGTCAACTAAGTTAACTAGAGCTTGATTAGGGAGGGGCTTTACAAGATTTTAAAAGTTTGATAGAGTCCTTATTTTGAAGGTATTAAATTAGCCACCCTAGGGATCTAATTAAGGAGAACACGAATTATACAATTCAATAGATTTCCTATTTTTTTATAAATATTAATAATCCTTGCAAAAATTTAGATATAAAATATTTTAAGGTGAATGAATTTCAACCATTATTTTAATGTCAGTTCATTATTATGGGTATTATTTTAGACCTTCTAGATATGATAGACCACTTCTACATCCATGTAGGTAGTTCTATAGGCATACACATGCACAATCAAAGTCAAATGTAATTAGTTTTTAGATTCTAAGACAACCACATGCGGAACCCTAAAAATCTAGTATTGTGGAATATCAATTTAGCCCATTTTTTAGTATCATTTTTCAAACACTAAAATATAGTTAAGTATAAGACTTAAATTCATTTAATTTAGCATCTAAAATTTTTAAACCTAGCTCATTGTTCTAGGTTAGTTTTTTGTTTGTTCTTTAAATTATTTAATTATTTTGTGGTTTAATTATAAGGTGTGCTTTTCCCTTAAATTTTTAATGAACTCATATTTCTTGCATAACCTAGGGTTTTAATCTTAGGATTAATTCTTCTTTTTGTAGGGTTGTAAATATAATTTTATTGAGTGTATACCTTTTATTTTATTTTCTTATAAGGTTTCCATTTGTTTAGATTTCTTTGATATACCTTCATTTAAGGATTTTTTTTTCTCGTATTAAGTGGTTTTATATTTACCCTAGCCTACCACCCTCATTTTCGCCCCTAGTGTTTTACTTGTTTATATTTATTTTTAACTTTTCACTCGATGATTGTTTAATTTTATTATAAATTGCATCCTTTTATATCATTTAGTATTTATAAATTTTGATTGCACTCTAAGGACTCATTCACATCCTCATTTTTTCTTGAGAAAGCTTACTTTGATTCCTCAAATAGAATGATCTAATAAGAATGTTAATGTTCCTAATGATGTTATCATATGAAATATTATTACTCATATTCTTTAGAATAAGTTCAAATATTCATTGAAACGACAATAATTTGCACATAATATTTTTGGTTTAGTTGAAGAAGACAGTTAAGCTTTTGATAATTTATTAAGTTTTCTAGGCCATTTTGATTTCAAGTGTTTCAACACTTTAGAGTGAAATTCACTCATTTTATCTTTTTGAATGTTGTTATCTTTCTACATCATTCTCATCCCACTAGCATTTCACCTAACTTTCATGCTATCCTTATTAGTTTTGTGACTACACATGGTCCTAGTGTTGCTAACTCCATATCCACTTCCACTTGTAGTTGTTATCTAATCTAGTATCATCTCTACATCCATCATGGTCATGTCCTCATTTCATCACCTTTTTGTATTCTTTGTTCTATATCCTATTGCATACCCTCTTCCATACTACACTCTAATCCTCCTACTATCACCATGCCTATGACCTACCACTCCTTTTTACCAATGTATCTACAGCCAATTTTTTGTCTCTTATTCCTACTACTGTTATTCCTATCTCCACATTAGATGAACTTCATATATATAGAGAGAGAGTGAGAGAAGCGAGCGGGGGGAGAGAGGGTGGTACTTAAATTTGGTGGCAATAATAAAGATATTTTTTTGGAAGTGCAAACTACTACTACTTACATTTGAAATTGTTTCTTATTCTTTACTTGTTAGTTTTATGGAACTTCCATTTAAAATGTAAAATGGAAAAGCTAATCTTAATATAGATTGTATATTTTTTAGTCTTACATTTTTAGGTATGTGTATAAAGATAATTTTTTCACCTAGTTATTTCCTCATAGTTTAAAAGAGTATTATTTAATTGTTCTTTTTTCCTTTATTTATCTATCCAATTTTTAAAATTAGCCAAAGAACATCTGGAGTACTTAAAAGTTAACATACGTTTGAATACGACTAAATTATTTTTTTTATTATCCAAGGATCTAATAAGTGAATGTGCGAATATATTATTAGAATGAACAATATGTGTTCTCTACATTATGATACTAACTCGATGATGACGAATTATAAACCATTTTTATTATGAGATTGTTACCACCACGTAGATATGTACTTGAGTGAATTTTAGTCTTTTATTTACATGTGTACTTATGTAAAGAATATTGGAATAAATATTTGTGTGGATCCAATATGCTTAAGTATAGCTTCTCTTGTTATGGTGGATCCAATGTGCTTAAGTATAGCTTATCTTCTAATGGTAGATCCAATATGCTAAGTATAGCTTATCTTCTATCTAAACTTATCCTTTACAATTTATAATTCTAATAGTTTATAAAGACAATGATTCTACAAAGAAAAAAGAGAATCACATCATGTAGCTAATATTTGGACCAATATATCATCATTTAAGACTCATAATTTTAGGAATCTTATTAATTTATCAAAGAATTTTAAGATTTTGTTTCAAAGTTTGTTGGTCTCTAATACAATTATTCTTCCTCTTATTGAATCCACTAGCCAAATACATGGATAACTAAAACTCTAATAAACATATGTAACTTGTACAATTAACATCATAATCAAGGTTGCATGGATTTTAAGCATAAGAGGTTGCAAAATTCAATTGAAAATAATATGATTCATATTATAGAGGGCATCAATGATGAGGTAAACCCTTAAGTAATCCCCCTAGTGACAATTCAAATATTTATATTAGTCCCTTTCCAATTAATTCTAATAACATCAATATATCTCATGATGAATATCCTTCTAATAATTAATATACTATACATATTGGTTGATATTCTATGGATGATTGATGTATTAACTCTCATGCATAGTCACATTCTAGAGATACATCTTCCTCTCATAGTACATTGCTTAAGCTTTCTAGTACATTCTAGAAGTAACTCTTCTTGCTCTCATGATACCTTATTGATTATGTGTTATAATGAGAAGATCTCTCAAACTTGTTATTATGTACAATTAGATATGAATGGTATTATACATTACAATATTGTTGATAGATTTCTCACTGATTCTACAAATTAATTTAGTATATACATTGAAGAGTTACTATTTATTTATCACTATATATAAATGAAACCGTTAATTACATCACTTTATCTATTCACTAGAACTCTTAATTGTGGTCTCAAGCCAAATTTGTGGGTGTAAACTTAACCCATTTCATTCATGTAGCTATTGATCTATATGATCAAACTTTATCTATTCACTAGAATCATGAATTTGGTCTCAAGCCAGATTTGTGATTGTAAACTTAACCCATTTCATTTATGTAGTCATTGATCTATATGATCAAACTTTTAAAATAAATTTACCCCCTCTAACAAAAAGTTGTGAATGAATCACCCTAAAGATCTTGAAAAATCAATTCATGACTAAATATTAAATTTAAATTCATATCATTTCCACTTCTAAATAAAGAATACAAACTAAGAATAAAAGAATAACATGGAATATTTTGGAATATGGGCATTACATCTATTATAAATCAATAATAGACTGGACTTGAAAGAGTCCATCAGACAATACTATTACTATATTTTAATACTTTCATTATGAAGTACAGATTGGAGCTGTTTTCTGGTTTTTATAGCATGTCAACAATTTTTAGGAAGAGGAGGGCCACAAAGATCTGGATTCCCTTCAAAGCTTCACAAACACAACAATAAACAAACTTGTACAGATTATTACAGAGATGAACCAGAACAAAATAGAAAATAAAAACTAACATAGCTTTAAAACAATAATTTGACAAAGAAGTGAATCCAACCTGCTAACCCCAAATCGTTGTATTACACCACCAATTGGAATTGGACCACTGAGATGGTTGTTTGACACGTTACTAAGCAGATCAAAAATCAAAACCAAAAACATATTAGTTGGCTCATTCCAAAAAAAATTCAGCTATTCCTTAAAAAATGTGCATGCACTTACAATGAGTTAAGGCCAGACAGTTGGTTTAAGGTGATAGGTATTGATCCAGTCAGTTGGTTCAAAGAAACATCAATCTCACTCAGAAACATGGGATACCCTAGAGTATCAGGGAGAGACCCATTAAATGAACTGTTGTGCAGATCCCTGCAATCACAAAACATTTTAAACCAAAAAAAAAAGAAGCTTTTCCTGAATAAAAGTCTGTTGAATCTAGTAAGAGAGGTTTTTCTTACAGATTTTGTAAGGAGTTTAGATAACCAAGCCCTGGTGAGATGGGCCCAGAAATTTTAGTATCCCCCAAATCGCTGCAAAGATTATAAGCTAGATAGTTTTATTAAAAAATAAAATAATGGTGTAGTTTTGATAACTATTCTATTTGAGCAAACAGGTTATTTAGAATAATAAAATTTCTCTTGGCCGAGTTGAAATTCTAAAAGTGGGTGTTGAAAGCTTGAAAACGAATGAGAAATCAGAGAAAGTTATAAGACTTACAGGCCAATAACACTTCCATTTTCATTACATGAAACATGATCCCATTTGCAGGGATCTTGATTTCCTTTGTTTTCATTCCATTTAGCTAGAAGATTGTCAGGGTCGTTTAGGCCTGCCTTGAAATCTATCAAAACCTGCATTTCGTCATTTGCTTCAGCAAAAGAATGAGTAGAAAGGAGGTTCACTATGATAAATGCCACCAGTAGAAAGTACAGAAGTATGGATTTATTGGCCATAGCTAATGACAAACAATGAGGACAAATTGTTGGAATGCTTACAGAGATGGAATTTAAAAAGAGAAAGTATTACGAGTAGATGAGTTGAGCAGGAAAACAAACTGAAAATTTTGGAAGGAAGAAGTAGAAACACAAACAGATCAACCAGAAAATTGAAGTATGGGAAAAGAAAGAGCAAAAATGGGGATAGACTTTCTCTTTTAGTTCTTAATGGTGATTTTTGGTTCATTGTAAAATTTTAAGCTGTACCAATAGACGTATCAGGATATTTGTGTATATATTTTATGTAGAATTTTTAAAGAAGTAGTTGTAATTATTATTTTTTCCTAGTTCTCTTTTCAGATTTTTTTGGGGTATATTTTATGTAGATTTATTGAAGAAATAGTTTTGAATTTTTTCTTTTTTTTCCTTTTTAGTTTTGAATTGTAATTTATTTCTTGTAATTCAGTTCTGATTATATATATATGTGTTTGTTTATTGTTTTATATTTTTTATAATACATTTATTATTAGAGATAGATTAAAAAATTGTTGAATCATAAAAAAAGTCAATTAAAAATCTTAAATTT